>NC_082707.1:142591110-142897326 GCF_030144855.1 Hypanus sabinus | reverse complement strand
GTTCACTTGGTAGAAGACAAGCTAGATAGCGTGCGTACATGAGTGTGTGCGTGTATGCGTATGTTTGTCTGTGGACTGCTGAGAATTGCTCGTCCTTGCCGATAACACCCATGCACCACTGATTTACAGGACATTTCACTCAGGGACTTGGGCTATTTTTTTGTGTGACTGTATTTTTCCTGCTATCTTATACATACCTTATGCAGTGTATGACTGTCGATACTGTTTTTTACACCTTGGCCCCAAAGGAATGGTTGTTTCATTTGGCTGTATTCATGAGTATTCATGCATGTTTAAATGATAATTAAACTTGAACTTGAACTAGAAGACTTCTTCATGTCATCCAATGACCAAACAAACCCCTCCCATGACATAAGGACTCTCACACAACTCAAGTTTAGGAAACCCTGTTTACTGGTCAGAAGGATGGGAACAAAATGAAAATGGGACATTTTAGGGAATCAGATCACTAATAATTTGCGAAAAGCTCAGACCATTGAAGTGCTAAGAGGTGTTGTCAATGCTATTGAACATAAATTCTCAGTGGGACGCCACTACCACAAAAACTCATTTGCCAACACATTTAGGAAATGAAACAAAATTTCAGACTTTTACTAAAATGGGTTAAAGACAAGGATTGGGAAATTGCAGTGGGGGGAGGTGAGGGCTGGTGGGAATGTTGTGGGGGGGCAGGGGAAATGACGCAAAGCAACAAAGGCAATTAGCTAAGAGAAAGAGAGAATTTGTGATAAGGAAAAAGAAAGGGTGGCAAAAAGGCTGCAAAACTAGGTGAGAAAGGATTAAATCATTAATGAAAAGGTCAGGTCTGCTCTCGATTTAATGTGTTCATAACAATCTTCATGAAGTTATCACATTGCCAGTTGTGCTGGGTGTGAGAAGGTTTAAGTAGATCAAGCGACTGTTGCAATAAGGGATGATGCAACTTTAAAGCATTGTGGAAGTTAACTCACAACTGAAGCTAAACAAACTACTCAGAACGTGAAACGTATTTCAACAGTAATATCAGAATCAGATTCATTATCACTGGTATGTTGTAAAATTTGTTGCTTTGCAGAAGTACGAGACAAAGATTATTTATTTATTTATTCAGATAGAGTGCAGAATAGGCCCTGCTGACCCTTGGAGCTGCACCACCCAGCAATACTCCTATTTAATCCATGGGCCAATGTACAATGACCAATTAGCCTATCAACTGGTACGTCTTTGGACTGTGGGAGGGCACTGACGTGGCCATGGGGAGAACATATAGGCAGTGGTGGGAATTGAACCCAAGTCACTGGTACTGTAAAGTGTTGTGTTACTATGCCACTGTGCTGCCCTCATAAGTCACAAAGGAACAAACAAACAAACACATAAATAAATAATAAATAACATGCAGAATAGTGAGGTTGCTTTTATGGGAAGTTTAATGCTCTAACTCATTGAAATACAAAATTTTGCAATTGGTTGATAAAAAGGGTTGAGTGTCAGGAGGGACCCTGATTGACACTTTTAGTTCCAGGTCAGAAGGTTGTGAGCTCTTATAAAGTTTGTGCATTATTCAGGTGGATACTCTGCGGTGGTACTGGGTAAGTGTTGTACTGTCACTGATCTGTTTTTCTGATCAGATTTTGAATGGAAGCCATACCTTGCCTTTCATTGGAAGTAAAATATTCCAGATTACTGTAAAGCAGAGCAGGGGAACTACTTTAAAACAGATCCTGGCCAATAATTAGCCTGCATCATACAAACAGATTATCTGGTTATTATCACATTGATTTCATGGGATCACACTATGTAAATTGGCTGCTGCATATTGTGAGACTGTGGAAGGCTTCTATGGCTTCCTATTGGATTTACTCCATCGGCTGCCAAAGTTACTAACATGATTGGGGAATTCTATTACGGGAGTTGGGCACAACACCACCCGGCTTCCAGATCAAGACAAAATGCTTTCTTTATGGATTTGTCATCACTCTGAGATTTATGTTAACATTTGTGTTACGGAGTGGGGAAAGGTATCTGAATGAAAATAAAACTCATACGTTAGTATGTGGATGTAGGTTGGCAAATAACTGCAGACAGTTGTGAAGACTTATTTCTTTATATGAGGAACAAATGTGTGTCTGGAAATCTGTGCTGGAAAAGGCACACACTGATACCTTGGGTGGTGTAATGAAGACAGCGACAAGGCCATCAATTTAGTTGCAAACAATGCAGCCGACACCCCAGCAGAAGCCTTAGTTAACGGCCAGGAGGAATCTGCAGGTCTGACATCATTCTGCCAATCTACTATAGGACCATTCTTCGCCAAACAGCCCTTCCAATACTGAAAGAGGCAACCGCTTTGGTCTGTGAATTTCTTCAGAAACTGTTAATTTGACCAAATATCTCAAGAATATAGGAACACAAAGAGTAAAAATTTGGGTTAGGTACACCTATTTTGTTAGGGGCTTCTAGTGATCTCAAATGCTTAAAAGCCTAGCCTATATTTCTGATGGAAAACGTGGTACACCTGACAGCTTACCCTGCTTGATGCCAGCTCTACCATCTCCAAACTCTAGACTCTCACTAATAGTTGTACTTCTCAGAAAAAAGGGAAAAGGGATTCAAGGCTCTTGCAGTAGGACTTTTAATCTTAAGTATTACAGCTAAGTGCATAGGAAATAGCAGAGCCTGTTACAACATTCATTGAGGTAATGCCTGATCTAATCATAGTCCTCAACTCCAATTTTTGATCTAATCACCATAAACTTGCATTCCCCTACAGTTCAATTTGTTTTAATGCATTTCAATATTTTTTGAATTTTCTTTTTGCTACACTTGAAGAGAACTCCCAGTACCTTTAGAAAACCAGGAGGGCCATGAAAAGTCCTTGGCAAGTAGGATTAAAGACAGTCCCAAAGCATTCCATACATACATCAAGAGCAAGAGGATAACTAGAGAGACGGTAGGACCACTCAAGGATAAAGGGGGTGGGGATATTTGCTTGGATATGGAGGATGTGGGTGAGATCTTTATATCTTTATATCAGATTTCCAGACACACATTTGTTCCTCATATAAAGAAATAAGTCTTCACAACTGTCTGCAGTTATTTGCCAACCTACATCCACATACTAATGTATGAGTTTTATTTTCATTCAGATACCTTTCCCCACTCCTTAACCAAAGAGAAGGATGTCAAGGATAGGGAGATCAGAGCTGAGTGCATTTATAGGCTAGACAATTTTGAGGTAAAGGAAGAGGTAGTGTTGAGTCTTTTAAAGACCATTAAGATGGATAAGTCTCCAGAGCCTGATGGGATAGACCCCAGGCCTACTGACAGAGGCAAGAGATGATAGAGGTTTATAAGATTAAGAGTGGCATAGATAAAATAGACAGACAGTATTTTTTCCCCAGGGTTGAAATATCTAGTACCAGAGGACATACATTTAATGTGAGAGGAAGTAAGTTCGAAGAAGATGTCAGGGGCAAGTATTTTACACAGAATGGTATGCACTGCCTGGGGTTGTAGTAGAGGCAGATATATTAAGGATTTTTAAGAGATTTAGATAGGCTCATAAACGTGAGGGAAATGCAAGGATATGTATATTGTATAGAGGAAAGGTTAGTTTAGTTGGCCATTTGATTACTTATTTAATTGGTTTGCACAACACCGTGGGCTGAATGGCCTGTTTCTGTGTTGCGTTGTTCTATATTTGATCAGAGAGAAATCCCTCTTTCCCTTTGCTGCTGGTTTGTTTTTGGGCTGCTGGATCGAATAGATGTGCCTTTGTCCTTTGGCGTTGTCTAAAGTCGCAACAGTGTATTTGAACTGCAGCTGACTAGCTTTTGTTGAAGATGTTGCCCCCAGCCTCTAGACATGTGTGTCCTGGCGGGATGTCATCTGGGACCTGACTATGACTGGGAGACAGGAACCCAAACAGGACAGGACAAATGGTAGGAAGGGCGAAGAGACAAGGAGGTTGAGGCTTTTTAACGGAAGGACTGACCATCATTTAAAGAGGAACTCCCATAAACTCATTAAAGAAAACTATCTGGGAGATGCTTGCATCACCAAGAAGAGGCCCTACTGATAATAGCTGTATCTGTACCTGCAATCTCAAAGCAGGACAAGGTGAAAATAATAAATACAAGAGTTTCTGAAGATGCTGTAAATCTAGAGCAACACACACAAAATGCTGGAGGAACCCAACAAGTCATTCAGCTTCTATGGAGGGGAATAAACAGTTGATATTTCAGGCTGTAACACTTCATCAGGACTGGAAAGGAAGGGGGCAAAAGCCAGAATAAGAAGCTGAGGGAGGGGAAGTAGTACAAATTGGCAGGTGATAAGTGAAACCAGGTGAGGGGGAAGGTGGGAATGAAGTAAGAAGCTGGGAGGTGATAGGTGGAAGAGGTAAAGGGCTGAAGGAGGTATCTGATAGGATAGGACAGTAGACCATGGGAAAAAGGGAATTGGAAGATACCAGAGGGAGGAGATAAACAGGTGAGGAAAGAAAAGTGGCGAGAGGAGACCAGAATAGGGAATGGATAAAGAGAGAAAGAGGAGGTAGGATAAATTTCTAGGAATGAGAGAAATCAATGTTCATGACTTCATAGAAATTACCCAGACAGAATATAAGGTGTTGCTCCTCCAACCATAGTGTGTCCTCATCATAGTAGTAGCAGAGGATGTGAATTGAAGTGTTGGAATGGGAACGGGAAGCTGAATTGAAATGGGTGGCCATCGGCAGATGACAAAGTCATCCCCCAATCTAAGTTATGTCTCACCGGCAGCACCAGATACAATAGATGATCTCGGAAGACTCGCAAGTGAAGTTTTGCCTTGGCCAAAAGGACTGTTTAGGTCCCTGAATGGTGGTGAGGAAGGAGGTCTAAGGGCAAATATAGCAGTGGTCCTCTTTGCAGGGAGAAGTAACAGGAGCGTGATCAGTGGGGAGGGATGAGTGGACAAGGGAGTCACTCAGAGATTGGTTCCTGTGGAAAGTGGAGAGTAGGAGGTGGGGGAGAGAAAGATGTGCTTAGTGCAGGATCCCACTGTAGGTGGCAGAAGTGACAGAGAATGACATGCTTTATATGGTGGCCAGTGTGATGGACAAGGGAAACATTTCACTTTTATGGTGGCTGGGGAATGGGGTGAGGGCAGATGTGTGGGAAATGGAGAAGATGCGAGCAACACGTTGACAGTGGTGGAAGGGAAACTCCATTCTTCGAAGGAGGACATCTCAGGTGTTCTAGAATGGAAGTTATCCTGAGAATAAGTGCATAGATGGAGAGAGAAAGTTGAGAAAGGGGAGAGAGGTGTCAGAGATGGACTAAGTAAATTTGAGGGCTGGGTAGTAGTTGGATGCAAACTGAATGAAATTGACGAGCTCAGCATGTGTGCATGAATCAGAACCAATGCAGTCATCAACTTAGCACAGAAAGAGTTGGGGAGTGTTACCAGTGAAGGCTTGCAACATGGACTATTCCATGTAGCCAATGAAAAGGCAAGTCTATTGGGGGCTCATGCAAGCACCTATGGCTACACCTTGAGTTTGGAGAAAGAGAGAAGAGCCAAACAAATTGATGAGGATGAGAACCAGTTCCACCAGATAGAGAAAGGTAGTGGTGGTGTTAAACTGGTTTGGTCTCTTGTCCAGAGAGAGGCAGAGAGCTTTAAGGCCTTTCTGATGGAAGATAGAAACTCATAGGGACTGGATATCCGTAGTGAAAATGAGGTGATCAGGACCAGGAAACTTAAAGTAATTGAAAGGATCAAGTGTGTGCAAAACTTCATGGATGTAGGTGGGAAGGGACAGAACCAAAATGGACAAAATGGAGTTATGGTGTGCAGACAGGAGTTCATTGGGGCAGGGATAGTCAGAAACAATGGGCTTATCAGGACAGTCAAGTTTGTGGATCTTGGGTTGAGGAGAAAATGAGCAGTGCAGGCTGGTGGAAATGGATAGGAGATCTCCAGTGGTGCCTCAATGACAACCTCTCACTCATTGTCAGCTGATTATCAACCACAGGATGAAGAAGCTAGATGTCCATGAGCCAGTCCTCATTGGAAGAACGGAAGTGGACAGAGTCAGTAGCTTTAAATTCCTTGGTGTCGCACTATGGTTAGGTTATGAGTACTTTGGTTCTCCTCCAGTTAGTCTCTGCTTCTTCCTGTTATGCCACCGTCAATAGCAAAAGAGGGGTAGAATGCTGATGAGGCTGCTGTCAGAGGTTTTATGTGGCTGCCCTGCTTGAATAGTTGTCAGTAGGTCCAAGTTGTGAAATGTCAGCGTGATGCTTGAACTAATGCAGAGTTAGTGAGGATGAACTAAATTGTATGAATTGCTATACTTGTGCAATGTGAACTGAACAGTGTTTATGGCAGCACTGCCGTTGATAGGCCATAGTAGTGAGGTTTGAGCTTACTGCCCTTGATAAACAACATCCTGTCCCCAACCTTTTCCTGTCTCGCAGAAACTTTCCTGGCATCCACCTCAGTCACTATTTGTTCCCACCTCCTCTTTACCATATGTCTCAGGATGTCCCTTGTTCCTATTGTTCTTTCCAGCACAGTCACCCCGCCCCTGGAGTTCCTTGCTGCTAATTTTTGTGGTTTCTTTTAGTCCTTTCATGAAGCGTCACGGACTAAATAGACCTGAAAAGACATGTGCCAGTTGTTGCAGCTATAATTCAATGCCCCTTTCAGAGTGGCAGACTCTCTTTACTTCGGGCTAGCAGGTGGTAGGTTCAGAAGGCCAGCTGAAGTGTCCAATGAATAGTGTAGGGAACACAGCAGCTATGTTCCAAACATTTAACAATGCAGGCAGTACCAATTGTCAGTGTTAGTTACTGGCATGCGTTCATTCTATTCTATAAACACCATGCCTACGTTTGTAGCTTAACCAGGTTCTCCCCACTAAAAACCAACAGAATTTTCATTAAAAGGCAGAAAATGCACCGTAAAACTGAAAAGACCCATCTGGTCTTAAGAAATTCTAAAATGCTGGCTGGAATTTCTATTTCATGGTGCTGACATCGTGTACGCAAGGTGCTTGAATGAAGAAAACAGGCCTCAGATAATGAAGCAGGATTTCACTGCAGGACTGAAGCCTAATGCAGTGTTAGTTTAAGGGCCTGAGCCTTGCTGGGCATTTGGTGTCTATTTGACTGCTTAAAGTTTTCATTGGTATAGAACTAGTTTCAGGCAGCATCCAGATCAGAACCTGACCAGCCCCCAATTAACTCTCTAACAGCTGTCTCTTCAAACAGCTGTCAACTAGTACCCCACCCTAATCTGATAGACCTTATTGCAATCATGTCACCTCATTAATCATCTCCAGAACTAATCTAAATATCATTCTCTTTTTCATGCCCTAACTCATTCTCCCAACTCTCCAGCCTTTCATCATAATTGAATTGACTTTATTTCTTACATCCTTTACATACACGAGGAGTAAAAACATTTATGCTACGTCTCCGTCTAAATTTGCAATGTGCAACCATAGCAATTAATAATAATTTATAATAAATAGCACAGTCAATGTAACATAGAAATACACTCAAATCAGCGTGAGTTAATCAGTCTGATGGCCTGGTGGAAGAAGCTGTCCCGGAGTCTGTTGGTCCTGGCTTTTATGCTGCAGTACCATTTCCCGGATGATAGAAGTTGGAACAGTTTGTGGTTGGGGTGACTCAGGTCCCCAATGATCCTCTGGGCCCTTTTCTCACATCTGTCTTTGTAAATGTGCTGTAAAAGTTCACAACTGCAGATGTTCTGGGCTGTCCGCACCACTTTCTGCAGAGTCCTGCGATTAAGGGAGGTACAGTTCCCACACTAGGCAGTGATACAGCCTGTCATCTCCCCTCCCACAGTAATCCTCCACTCACCCTTATTGCTTGTCCAACACCCGATCACCAAACAACCCCCCCCACACACACACACACACACACACACACACACACACACACACACACACACTCATCTCCACTATGCTTTCCATCATTGTCTTTCAATATTGAACTGTAATTTCAAACCTTTCAGCTATTTTACCTTATCCTCACTTATATATTGGTTTAAAAATGTGCTAAAATAGAAAGCTTGCATTGCTCAGAAGGAGTCACAGGTCCTCCACTGGTCATTGTAAATGAGAAGGCTCCCTGCCTCCCATGTGTCAAATTGGTTTTGTCTGTTTAATAACGGGGTCTCTCCACACCAATGAACAAGGTCTCAGCTGATGGGAATCCTCACATCAGCTCCGTCTTGAGCTTTTGTGTTTATTTCAGACACAGCCCTTGCTATATTGATTGTATTGATTCTACTCTTTTCACTTGTATCAAGGCTAAATTACTGTCTGTGTGAAAATAATCCCCAAATCTGCCAACACAGAAGTCTATAAAGGCATGGTTACTGTCTCCATATAATAAACACGCAACGTAGCTGATGCAATTAAATTGAGAAGGATTCAGTTAAAACACATATAAAGCTGTTTTGCCCTCAATATCTCAAAAGAGAAAGGTGAAACATAACTGGAAAATTTTAAACAGACATAAAAAGATTAAGTTTTCTTAGCCACTTAACTACTACACCCAAAGGATAAGTTTTGGACTCCAGCTCTACATGCAAAATCCTATAATCAAAGCTTACCTTGAAATGGCGCTTCAGATCCATGCTACCTCCACTTTTAATGTTACATACTTATGAAGAACTGTTCTCACAGACATCCTGCTTCAGTGCTTAAGGCCATGATCTCTTGTGCTATCCGATATACAGTAATTAAGTCCACTGCAAGAAAGATGACCATGTTGGTTCTTCTCTGCATTGTCTCCATGAATTTAGTATCTTGATGGATAAAACTAGACACAGTATTCTGATCAGCGCAATATTCAATTTCCTTTTCATTGAAATCCCACTGCCTTACTGAAAGAAGAAACTTGAATTCCCTACAGTAATTTTATCTGATAAACATATAATCTTCTGAAACCCAACAACTTCCTTTGGCTTCATTGCTAGCTAATTCTATATAGCTCATCAAGCTTTAAACATTTTATTTCTTATCCCAACGCATAATGTGTTACTTTTAACTTATTTGCCATGGTCTGTTTACAGATTCATTCAATTTAGCTTTACATGCAGAGACTTGATTGTTTCCTTGAATATAACATACCTCTCTACTCTGTTATCACTGAAATACATGAATACTGTGGATAAAGTTTCTGAATCTGAAATAATTTTTTTTGAGCCATTTAGGTAGGTATAAAGTTGGAAATTCAGTAATACCCTTGAGCCGATTCATTATCTTCTTTTGTGGAAGGCATCATAATTGGTCTTCTTCAACTGATGCTCGAAATAATAGCCAATACACAGTATATTTGATCAGTTATTGTGCATTCTCAACCAGCCCCTGCAAACAGCTGACAGGCTTTTCTCTTATTTGCTGGAAAAGTCTTACTAGATCCTTATCTGAAGCACTCTTTATTTGTCATTAGCTTTTAAATAAAATTTTCAATGTTCTGGTAGAACCACCCCCTTCCTCCCCACGGAGTTTGGAAATGTCATTTAGCTTTCTCATTTTACTTGCAAGACACCATTTATTTGTGGTTCGTGTTCAAATCCAGTTGCATATTTCTCTTTATGTAACAGGTCTCAAAATTTCCTCAGACTTTCCTCTTTTGAGTTTCAGAGCCAAGCCTGAGCGAAAAGCAGTGCCTGGCTTATGATCATATTTGTAATGCAGGTACACTGTAGTTGTGGGATGGGTCATCTACAATGTGAACTGGGATCACATGATTTGACCATATTGACAGCACCTCTGAACTTCACAGCCTTCACCACCAAGAAACAGGGGCAGCAGCAGATGTGTGGGAAACACCTGCTGCTTCCCTTCCAATTCACACACCATCTTAACTTGGAGATTTACTGCCATTTCTTCACTGCATCTCCTTACCCCTCAGCATCTTGGAAGTACCCTTAACTGAAGGCTCACAACCATCTACCCAAGGGCAATGAGAAGTAAATACTACTCCTGATAATGAAGCCCACATCAAGAAAATGAATAAAGAAAAGTTGGTATTCTACTCCTGCTGTCATTCCAATTTTTGGGATTCTAAATTGGAGAAAGGCCAATTTGATGGTATCTAAAAGGATCTGACCAATGTAGGTTGGGAGAAGTGTTCCCTTGGATTCTGTAGGAGGCAAGTGCAGAAATTTCAGGGCCCGAGCAGAAATATTTAAAAAGTCCTTAGCCACAGGTGAGATGCTCAAGGATTGGAGGATAGTTAATGTTGTTCTGTTGCTTAATTATGGTTTAAAGATAAGTCAGGTAATTATAGGTCGGTGAGCCTGACATCAGTAGTGGAAAAGATATTGGAAGCTGTTCTAAGGGATTGATATATAAGCATTTGGATAGACAGGGACTGATTATGGATAATAACATGGCTTTATACACGTGTAGGTTGAGTCTAACCAATTTTTTCGAAGAGGTTTCCAAGAAAGTTGCTGAAGGCAAGGCAGTGGATCTTGTCTGTGTGGCTTTTAGCAAGACCTTTGACAAGGTCTCACATGGGAGGTTGGTTAAGTCACTTGGCATTCAAGATGAGGTAGTAAATTGGATTAGATATTGGCTTTGTTTGGGAAGCCAGAGAGTGGTAGTAGATGATTGCCTCTCTGACTGGAGGTCTGTGAATATTGGTGTGCCACAGGGATCAAAGCTGTGTCTCTTGTTGTTTGTCATCTATGTCAATGATCTGGATGATAATGTGGTAAATTGGATCTGCAAATTTGTGGATGACATCATGATTGGGACATTGAGGACAGTGAAGTAGCCTATCTAAGCTTGCAGCATGATCTGGACTAGCTGGAAAAATGACCTGAAATTTTCAATTTTAAATTCCTTCTTTCTGTCCTGAAGTAAAATAAGTCACAATGCTGGAAAAGGCTGGAGAATGAATAGACATATTACTCACAGCTCTGATTATTTGTCTTCAGTGCACTCATGTCCTTTCTCTTTCATTTGGGTTGATTAATTTTCCTCCGGGTAAGTCCCCATTTCTTCTTCACAGTTGGATTGCCCAAGATCCAACATGCTGAGTATTCAATTATTACCCCTTCAAGTCCTCACTGTCGACTTGCCTTATTTGACCAAGTTATACAATTGTGAGTGACAGCTCAGTACTCCTTTCTTAGCACTACCTGCCTGCATTATTGTGCTTTTCCTATTCATGCTGTTTACCATGCCTTGTCATTTTTGTTATGACACTTGTAATTTAAATAGGAAAAGCATTCATGCAAGGAAACAGAAACATGATTACACATTTATGCAGAGGAGCTAAACAATTTTAAAACATAAGGCTGTTAAAATATTAACTGCGTAAAGCACTGCATTAACACCAAATGTTTACACAAATGTGATGAATTGCTTATTTACTGTGTAAACTATTTTTAATATATCATACAATAAGAGTATGTTAATATGAAAAGCAATTTCCATTTCAAACTTTAGCTGATGTTTACAACCTTCTGAAACAATTTGCTGGTAAAATATTACATTTTATTGAAGGGCTGTATTCTATAACATGAAATGAAATGTTTTCAGATGTCATGATGTGTTTAAGTGATGTGACATGATAACATTAGCCCTTCAGGAGACAGTGAGTACATGAATGACATTGGCAGAGACATACATACAACTGTGGTTTCTGAAGTTTTCTTTTAGGGATGCTCTGTCAGGGAGACACGTTCCCAAAACTCCTCACTCAAATCTGGATTTAAACCCATCCTCCATCTTACTTGGTGAATGACAGGAAGGGAAGTATTGTTTTTATCACAGCGACAGAACTATAGTGAGATAAAGTGAAAGTTTCTTCATGTTGCTCTGCTGCTTGTTGCATCATCAAGATATGTGCATTCACACATGAAGGGATATGGGGAAAACACAGGAGATCGGGGCTGAGAGGAAAAACGGATCAGTCACGATATAAGTGGGCCTAATGGTCTAGCCTACTCCTTTATCTTGTGGTCTTATGGTCTAACATTTGGACTCCTTTTCTTCTGAAGGGCAGGAGATGGACATCTTTGGCAGTGGATGGACATAGCATTATCCTTCTCCTCCTACTGATGCTCTGATACTGTTCAACCTATAACGAGGTCCTATCATTTCCTACTACTGAAATGCAATGCCCTAGCATCATTAGTTTGTTAACTTTCAGCCTTTCCATTCTGTAAGTCCTTTGTTGCTTTCTAACCAACCTCTTCCTATTTTGCTTCCCTCTAGGAAAGCTCAGTGGGGCAGCAGTGTGAGGAAGGCGAACGCCTTTCCCTATAGCGCTGACTACCCACTTCAGTCATACCTTGCATCTTTTAGGAATTTGCCCAGTTGAGTTAAAACACATAGGCAATGAGAGTCTTAGGATTTCAAGTGGGATGTATGATTGGGCTGGGACAGGAGTAGCCTAGTGGTGCAGCAGTTAACACTGGTGCTCAATCATGATACCAGATATTCTCTGTATGGAGTTTGAATTTCTCCTGTGATTGTGTGGGTTTTCTCTGGGGATCCCAGTTTCTTGTCTCTTAGAGTGGATAAATGGCAAAGAAAGAAGAAACAAAAGGAGTCATAGGATCATAAGATATAGGAGCAGAATTAGGCCATCTGCCCATCATGTCTCCTTCAATCATGACTGATACATTTTCTTTCTTAATCCCATTCTCTAGTCTTCTCCCCATAATATTTTTGCATCCTTACTGATTGGGTATCTATCAAATTCTGCTTTAAATAGACCCAGTGGTTTGGTCTGTGGCAACGAGTTCTACAGACTCATCTCCCTCTGGTTAAATAAATTCTTTCCTCATCATTAGGGACTTAGAAGAGACTTTTAGATAGGCACACAGATGAAAGATACATGGAAGAGAAGGGTTAGATTGATCCTGCAGTAGATTAAAGGCTTAGCACAACATTGTGGGCCAAAGAGCCTGTATTGTGCTGTACAGTTCTATGTTTTATCTCTGTTCTAAAGGGACATCCTATTCTGAGGCTGTATCCTCTGGTTCTAGACTCTCCCATTATTGGAAACATACTCTGCATGTTCACTATCTAGGCCTTTAAGCATAGAGTAGGTTTCAATTAGATCCCTCATTGTTCTTCTAAACTCCAACAGTACTGGCCCAGAGCCATCAAAAGTTCTTCATACATCAACTCTTCTGTTCCAGGATTATTCTTGTAAACCTACTCTGGACCATCTCTAATGCCAGCACATCTTTACTTAGATATGGGGCCCAAAATTGCTCACAATACCTCAAATGTAGTCTGACCGGTGCCTTATAAAGCCTCAGTATTACATCTTTCATGAAATGAGTGCTAACATTGCATTTTATTCCCTTACTACTAACTCAACCTGCAAGTTAGCCTCTAGGGAATTCTGCATCTCTGATTTCCTCAAATAATTCCAACAGGTTTGTCAGGCAAGATTTCAACAGAAGGAAACCATGCGGACTTAGGCCTATTTTATCATGCGCCTCCAAGTACCCTGAAATATCACCCTTAACAATGGACTTATCTTGCCAACCACTGAAGGTAGGCCAACTGGCCTATAATTTCCTGTATTTTGCTTCTCTATCGTCTTAAAGAGTGAAGTGATATTTGTAAATTTCCAGTCTTTTGGAACCATTTCAGAATCTGGTGATCCTTGAAAGATCACAACTACTGCCTTTGCAACCTCCTCAGCTACCTTTTTCAGAACCCTGGGGTGTGTTCCATCTGGACCTAGGCAACTTCAGACCTCTCAGCTTCCCAAGTGGCTTCTCCTTAGCAAAAGCAACTACAGTCACTTCAGCCCCCGCTAATCACCTGTACCTCCTTGCCAAAGTTCCTGGCACCAAAGCCTCAGATTGTAGATTCCTCCACCGGCCCACTCACACAATGGGTGATCCAAAATGTCATCTGCCTCTTCTCCCCAAAGCCTCTTGCGCCACTTCTACTTTGCCCACTCAAACAATGTGTGCTTCCATAATGGCTCATCCACTTAGATCTCATTTCCTTTGACTGGCCTAATTGAAACTCACATGCAATGAGACATGCTGTTTTTTGACCATTCCTGCTCCCACACAGAGCTCACTCTCGCTACTCCAAAATCTACTTCTGACAAGGCTATTCAGTTAATCACCTCCCTTAACACTGTCCACTTTCCTTCACACCTCCGACGCACCTCACTCTATGTTTTCATGCACGTGTGACATAAACTTGAATCTCGATTCTTGAATCATTTTCTTTTGCCCATTTCCTTTCTTCCCAGCAACATAGGAATGATTTACATGGGGATAGTAATTGTGTTAAGGTGGGAAGTTTAATTGAAAACCAGCTGAAAACAGAACTTTACCAACAAGAACACTGAGGAGAAACTCAGTAAATTTCAAGATTATTGTTAGAATTTCTATGCTCGTTCAGGTGACCTGGTTTCTTACTCTGATGCTCTTTCCACTTACTGAACGAGTGTTTCCAGCATTGTCTGCTTCTCCTTCAGCTTTTGGCATCCGCAGTCATTTTTTGATTATAGGCCATAAGACATAGGAGCAGAATTAGGCCATTCGTCCCATCAAGTCTGCTTTGCCATTCCATCATTGCTGATTTATTATCTCTCTCTCAATCTCATTCTCCTGTTTTTTTCCCCCTGTAATCTTTGGTGCTCTTACTAATCAAAAAATGTATCAACCTCAGCTTTAAATATACCCAATATCTTAGGTCAGCTGCTGTCTGTGGCAATGAATTCCACTGATTCACCACCCTCTGTCTAAACTAATTCCTTTTTATCTCAGTTGAAAAGAGACATACTTGAATTCTGAGGCGGTGCCTTCTGGTCCGAGACTCCCCCCACTGTAGGAAACATCCTCTCTACATCCACTCTATTAACTGTCGGCCATTCAATTTTCAATAGGTTTCAATGCAACCCCCATCATTCCTCCAAACTCCAGCAAGTTCAGGCCAGGGACACCAAACGTTCCTCATATATTAACCTGTTCATTTCCAGAATGATTCTCATCAACCTCATGTGGACCCTCTCCAACGGCAGCACATCTTTTCTTAGATGAAGTGCCCAAAGCTGGCCACAGTACTCCGTGTCACCAATGTCTCATAAAGCCTCAGCATTGCATCCTTGTTTTTATATTCTAATCTCTCAAAATGAATGTTTACATTGCATTTTCCTTCCTTACCACCAACTTGTCCTGCAAATTAACCTTTAGGGAATACTGCACAAAGACTCCTAAGTCCCTTTGTGCCTCTGCTTTCTGAATTTTCTACCGGTTTGGAAAATTGTATAAGCCTGTATTTCTTCCATTAAAGTGCCCATACACTTCCCTGCACTATATTACATCTGCCACTTCTTTGCCCATCCTCCCAATCCATCTGAGTCCTTCTGCAGGGCCCTCTTTATTCCCACTCTTTGCCTCCTACCAATCAGCCAATCTTCTATCCTACTAGTATCTTTCCTGTAATACCATGGGCACTTATCTTGTTTAGCTGTCTCAAAGGCCTTCTGAAAATTCAAGTAAACAACATCCACTAACTCTCCTTTGTCTATCCTGCCTGTCATTTTCTCAAAGAATTCCACCAGATTTGTCAAGATATCCACTTAAGAAAACCATGCTGGCTTTGACTTATTTCACCATGTGCCTTCAAGTACCCTGAAAACCGAACCTTAATAATGGACTCCAACACCCTCCCAACCACTGACGTCAGGGTAACTGGTCTATAGTTAGCTTTCTTTAGTCTCCCTCCCTTCCTGAAGATTGGAGTGACATTTGCAATTTTCCAGTCCTCAGGAACCATTCCAGAATCTAGTGATTCATGAAAGATCATTACTAATGATCACTACTAATCTCCTTTTATGGCCAGAATCTGCTAGCTTCCTCTTGGAGCCTGATGATTTAAACTCTCTGCATGGGTGAAATTATCAATCCCAGGATGAAATGCCTGAAAACATTATACAGAATTTATGGTCCAAATTAAGGGTCTCAGCCCAAAAAGTCAACTGTTTATTGACTTCCGTAGATGAGTTTCTCCTGCATTTCGGATTTGTTACTCTGGATTTCCAGCATCTGCAGAATCTCTTGTGTTTGGAATTTATGATGATGTTAGTTTCACACTATTAACAGATAATCATATTCTTAGTTCCATAGGAAAAAAACATCTTTTGCACGGTGAGCCAATGTTAATCTTTGGCTCTTGTTTCTCTGCACTTGCCATTTCACAAGCACAGTGTTACTTAAAGTGACTCTTCGTAGCAAGAATATTCTGCAGGTTTCTGCTTTTCAAAACTGGTGAAAATTGTAAGGACCAGGAAATAAGTTCCCAATTTCAAATAAAAAATCAGAGCAGGAATAATTCAGATCCTCTCACCCCAGGTAGACCATAACTTTGGTCACTGGGATGCTTCATCTGGTGTATTTGTTTATCATCTTGTGTATGGAAACACTTCATTTCTTAATGTATAACTGAAGGACTGTGGCTGCTTGGTACCACTGATTAAGTACTTTCCTCATAATGGAAACTGGCAGCAGTACATTTTAACCAACTGGATAGTAATTTGGCACCGTATGCTGCTAATCTATTGCTAAAATAGGCTATTTGTCCCATTCTATTCAATGTCAAATCCAATAATACATTTCAAATCAGGTATCAGAGTGACAGAAAATAATGAACAAGAAAGCTGAACCAACTTATCGCCTCCTATCGGAGTCTAATTGGTTCAGGTAATAGTGTTGCCTCTCAACAAGAGCTTTGACATAATTTTTCCCCCTTTCTACCTTTGCAGTTCACTAAACAGCTTCTTGCCTGACCATACAAAGAGCTATATAGGTGTTATAATTGACTGCAGAGAAAGGAATTGAATAGGGTACATCACCCAGTTCCCTAATTTAGCTAGGAGCGGCAATAATGAGGAATATTATAACTTGTCCTGAATAGACCGTCCCTTAAAAAGAATTATAAAAAATCAAAACGCTGTTCACTGAAAAGTAAAATGCATGAGTAAGACTTCTTACTGCTGCCCTGGCTTGTGGGCTTAATAGGTTTTGACATTGTAAGCTCTATAAACAGCCACTTTACTGTCAAAGGGGAAAGAAATATTAGCAGTTGGCCCAACTGACATTTGATGCATATAAAACATTGGCACGCAATAAACACAGCAGACATGGAGATATTAAACATGACAAATTGCTGTTTGTGCAGCTTGAAGGTTTGTAACTAGGGACAAACATGTTTAAACTAGGCAGCAATAAGACTTTATAGCAAAGACTAAACCAAGATTAATACGTTGTGATGGAGAAGCATGGAAGATACATTTATATTGTACTTGAAATATTAACATGGTAAAAAATTATCTTAAATTTCCAAGAGAGCATTTAGATTACTATCAGATTAAAGTAAGTGCTTTTCATTTGTAAGAGCAGCACTCGTTCCAGAGTGTACAGGAAAATTACCCTTACTTAATGGAAAAAGTTTGTTTTGAAGTTAATCATTGAAGTTATCAATGAGAAAAGAACTTCCCCCTCAGCTTCCACTTAAATATTTCACCCCAGACCTATCAACGCTATCTCTTGTCTCACCCAACTTCAGTGGAAAAAGCCTGTTTGTATTTCCCATGTCTATACCCTTCATAATTTTGTATATGACACTATCTGCTTGTGAAGGCACTTTCAAAGAATTATGGATCTGTATTCAGGAGGGCAAATCAGGGTAGGACTTAAACAGTGAATGGTAGGACACTGAAGGGTGTGGATAACTGAGAGATCTGGGAATACAGATCCATAATTCCTTGGAAATGATTTTATAGGTAGATAGTTTTGTAATGAGAGCTTTTGGCACATTGACCTTTATAAATCAGAGTATCGGGTCCAGGAGTTAGGATATTATGTTGAACTTGTCTAAGATGTTGGTGAGACCAAATTTGGAGTATTGGTTAGGTTCTGGTCACCTATCTCCAGGAAAAATATCAATAAGATTGAAAGAGTACTGAGAAAATTTACAAGGTTCTTTCAAGGACTTAAGGGCCTGAGTTATAGGGAAAGGTTGAGTAGGTTAGGACTCCCCTGGAGTGTCAGAGAATGAGGTGAGATCTTATAGTGGGATATAAAATTCTGAGGGGTATGGACAGGATAAATTCAAGCAAGTTGTTTTTCCACTGAGGTTAGGTGAGACTAGAACTAGAGGTCATAGGTTAAGGGTGAAAAGTCAAACATTTAAGGAGAACTGGAGGGGTAACTTCTTCACCCGGAGGGTAGTGTGAATGTGAAACGAGCTGCCAGTGGATGTGGTGGTCCAGGTTAAGAGAAGTTTGGAGGTGCACGGATGGGAGGGGTCTGGACCTAATGGCCTGTTCTGTGCTATAATTATCAATGACTCTACAAACTCTGTATTCTGAAAGCTTCCCATTTACCAAGCATCCGTTTGCCAGAAAACAACCTATCCCAATCCACAACTGCCAAGTCCTTTCTAATGACATCCAATTTGGCCTTTCTCCAATTTAGATTCTCATCTGACTTCCTGTCCCATCCTTCTCCATAACTGGAATTACGATCACTAATATCTGCACCCAGGCTGAGCTCATTAATTTCATCAACTTTGCCTCCAACTTCCACTGCCCTTAAGTTGACTTGGTCCATCTTTGATACCTCTGTCCCTTTTCTTAATCTTTTTATTTCCATTCTGGAAAGAGACCCCATCTTCTGATATCTTTTGTAAGCCTACTGACTCTCATAGCTATCTTGACCATAGCTCTTTCCACCCTTTGATTTGTGAAAATCTTATTCCCTTTTCTCAGTTCCTCCATGTCCACCAAATCTGTTCTTGGAATGAGGCTTTTCCTTCCAGAATATCTGAGATGTAGTCTTTTTTCAAAGAATGGAGGCTCCCTTCCACTACTGCCATTACCCTCATCTCCTGTACATCTTCCCACACCACCTCTTCCCGCTGCCATAGTAGGAACAGGGTTCCCTTTCTACTTGCCTACCACCCCACGTGCCTCTGAATCCAGCACGTTATGTCATCTTCAACCAGATCCTATCACGAAACACATTTTTCCCTCCACTTTCCGTGGGGATCACGGAATCTGTGATGACTGTGTCCCTCCCCACTGATCTCGCTCCTGGTTGTTATCCCTGCAATCAGGGCAAGTTTATTTACTTATATTTAGAGGTATAATGCAGAATAAACCCCTCCAGCCCTTCGAGCTGTGCCACCCCAGCAATCCTCGATTTAATCCCAGCCTATTCACGGAACAAGTTATAGTGAGGAATTGACCCACTGATCTGTGCGTCTTTGGACTGTGGGAGGAAACCCATGCATTCCACAGGGAGGACATACAGACTCCTTATAGATGATGTTGGAACTGACTCTGAAGCCCAATGCTGTAATAATGTTGCGATAACTACTACGCTACCGTGGCAAATGCTACACCTGTCCTGCACCTCTTCCCTCAATGCAATTCAGGACCCCAAACATTCCTTCCAAATAAGGCAACACTTCCCATGCAAGTCTGTCAGGGTCATCTACCGTATCTGGTGCTCCCCGTGCAGCCTCCTCTACATCGGTGCAATCTGATGTAGAATGGGGAACCGCTTCACCGAGCACTTTCACTCCATCCACTACAAAAGAGGCAGCCACCTACTTCAGTTTGATTTCCCAATCCTATTCTGACATGTCGGTGCATGGCCCCCTCTGCTACCATGATGAGGGCAATTTTAGGTTGGAGGAGCAACACCTCGTATTCCATCCGGGTAGCCTCCAACCTGATGGCATGAACATTTATTTATTTAACTTCTGGTAACTTCTCCCTCCTCTTCCTTCTCTCTTTATTCCATTCCCCTTTCTGGCTCCTTTCTATCCCCTTCTCTATTCCTCATCTCCCCATCTCCTTCCTTTGGTATCCCTTCTTCCCTTTCTCCCAGAGTCCTCTGCCCTCTTCTTCAGTCCTTTAACTCTTACATCTATCACATCCCAACTCCTTACTTCATCCTCCCCCTTCCCCTCCACCCATCTACCTTCTCCCTCGCCTGCTTTCACCTGTCACCTGCCAGCTTGTACTCTTTCCCTCCTCCCACATTTTCATTATGGTTTCTGTCCCTTTCTTTTCCAGTCCTGATGAAGGGTCTAGCCCAAAATGTCGACTGTTTATTCCTCTCCATAGGTGCGGACTGGCCTGAAGAGTTCTTCCAGCATTTTGTGTGTGTTGACCTAGAACCAGTCAGATGATAGTCACTTCTGTCATGTTCCCTAGTAGGAGATCCAGTATCACACTCTGTAGAGTTGTGTCCTCTATACTTTGATTAAGGAAACTTTGCTGAACACATTTGACAAAATCTATAGTAGGAGATCCAGTATCACACTCTGTAGAGTTGTGTCCTCTATACTTTGATTAAGGAAACTTTGCTGAACACATTTGACAAAATCTATCCTATTCAGCCCTTCTATACAATGAGAGTCCCAATCAATATGTGGAAAGTTAAAATCACCTACTATCACAACCTTATATTTCTTGCAACTGACTTCTATCTCTCTATAAATTGGCTTCTCTACATCCCGCTGACTATTGGGTGGTCTATAATATATTGTGATCCCATTAATGTGGACACACCTTTCTTATTCCTCAGTCCCACCCATGTAGCCTCAATAGACGAGTCCTCCAACCTGTCCCATCTCACACTGGCATGACATTTTCCTTGACTAGTAATGCCTCCCCCCCCCCCCTTTTAATACTTCCCACTCTATTGTGTCTAAAACAATGGAAGACAGAGCTGTCAATCCTGCCTATCCTGCAACCAGGTCTCACTAATGTCTACAATATCATAATTTCACGTACTGATCCACGCCCTACCTACAATACTCCTTACATTGACATAGACAGAAGTCATAACCTTAGTCCCATCATGCTCAACCTTTCAGTTCTTGTCTTTGTATGTTTAGCAAGCTGCTTAATTACACTAAGTGACTGTAATAAAACAAGGACAAAACCAAAGGCAGCTTCACAAAGAATGGAAATGGTGACTATACCTCATCATTTTCCCATAGCTAAGTAAGTTTGAACAATTAATGTGCCGTGATTGTCCCATAATTGAGTATCATGCATTTGATTGTTTGGGAAATAAATGAAAACAAGGATTATTACTCAATGCCACTGGCAATAGATGTTCAGGCTCTCTACATCATTATGCCAGATTAAGCTGAAATCGACTGATTAACACAACATTAAGAAATGGATATACTTAAATTGGTTTGATTGAGTGTTTCACTATTGCTTCAGAAAGTGAAGCTTTCTCATTCTGCCGTAGATCAGACCAGCTGCCATTCCTGTCATCCTTACACATCAGAATGAGAGTTGTATTCATCCAGTTAGATCTGGGTCAGCCCAGAATAGCAGCTCATGCCCACTTAGCTCTCATCACTCCAACAGGGACACTATAACATGTTTCAAAAAATATTCATGTCTGTTGACATTCAATTAGAAAAAACTACACTTAATATTTCATGGATGAGCAGATCCCTGAATACGATGATTTTTGAAAGCTGTGAAAAAGCTATATGTTGAAAAAATCCAAAATCTGGAGAGAAATATCAAAACCCCGAGCCATTACTGAATGAAAGGTTTGAATAATTGTTTGGACATTGGAGTTAACGCTGTTTTGTTTCCTGCATTCTGCTTTTCAATTGCCTTGGTGCAAAGCGGGTCAAGGTTTGAGATAGTTAGCGCACATGTTAAAACCAAATCTACTTCTCTTCCTGTTACTACTTTGGCTGATTAGGCAATTCCACAGGGAGAAAAATATTTGGTTTTAATACCTATCAACTGGTCCATGTGCTATTGGCACTTTTCATGAGACGCATGTGTGTGTGGGAGAGAACAACAACAGCAAAGACCAAATAGAAGCAGTGGAATGGAGGGTCAGAGGTGAGGTGTGCTGTGGAAAGAAGTGAAGAGAGGGAAATAGAATGGAAGGAGAGAAATAGAGAGTGGGAGAGGAAATGGCAGAGAGGGAGGGGTTCAGAGAGAGATAGAGAGATACTTTGACTGTTATTTTAATAACAATTTTTAAAATAAATAGAAAAATAGAATGTCATAGGGGTTTAGAAAAGCAGTGACAGTGGAAGAAAGCATGGGCGGATACAGAGAAATTGAGGGAGTAATTGGGTGCAAATCATGAGATGCAGAATTTGTTGTTAAACTGCATATTGAAGGTACAGTTTCTGCAGCTTAGAAGATTCTCCCTTATTATGGAAAGCATATTACTTTATTGTTGGAGAAGCAACTGGAACCTCTACCAGTTTCCGAGCGAGCACACTAAAACCAAATCAGTCACTACCTGTTTGGCTTTCATTGAGTCTCATGACAAAGGAATTTTAGCCAGGAAGTTGACTGATACAGCATTTTGCTGAGGTAGGTGAAGCTGGTGAGGCCTAGAGTAAGAATGGTGTGGGCGAGGCATTTGAAAAGAGTACAAGGTGGCAGGTGATAGGTGAGACTAGGTGAGAGGGAAGGTGGAAGGGTTGGTGGGGTGGAGGAATGAAAGAAGATGCTTGGAGGTGGTTAGTGGAAAAGGTAATTATACATCTCCTGTCTGGGTAGCCTTCAGCCTAATGGCATGAACATCAATTTCTCTAACCCAGTAATTTCTGCCCCCTTCTCTTTTCTTCCAGTCCTCATTCTGGGTATCCTCTCATACCTTCTCTTCCCTTCCTCCTTCCCTTACTTCCATGGTGCACTGTAGATTCCTTCTTCAGCCCTTCACCTCTTCCACCTATCAGGTTCCAACTTCTACTTCATTCCCCCTCCCCACCCACCTGGTCTAACCTATCACCTACCAGCTTGTACTCGTTCCCCTCCCCACACCTTCATATTCTGGCTTCTTCCCCCTTCCTTTCCAGTCCTGATGGAAGATCTAGGCCTGAAACTTTGATGGTTTACTTCCCTCCATTGATGCTACCTGACTTGTAGAGCTCCTTTGTGTCTGATTTCCAGCATCTGTGGAATCTCTTGTGCGTGAAAATCAGTGGGAGGGGCTGTTTGTAATTGGCTCGAGGCACTTTATAAAGATCATGGTGGGCTGAGGGTAGGGCGGTGGTTTTGGGGTTCCAGCCGCTACCTCAGTACATTGAAGTCCACAATATTTAAATATTAACATTTGACCCATTACCCAACTCCCATCCGCTTTGGGTTGATCAGGAATCCTGTCACTGCTGAGAACTCAGATTAATGTCTCAGTCAGGTGTTAAAGACCTCGTCAACGGCTTATCTTCATAAAGCGGACCTCTATGTCAGGAGAACAATGAAGAGTCTGAGCTTCCTTTCAGGGAGTGAGGAATGAGTTAAGGGTGGGATGGGGAGGAGCTTACAACTATCAAAGAATTCACAACACCACTCAACAGCACACTTTTAAATAAACTGAAGGATAAATGGGATGGGGGTGGTGCACTGGTAGTGGTTGCTGGGGATGTGAAGAAAGGATGTAACAAGGCTTCAGGAAAATATGGACACACTGAGTGAATGTGCAAGAACATGAATGATGGAACATAATGTTGAAATCTCCAGCAAACTATTTTGGAGCAGAAAATGATTAAAAAATAATGAGAGATAATGTTGGTTCAAAGATACCTAGATGTCCTTATTCACAAGTCACTGAAAGCCATTATGCAAGAGTAATGAACAATTAGGAATGTAAATACTATATCTGTGTTCATTATAAAGAGGTTGAGTTCAGGAGTTAAAATACCTTACCACAGTTATGAAGAATATTAATACTGAAAAAGGCGAATGTAAATCTAATCTGGAAATGGTCCATTTAAACTTCAATGTTATGAAAAGTTTATAACATTCTTGCCCCACAGTTATAAGTATTTTCGTAAAACTGAGCTGTCTGCAAGCTCCTTCTCCAATTTCAAAACCTAATCCTTTGAAATGACCATTCTTTTACTTCCAGTAAACTAAAACAAATAACACAATTTAGGATTTGATGTCTTTTCTCTTGATTGTCTCTGCCTGCTCTAGGTTCAGTGGAGGCAATATTTTGTCTCTCTGTCGGCATGGTTTATGTTGTTTGGAACAAAGGTTTGCGAATGGGATTATGTTCCTGTGTTAATTATGTTTGTATCTGTTCTAATTGCACCAGATCTCCTCAGTAGCATCTGTGTTATAAAAGTTTTGTATTGCTATGACATTTATGACTACATTGACACCATTCTGAATATCATCCTGAATCTCCATGGTGTAAGTAAATTTACTGCTGTTGATCACCTTGAAATGCAGGTTGATAGTCTGTGCATGTGCCCAGAAAGTATAATCCAATCACCTTCTGGATTCAAGACACAGTCTCCCATGATCTGCTCCTTACAACTACATCAAGTGATTGTGCTGTACTAACCTATAGAGGTTATCAGAGCTCAGGGAAGAACTGAAAACTTGTTAGAGGCACAAATGTGACAGAGGCTGGATTTTGTTTCTGCTCAGCAATAACCATTTTCTCCATGATTTAGACCAAAACTCACACCAATCCTGAATGTTGGAACGATGCTCAAGGAAGTGTGGGTGTGCGTGGCTCAAATGGCCAGAAAGGCCTATTCCACGCTGTATCCCAATAAATGTTCCAGTAGCATCCTGGGGCAATGGAATTTCTGTTATTTACGGTAAGTAATCCAGGTTTGCCTCATTATCTTAAATCAGTAAAAGTGCTTCTCTACTTGATCATTAGAAACTTGATTATTTGGAACTCTGAATCTGAAACAGTCATGAGTCAACCTGCACAGTGCAATGCCAATGGATGCAATGGCTGGTGGCACAGAAGATCTAAATTAAATGAAGGAAAAGGGTGCATTTATCTATATTATTCCATTCACTGTTTGATTACTGTATAATAAAAAGAACAAACAATCAGCAGAATCTTTGGGAAGAATTACACATGTGTGCGATTTCCTTTCATCTGAACACTTTAATGAAAGGTTACTAATCTGAACTTGAATTCTCTTCCTCTCTCCATAGATGCCATGTGGGCTGCTGGGTATTTCTTGTATACTCTTGTGCTTTTTATTTTGCTTTTATTTCAGATTTCCAGCATCTGCAGTATTTTGCATTTGAGAGTGTTGTTTTTAGTGCCTTTCTTAAGTTTACTGTTTTTGATTTACCGTGACAATCACGTCAAAGTGCTGTGAGACGGTGCAGGAGACATGACATTAAATATAATGTAATTGTGAAGCATTTGGTTTAACCTTTGAGGCCAGGCAAGTAGACACTGTTAGTTCAATTCCTATTGGATTTTCCCCACTTTTGACAAGGATAAAAGGCAATGTCAGGATCACTCTGAGAATATTTCATTTTGGTTTATAAAATGTTAATTGGCTTTGTCTGGAGTAGAATGTCTTTAGTTTGCCTTCCTTCCCAAAGGCTCTCATTGATGTTAACCTTTCTTTGAAAAGGCTGTAAGGACGCTTTAAATGTCTGCAGAGCTTGAAGGTCACAGGTCTGTCAGGGGGTGGAGCACATTCTGCCAGACCACATCACCTGCCCAGGACAAAATTCTACACTTTTACTGCACAATGTAGCTGGTCACACGATCACATCAGTGACCATTGTCAAGTGTGGCTATTTCCTGGTTCAAGTTTATTCTTCTACAATAGAGATATCATGCGGCATCTTACATATTATGCCCTCACTGACTGCCTGGCACTTTTAAGTTTTTGTTTAAGATTGTTATTGATTGTGTAACTTCAATGTTGCTGTGATTGGCAGATAGATGAGGAGACTCTGAGAATTTATGCTTTGTGGAGATTATGCTGTCAGCCACGAACCTGATATAGGGTCAATGAGATATATCCTATTGCGTGCCTGTTTTGTTGTTATTTAGGCTGTTGTTAATTTTCTCAATATGTACCGTACATAAATTACTGTGTACTGACTTTAAACTCTGAATCTTTCAACAAACCCTTATTCATCCTGTCACTAACATCATGGAGCTTACCAGAAAAACACAATACAAAATCTCTGTGCTTCAAACCCCCGCTCTGTTTCATCAAGCTAAGTTCAAAAGTTCAGATGATTTAGAAATACAAACAGATGGAAAAAGTTAATTGCTTCTGCTATTTGCTTTATGATATAACAAGCTGTTTACAATTCCATACTTTTAATTTAACACATATACATATTAGACAATTTTCCATTTGAATTTACTCCCTTTTGAGACCTTATCTTTCTTAAGCTGTTCTACATCATTTTTAGCTATTTTCCCCACTTTTCTAATTATGCTCACCATAATTAAATATTCTTCCTGATTTTCCAAACACATTTAGTTATCTGTCAAGACAAGTTTATTGTATCCGTGACACCAAATCTGAGACACTTCAATATAGAACAAAGTTTTATAAATAGAAAAATGGGTACTTCTGAGAAAAAAACTGGATTCCGTATCTGTATCTTTTTGATTAAGGGAGATATGTGGGCATATTGTAACTCCCAACATATGGAAGGAATATTGCGCACCAATTGATTCGGCCTTGTCATTAGCATGAAGTCTGATCAACCTCTACTGCTGACTGCCACATGAGTTCTGTTTATGGCCTGATCTAGAAGCTCATTCCACTCCCCACTACCTTTAAAGTAAGCAACGGTCAGCAATCTGATATGATCAGAATGAGAGTGTCAGTAAATGGGATCTGTAAAAATTGGTGATCTGTGCATATTCTGTAAACGCAGTTTTAACCATTTCTGTCAAAGCACATTAATGCAAGAAGAAGCTAACTCTAGACTAAAAGGTCCTAGATGTAGAAATTGTGCATGGCTCGGTTTACCTAAAGAAACTTTTATACAGAAGAATGGCTGATGAAAAGAAATTGCTCTGCTAACTTGCACCAACCAATAAGTTTGATCTGGCAGTTTAACTGACTAACAGTACTAAATTTGGCCTGATAGTTTAACTAACTAACGCCATTAAGTTTATCCTGGTGGTTGACCTTTACAGGGACCACTAAGTGTGACCTGGTGATTTAATTTAACTGTCATCACTAAGTTTAATCTAGCATTTTAGCTAATTGGCACTACTAAGTTTGACCAGGTGGGTTAACTAACTAGCACCGCTGAGATTGACCCACTGCTTTTAGATCAGTCCTGTGTGTAGAGTCAGTCTGCTCAGTGACTGCTCTGTGAGACGACGCATGGCAGGATGTTAGCCAGAGCCGGCAGCAGGGTTTGGAGTTGTACTGGAGGATGCCCGTCCACTTGGACTGGCCAGTTGCTGAGTTCACTTCACTAACAGTACGCAGCAGCTTCTCCTGATCTGCTAGGAGCCTGGTCACCTTGTTTGCTTTCTGGTCCACTGATTATTTAAAGTGGATTGAGTATATTGAAAGCTGAGGTTGATAGGTTTTTGATTAGTCACAGCATTAAAGGTTACTGGGAGAAGACATGAGAATGGATTTGAGAGGGATAATAAATCAGCCATGATAGAATGGCAGAGCAGACTCAACGAGACGAACGGCCTAATTCTGCCTCTTTGTCTTATGGTCTACTGAAGCTATTCTGTCCACTGGGAATTTTCCAGTTGTCTTACCAGCAGCTTAGAATTGGGTGATATACCTCTGGAAGTTTCAAAAATAATGAAGATGAAAGAAGACGAAGGGTCTCGGCCCAAAACGCTGACTGCTCGTTTCCACGGATGCTGCCCGACCTGCTGAGTTCCTCCAGCATGTTTGTACGTGTTGATTTGACCACAGCATCTGCAGTGTAACTTGTGTTTAAAGAAAATTCCTAATTTGTGGTGACCAAAGAATTAGTCAGAGACTGAAAAATGTTTTAAAATGTGTTCATGGCACTGCAATAAAACTTATATTTTTATATTTAATTTTGTATATGGGTGCTTCATCTCTTTATTCTTACATAAAGTAAGTGACTAAAACTGACATAGGAGGGCCAATTTATTCAAATGATTCTTTGTTTAACTTTGGTTTAAGACTTCTTTAAGCATAGAATTTAGCTGACACTGCACAGGATTTCACACAGTAAGATTCTTCACAATATCCTAACTGAGAACAGCTGCAACTCACTCTCTTGTCCAGAGGGAGTTGCAGAGAAAAGGCACTCCTGGGTTTCGTTCGCTTCACCAGCTGGCCGAGAGAAAGACGATCTGCTGCCTGCTCCTCAGTCCTGCTTTTCTGACACTGATGACTAATTTTTGACACTCGCCACTTCCCTGTGCACAAATTATGGACTAATTCATCCAGACATAAGCTTTGACATGCATGTGTTCTTTCCAGTTACAATATAACATTTGTACTAATCTATACCAATCCACAGTTAATGAGAGAAACTCTTGTGTAGTATCAGTAGATCATGAATTGGTTAAAGCAGTGAAAAAAACTGTACAATTACTGCTTTGCACTTAATTTGCTCCTTAATCTGTTAATAAATTAATGACTAATACAACTTTCAATTACTTTTAATATTGAAATGATCTTAGGCATGATGCAGTCAATGTAAATTCTGCAGAAATTGCGGCTGATGTGTATCTATTAATATATATGGATTTAATTTCCTTCCAGTTTGTACACTTAAGAATTTCCATTCTTCTTCAGAAAATGGAATGTTTTGCAATGTGGTTATTGGTTTCAAGGTAATCACTGTGCTCCTGTAAACTCCAAGCAGGACAGTCCACCTGACTGGCTCTTACCTGAAGCTGGCTGAAGCCAGCAGGCCCCACCCTTAACAGCTGGAGGTGCACCTGCCTCAAGGCCATGACGTAGCCAGGCTGAATTGAATGTATTTACAGCTCTTTTCAAACATCCAAAGGTGAATGGATAAGGAGTCATAATATTGGAAAAAAATGATTTTAAAAGTTAGCCTTGACCATTGGACATGAAAATATGAAAACTGCCTGTGCTGGGGTTTTTGATATGAAAGATAACTTACCGGTAGTTAAAGTGAACATGAAACTTGATTCTCTAAAAGACACTTGCTTTGGTCAGATGTGCCTTGATCAGATGTGTGTTTGTGACATTTTTTTAAGAACAACTCGTCTCCCTCAGTGGCTGAGATGAATACGATATGGGAGTGAAAAGAGAACAAAGAAGCACTCTCTTTGCCTCTATTGCACATAATGGAACTGCTTGGAGATCAATGATGGTAAAAAATATGGATATTCATAGAGATCACAAACAAAACAAAATCCGCAGATGCTAGAAGTCTGAGCAACATACCCAAAATGCTGGAGGAACTCAGCAGGCCAGGCAGCAACTACGGAAAAGAGTACAGTCGACGTTTTAGGCTGAGACCCTTTAGCGGTCCTGCTCTCCTCTTTTCCATATACATAGAAATGTCTTTTGGCTGAGTGATCCTGTTCCATCCTCCTGACTAAAGTGTGAAGAGAATAACTTGGATTGCAAGACCAGACAGAGGGGGTATGATTACTGATTTGAATGAGAAATTTTTATAGTCTCAGGGAAGGTCTAAACGCAGATTAAGACTTCTACATTTCCTAAACTGTTAATTTCTGTAAATAGTTGAGTTTGTATGCTCAAGCCATCTGAGCAGCACTTCAGAAAGGAGTATATTTCTCCAATAAGTAGCAGAATGTTCATTCAGTATTTGGCAGAGGCAAAAGAACCAATTCTGTCAATACTTAGAAAATAAAATTTTCCTATTTACTGTATTTAAAAAATCATTGATACTCTGATCATTTAAAAATGAAATGATACCAATGAATTTCTAATAGTCAAATGAGAAATGCCAAATGAAGGAATTTGAGACTCACTAAATCTTTGTTACCACAGACCTTGGGGAGTTAATACAGTCCTGTAGTGTGATTCATTTCTTTCATATCTACCCAGGGTCAATAATGATAGCGTACATAAAACTGACAAATAAATGAGGTTCAACGTTAAGTGTGGCTGTGCTCGTTGCTGCAACCAATGATCACAAAGCACACTTGTAAAATGCTAGGAAACAACAGTTACCATAGCAACTGTCACTTTTTTTTTAGGTTATTCAAGCCTCAATATAACGTCTGATAAGATATTTAGGGTGATCGAAAATTTTGGAGAACAGGGATTACATATCAGTGACATTACAAATTATTGAAAAATAGGTATTCTAGTCACCTTTGCTAAAATACAAATTGGATCTCAGGCAGGCTGGTGCTTGAGAATGAAGGAGGCACCGTTACACATGTGGAATGCTAATGAGCTAGTTCTTAAAGCTGCTGTCGAAGCTTGTATCTCTAGGGATGTCACTGCCATATACAGACTGTAAAACTAAATATCTAAATATATTCACACTGCAAATATTTTGTAATCAGTAAATCGCACTAATGTGCTTCTAATGTCTACAATTTCACTCCACACTCCAAATCACATTGATGAGTATGCAGGAACTCTAAATTATTCACAATCTCTTTCTATACAATATTGAAAGTTGTTTAGCTAACAATACTTACACCAATAGTTATTAGATTGATATTTTGTTCCATATGTTCATTATAAACACATTATTTCAAATTATACAGCTCTACCATACTCTGCCAAATCGTTTTCAGCTTGGAATGACATAGACTAAAATGATAAGGAAGTTTCAACCAAAATGACAAATACAGCACAGTGTGAAATGAAACCCTTTCAATTGCTGTTACAGTAAAAAGTTGGAGAAAAACATATCGGGACATATAGAGCGAGTTCTCTGTCAAATGATGCAAGTAGTTCATATTTTCTTTATTCTGCATATTACAAGCAAGAAACTCCATAAGACCATAAGACTTAACAGCAGAATTAAGCTGTTCAGCCCATCAAGTTTCTCTGCCATTCAATAATGGCTGATTTATTTTTCCTCTTAACACTTTTCTCCTGCAAGGAATAGAGTTTTGGTGAATTAACTACAAACACAAGAATATGCACAAGAATATAGGAGCAGGGATGGGACAGTCAGTCTGTCATTCAATATAATCAACTTACTGATTTTTCAAAAATGTATCCATCTCCTCTTTAAATACATCCAATGATCTAGCCTCTGCAACTTTTTGTAGTGGGGCGTAGAGGGTGGAGAATTCCAGGTATTTCTTATGCACCTCATTGTTGGATGAGGAGCTGGAGGAATACAAGCTCAAGGAATAGAATGAGAATGAGGAGGAGGGAGATGGCATAATGAGACAGCTAGTGGAGCCACTGCCTCACAGTGCCAAACTTCCAGGTTAAATCCTGACCTCCAGAGCTGTCTGTGTGGACTTTGTCCATTCTCCCTGTGACCACATGTGTTACTCCGGGTATTCCATAATTCTCGTCACGTGGTTTGATCGGATAACTGAGTGGCTCCTTTTGTGCTGGGTCAGTGGTAGAGTCTGCGGCAAGTTGCCAGTCAAGTAGAAGAATAAATTATGGGATGAATGTAGGACTGGTATAAATGGGCACTGGGAGGGCTGATGGCCTGTTTCTGTGCTGTATCATTCCATGATCCTATACAATGAGGATGAGAATGAAAGGAAGGAGGAGGAGGAGGAGAAGAGGAACTATGAGGAGATGAAATAAGACAATGTCCACTGCCTTTTAGTGATTAGTGCAAATTGTCCCATGTATGAAAATACCTGGGAGAGTGGATGAGAACATGGGGAGAATAAAAATGTAGCGATAGTGTAAATGGACTGTTGATGGGCAGCATGAAATTGATGGGCAGAAGGGTTTGCCTCCATACTGTACCTGTCCACGACCCGAGGACAAGGAAGAGGAGGAGAACAAAGAGAGTGAGTAAGGGGAGCAGGGGGATAAGGAGGAGAGGACGTTCAAGAGAAGTTTTTCATTTGAATCTTCTTTGCACTCCACTTTTCCCAGCTTCTTGCTTCCTAGAAAATGCACAGCTTTAGCTTTGTAGGGTTACATGTGGATTCCTTCACATTGAACTTCACCCATCCCAGTTTTGACTACTTCTTCCATTCTTGGCCCTTGGCAACTCTTTCCTACCATTGGCACGATTTGTAAAGCTATGGAGTACCACTAGAAAGCCTGGATGAATGGTTCAGTGTTTGAGCTGGTCGTTATTCCCCAACTATCACATAACATTCAGAAAAGATATCCCATCTCTGAGGTTCTTATAGATGTCTGGAGGACATATTAGTCATGTCCAGTCAATCACATCTTCTATTTACTCTCTTTGTCTTTCACTTCTTACCAATATGTGCTTACATTGTTATGGTGACCATGTAAGTAACATCCATAGACTCCATAATGGTTAATTAGTGTCCCAAGAGTTTTAATTGGTTCTGAGAGAATTGTCTACCCTTTACAAATCACCAATGACTTTCTCTAATGAGCTCAAATGTGTTCATCAACCTTATATAATAAACTTAAATACATTTATTCCAAATTATGTTAGAATTACCTAACTAAAGGAGGCCATTCAGGACATGAGGCTGATACCAGTTTCACTCACCCTCATGATCCCCCTCATTAATTCCCTGTCCCTGAAGACATATTCTCTCTCTCAGACCCATCAACCCACACCCCACCTTGACCTCTTTGATTCTTTTTCCATTCTACCTGTGCTTGGAATAACCTGCACTGACCACTTTAATCTGCCAATATCTCTGGGATGTGGGAGGAAACTACGGCACCCATAAGAAACCTATACAGTCACAGAGAGAGAGAAGATGCAAGCTCTTCACCAACCACCACCAAGGCCCAGAGCTGTGAGGCAATGTCACGGACCTCAGGTCATTAGTTGATGTCCTCACTTTCTTAAATAACAGAGTGACACTGGTGACTTGCAGTGCAGGGGTCCAATTTCTGTACCAGTTCACTTTTATATAATATGAGCGAAGCATCTACAATCTCCTTCCCCTCTTTTGGTACTGATAGGGAACCATTGTGCCTTAGAGGTGTGTCCACCTTTGGCCTTATTACCGACTTCTTCCTGAAATTAATTCTAGAGTATTTCATCCCCTTGTTTTATCTGTAGTTTTCCTCCTAGTTCCAGAACTCTATCCACATCCTTGTACGGTGATCAATACGCTCTAACATTTCCCGACGTTAAATTTTTAAATTACAATATCACCAGTGTCTAGCTTTAAGGGGCAGACATTATCTGTAGAACAGCTCTTGCAAATTGACAGCATCGTACATCTGACTCTGGTAGAATGTATTGTGAGAAACAACTAAATCAACAGTGACCTGCAGGCCAGAGTAGTGTGTTGTTATAATGTGTGAATAAATGGTTTTGTGTTACGGGCTCTATTGCCATGGTTACAGTGATTTTTCACTTGTATATTTTAGAGAACTCAGGGCTGTTGACACTGTCACAGCACCTTTGCAAGCAATCGGAAAACCTCATGAGTTAGTTGTGATGCTTTTAACTATACCTGCAGGAACAGGCAGATTTGTTGCAAAGGTTTTTGATAGAATGGCCTGTTTACTATTCCAAGATGGGATTTAATTTGCATGAAACTTTGAATACTGTCATCGCTACTCATCAACTCCTTCTAGCCTTATATGGCTTTATTAATTTAAGAAGCCACTGCCCTTCACCCCAACCCAGATGTTCTCAGAACTCCTGTGGTATATTACTGATGTGCTGCTGTTTGGATATCAATTCAAGACATCTGATGTAGAATAAAGAGATAATAAAAACAAAAAAATGTTCTGTATTTAATGATTTTCTGTGCACAACAAAAATAGCTATAAACCAGGTCTGAGAATGTTGGCCAGGAGTTGAGAAGTGAAACAGACACCTTTTGGTCGAAATCTTAGACCTAACAAGTTGACGTATATCAACAGTGTAAATCAAACCCCTTGCCAGCGAGTGCCATCTCGCTCATGTACGTCAATACTCACCCTAATTTGCATGTAAACTTCCCCCGTACTCAAATGAAAGTTTTGCTGGAATTAAATTACTGGCTATGATGTTTTTGCTCTGAATATATATAACTGAACAATTACTGTAACCATGGCAATAGAATAAAACTGCATCAAACTGCTTCTAGACTGAACAGATATTTTATCAGCCAGCATGAACATTGACATCTAATTTGAATATGGATTCCAACAAATCCAATCTTGACTTAAATACTGAATCAAGCAAGAAGCAGAATTTTCTGAAATAAATCTGCCAAGTCTGGCTCTCAGAAGACTCTTGTGTCCCCCATAGTTTTTAGGTATGAAAGTTGCAAAGTATGTCCAGAGCTTTTATCAAAATGAATACGATATGTGCATAATTGGCTCCATGTGACAGGTAAGCAAACTGCAATGGCCATTTTGTCCATTTGGAGTTCGCTGTATTTAACTTGAAACTTAACAAAGGTGAAGCTCAAAATTTAAGGGTCCATCTTGTCTTCTAATGCACTGGACCAGGAGCACCCACTTTGTAATTGCCATTTCATGAATACTGATGGGCAGCAAAATAGTTTTTTAGACAATCCCATTTCACAATTTTCAATTATTCAATGTCAGTGTGGTGTTGGTGTTGGTTCTTTATCTTCATATAATTACTTGAAAGAACAGCAATTGATTAATGACCACCAGTTCCTTTTGTTTTGAACCAGAGGCCCAATACATTGTCCCAGCAAAGAATGGTGCTAGATGATGCACAGTTCATCACAGGTAACTTGTGAAAGTTTTGGTGGAAGTTAGGAGGCAGTCTTTAGCCCACTTGTCAAAGGAAAAGTTGTAAATTGAAAACATTTCCTCTGCTCTCTCCTTCCATATTCCCAACCTTGGAATACTTGGGCATAATTTGATACATAATGTTGGGGATTTCCATGGGCATGTGGAGGGATCGTGACAGCTACCATTTATGAAAGTACCATTTACAGTCCGTGTGAAATTCTTCCCTGGTTTATTTCATAAGGAAAAGAGGCTCCAGTATTTGTCAGCATAAATGTCCTAACCCTCCTCCTTTGCACCTGAGGATTTACTGATGCTCTTCTAAAGAAGGTTGTTTCAGTTTTAGTTGAACTTCTGTAGTACCCAAGTGCATATTTGTTGGTCCTCCTTCTGCCAGCCTCTGTGCAAACTCACTGGAATAAGTTTATAAAACTTAATTTACAAATTGACTGAACCAGACCTGACAGGATGGATGCATAGTGGTGTGGGGTGGGATTATTTCTAGATTTCCTGATGACATAGAAGGTGCCACTTGTCCAATGTAACCCATGGAGTTTATGATGACTGCAAAGTAACAAATAGTTTAAAATTAATGACCAGCCATCCTTTGGAAATACCAAGTCTCCAGGACTGACCAATGCTTTAAAAAATCATTTGAAAAAAAAAGCCTTTCTATACACAAAACCATGTCACAATTCATCGCCATTAGTGACATTGAACAATTAATAAACATTGCCATTTCTGTTTAAAGATATCAATATTGGGTTTTATGTATGTTAAAGTAAGGTGTTCTTCACACAAGTGTCTTGTAGATAGTCTCGATTGTTAGCCTGGACCTCTTCAAAAAGTGATGCACCAATGCAACTGAGATTTGTAAGGAAAATATCCTTGAGTTACTCTTGGGTAGCCTTACAATAGAGGCTTCAGTTACTGAGCAATGTGCACAGAAGATTCAGCCTTTGAATCAATGTCATTATCACTGGCTCAGATCCAGAGAGGAAAAACATAGTGTGCCATAATTAATTCCATATGTGCGTGGTTTCCATTGTTAAAATTAAAGTTAAAAGGCAAAGTGGTATAAAAGTGAAATGGGACACTTGTTGGAGATCAATGATATAAAGAGAGTACCCAGAGACACACGGGACACTTAGACACAAGGTTTCCTTTGTTTTCAGCAGAAGATGCAAACTTACTATGTCTCTGTGTATAACTTCTTCTGTAAGAACTTCTATGAATGATCCTCATGGAGGTACCCCTTACCCATTCGGGGAATCTTACAGATAGTTTCAATTGGAAGAAAGGTTCAACCTTGAAACGGAAGTCCAAGGAAAACAAACATCACCACTGTCGAAGGGTTTCATGATTCTGGACTGTAGAAGCTGGATCCTGCGTCCAGCTGAATGCAAGAGACTGAGTCATCCACGCAAATCGCTTCACTTCTCAAGTAAGTTAATTGCAGCCCATATACAACACAAACGGAATTTTCTTGGCATTAAAGAGTTGACATAAACACTCCAATTTATAAACTCTAACTTGGGCCACTAGTGTAGATAATATTGTCATCATTTGAAATCAGAACACTTCCAGAAAGTAATCATTTTATTCAATAGGTCTGTCCATTAACGATTCACAAGTGAAGCTCAAAGTAACCCTGAAGTACATTCAAATGCCATGTGGTCTGTCTTCTCAGTGATTTGACAAAGAAGACTATTTACTCACACTGCAGTTTCAAACCAACTAATTAAGGTAAATAAATGGAATGCTAAACCATGCCAGGTTAAGTTTAAGAAGGGAGGCGTTATTTGGATCCCAGTTATCAGCAGACTGAAACCCTTCTTTTTGATAAAGCTACTTCCTAATTAAATATTCATCATTAAAGGAAGGTTCACTTAATGTCAGCAAATATTCTGTAGAATTTTTTGTTCAGGAATGGTAATGAAGAAAATCTAACCGTTGCTGTTAGTGTGTGCTGTGGCATGTTCATGACTAATCTATTGTTGATCACTGATTGAAGTATACATGAATTCTCCATTCAGCACTCACCAGGCCAAGATTTTCTTCCAACCTATCCAGGCTACACTACCACTGTCCTTTAATACTGGGTCACAAGGGGCCCTTGGTAAACATGAATGACTGCCATACTTTGGGAACCACCTCATGGTCAAGGCAGGCGTTAATGAAGAAATTCATCATTAGCTTTAATGTGCCAGCACTTGAGGAAAATGATATCTGAAATTCCAGACCTCAGTCCTGGCATAAAACTCATTGTCTGCTTGCCAGCAGTGATCCCTGCCCTTCTATCAATTCTGAGACCTGGATTAGTTCCAGTAATAGAAAATATGAATGCTGTCCTAGTAAAATCCTATAAATTTACTGGAAGGGTAAGCAAACCAAAAGCATCCTCTTCTATGCCAGCATATCAAGAATTGAGATCTTGGTTGTTATTTCGAGTAGTTACATCCTATTGGTGGCCACTTTATTAGGAACACCTGCACTCCTGCTTGTTAATGCAAATATCTAATCAGCCAATCATGGTGCATCAATTCAATACATAAAAACATACATACTCGGTCAAGAGCTTCAGTTGTTGTTCAGACCAAACATCAGAATGGGGAAAGAAACGTGATCTAAGTGACTGACTGTGGAACATTAGTGCCAGGCAGGGTGGTATGAGTATCTCAGAAAAACTGCTGATTTTTCACACACAACAGTCTCTAAAGTTTACAGAGAGTGGTGCGATATCCAGTGAGTGGAAGTTCTGTGGGCAAAACTACCTTGTTAAGAAATGTCAGGGAATGGCCAGACTGGTTTAAACTGACAAGGAGGTGACAGTGACTCAAATAACCATGTGTTACAACAGTGATGTGCAGAAGAGCATCTCTGAACGTACAACTCCTTGAATCTTGAAGTGGATGAGCTACAGCAGCAGAAGACCACTAACAGACACTTGGTGACTACTTTATTAGGTATAAGAGGTACATAGTAAAGTGGCCCAGAGTGTAATTTGCACGCCTGACACCAGACTGCTGAAACAGAACCCATTTTAAACTCTGTCACAGGTGGAAGTAAATAGGTGAGCAGATTTAAACATGGGGTCAAAGTCTTCTTGCAGAAATCCAGCATCCCCTCATGACTCTTGGGAGTCTCTGGCCCATAACTATTCAAAGTGAAGAAGGTGCATTTGAGGTGCTGTTGGGAACTTCAGGCCCTGAGTCAGGAGCACACAGACACCCTGGGTAGGTGGTGGAAGGAGTGGAGTGTCACATAATCTGCCTTGGCACTTATGTTATCAGGTATCTGATCGATGGAAAATCCACACAACAGAACACACAGAATCAGAGGGGGAGCTGGTCATCCTTGACCTTGAGACTCTTCCTAAGTCGAAGAATCTCAAACATCACATATTGTGGACTGCAATGGAAGTAAAAGTAGAAAAATGGTGCAAGATGATTTCAGAAAATCTCCTGAATAGTTTGACGGATGACATCTCTAGCAGCTTGAAGCGCTACTGAGTTAAGCTCCTTCCTGACACACTTAAAAACTGGACAGGGGTCAAGTGGAAGGAATAACCTCTCACTTTAGGGTGAGAATTGAGTGAGCTTGACTAGCACCAGAATTATCTCCTAACTAACTTTGATTGCCTAAAAGGGGCCGGAACGGAACTTCCCCAATTCTTCATCACAAACGTGACCTTGGTTTCCATTTTCAGGCTGCCACACGGTGAGACAGGGAGTGTAGGAATTACGACTCATCTTTCTCTGTGGTAGTTTGGATGGGGCAGGTTTGTTTCTGGTCTATAATTGTTCATAAATTTCAGTTCCTTCTCTCTTTACTAATTTCATAATTCCATTACTTCCTCCTTAGAGTGATTCAAGGAAACCCCCAGTGAGATTATGGAACAACAAGTGACAGAGAATGCTGCAGTGCTCCAGCAGCCTCCTGAAACAACAGGCCAGAATCCTTCTTTCCCTGTTGCCTCCTGGCTCTCATTATGTTGATTCTTTTGTGCATTTACACAGACATAAGCCAATTGGTGAGAGAAAGGCCTTGCTCACAGGAGCCAGGCTTTGACTTGATGCTCTGGATGCAGAGATGTCACAGATATTCACCCTGGATGAGAGTATCACGGTTAATCACAGGGAAGCAGGAACAGGTTGGGTGAATGGACCTTTGCTCTGAGAGCTTGTACAGACACAATGGGCCAAATGGCCTCCTTCAATATCGTTAGACAATGCGCACACAATTGCTATGATTACAAACATGTTGAGTATTTAGCATATGGAAGACCTTGGTATTGAGAATGGAAGTTTGATGCTATTTAATGGGCTTGCAGTTCATAATATCCTGGGCACACAGGAAAGACTGATGTGGCAGAATCTCTGATTTCCCTTTTCTCATTTAGCAATTTTTATGATACCTTTGAAGAGATATCCTGGTAAGCGTGAAGGTCCCTTAAATTCCGCTGCCTTTTACTTATTGTTTCCCTATGATTTGCCGAGTCCAATCAGACTCCAAATTCAGATGAGAATCTTGACTTAGCACTGCAGACTTAACTAAATGTTTAAATATTGTTGCACTTAAGATCTCCCATCAAATAGCCGAGACTAAGCAGCATTGCATTTACTGCTGGGGTCCTCCAAATGCAGAAATTCATGCTGGAGATCATGGCTTTCATTTTCAGATCCAGTGTGCATGTAAGGATACGTCTGTGAGTTCCTGCACTAATGGTACGCACAGCAGCACTACATTCACAGCTGCTGACTGCATTTCTAGGTCAAGCTCTGGATGCAGGACCAGCGAGTGAGAACAGAAACACTGGCTGATTATCAGATTGGTGCAAGCACCGCCAGGTCTCCCCCTGCTGGCGCGACCAATCGGCTTTGCCATTTGCAGCAGTGCGTCTGGCTGAATGAAATAGTGTTGGGTTATAGGCTTTTGCTATTGAAACAAGGAAATGATTTTAGATTCTTTTCAAGCCATAGAATAATTAATAATAAATAAATGTATTGCATTTGCTGTTGGAGGAGGAGAATAAGTGTCTCCGCAGACAATTTTCTCTCCATATATTTATGTTAGATGTATGTGAATGTTGAATTAAGAAAAGCAGTTAACTTTGCCAAACCAGCACTTAACCCGCAGGCATCATTGATATGAAAGAGTAATGAAGGTAATGAAATTTACACTATTTCATTGTACATATTCTATTTGTGGAAATATTAGAAATGAAAATTAATTAGAAGAGTTGCTTGATTTTCCACTGATCTGAGGCATTGATTGTAAATTTCCAGCATTGCTGTCATGGCAAAATAAGAAAATCAAGAATAGGAAATTTCTTCCAAGAAAATTGGATGTCAAAAGAACAGCCAAGTAACAGGGATAATATGGGGGAAAATATCCTGAACATTACTCTATACACTTGGCACCAAGTCAAATTCATGATTGTACTTACTTCCTAATTGGAAGATTTTACCCTTCAGGTCAAAGCTCTGTTTCTGCCCCAACATATTAAACTTGTTCCAGTATTTCTGCTGCACACTCAGATTTTAGTTGCTCACTGCACACTACAACTTAATGTGGAGTTCATTCAATCAGAGGCAAAGTGCTTGACACCCCCATTATATAAAGTTGGAAATTGTTTTAGACAGTCATATTCAGAAACCACACTTCTGCAGACTCCTTGGTATTTTGAACAGCTAAGCAGTCCTCGGCTCAGAATCGTGGTTTTGATGAAGAGCTGCTTATTCTCATTTGTACTGGCAATTTTAAGTATGAACATTTTGTGCAGGAAATACAGGAACTGAACATTTATTACTTCAGTGGCTGAATGACTTGCCAGCATTCAAGATGTAGGATTTAGCTGAGTGAAAAATGGAGATCCATTTCTGAAAGAAGCATGAAAAAGCAAATGATATCAGAGAAATAACACAGCTCCATAAGCCAAATGATTGGAGACTAAATTGATTTCATTCAAAGAAAAAAATGCTGTTCAAAAACATAAAAAAGTGATATTCAATGTGTGAACATTTGATTCAGACAGACGCATTTTCTGGTTTGATCACCAAGATAAATATTCCCCATCTTATTTTTCTCTGGACATTGCATTACTTGCACTCAGCTGTGGTATTAATTTTCATGTGATTACCAAAGAAATTTTTTTTTTACGTGTAAGTGAAAGGCAAAAGAGAAAGCACACAAACAAGCTGTTCGCTTCTTTATACAGACTGGAGGCTTCAGTGACTGATCATTTCTCCTTGGGGCATCCTCAGTGGATAGGATGGGGTTACTAATGTCACCAGATTGCTCTCAGTCGTATCCCTGTACTGCAGATCTTTAACTTACATAATGGTTTACCTTCCTGTTTTTGTAAGCTATCACTAGATGTCAGCCCTGTTCACAAAGTAAAAAGAATGCCTGAAAACAGACCAAAGTCAATGAAAGCCGAGGTGGAAATAAGTGAGGGCTGCTATTATGGTACCCCACCTTGGGTAAATGCCAACATTTTTCACATTTGCTACAGCACAATCTTACTGCTAGTGCATCAAACATCTTCCCAAATGGCCAAAAATGGAGAGCAGATTTAAATAATATGAGGCGTATTGTATTAAATATGAAATGAACTACTTTAATACAAAAGTCGGAGTCAGGCAAATTAAAATGTATTATCGAACTACACAATAGTTACCGTACGAACGTTACCATATACTATCTTGAGATTCCTTTTCTTGCAAGCATTTACAGGAAAATAAAGAAATACTATAGAATTTATGAAAAAAACATAAATAAAAATAATCAAAATGCAAAAGAAGACAACTTATACAAATAAAATAAAAATACTGCTGAGAACCTGAGTTGTAAAGTAGATTGCAGAATCAGTTCAGAGTTGTGGTGAGTGAAGTTATCCACGCCAATTCAGGAGCCTGATGGTTTTGAAGTATAAACTATTGGACATTATTCCAGGGAAATTATCACAAACTCTCAGCTTTGCACACTGCTTTGCATATCATGTCCCTGGTTCACTCAATTGAAGTTCTTTTTTTTAAGCTGTCCCTCAGGATCAAGGATGAAGTGATTTCCCATTGTGTGTTGTGAGGTGGGCAGGAGCTGACTGAATGAATGAGTGGACTAGTAAGTGGTGGGGTCAGCCTCTTCCACTGCAGCAGGACTTCTCTGTACTCCTGATGCATGGGCAAGGATACCAAAGCCATCCAAAATATTCGTCAGTCCTGACGAAGGGTCTCGGCCTGAAACATCAACAGTGCTTCTCCCTATAGATGCTGCCTGGCCTGCTGTGTTCCACCAGCATTTTGTGTCTGTCGCTTGAATTTCCAGCATCTGCAAATTTCCTCGTGTTTGCAAAACATTCTTTCTCCACTTTGAATGGTCATGGGCCAGAGGATATCCCAGGAGTCAAGAGATTGTGACTTTCTTCAAGGAGGTTTTGCGCGCATTCTAAAATATTCTTCTCTCAGGACAGAATGGAGTGCCTGTTTCAGGACACTGGGGTTGGGCAAGCAAACATTGTTGTACAGAATGGAGTGTTACATGAATCTCCATAATGGAGTTACTCAGCTGGGAGAGGACATCAATACCGGTTTGCTGCCCTTTGTCAGTTTGAAGGATTTTGCACTGTAGTATCACTAGAGTGCCTTGAGATGCTGGCTGTATATAGCCTAGATCTTAGGAACATATCGGAGGGCACAATCACGGCTGACTGGTAGACCATAAACTTTGTGCCACTCTGAGAATACGATCTTCAAATGCACTTGTCTTCAATCAAACAAAGTCTGCGTAGGCACATCGAAGGGGGTGAAGTTTATGGCGAAGCTACTCTTCCTTGAGTCTGAAGTTTAGTTCATTCTCACAAGCAGTTTCTCAGAGGTGAGGTGCTATAGTATGGCAAGACAGATTGAGAGAGGTGTTGAGGCAATAACAGCACCTTGTTTGACGCTGGTCTTCACGCACAATGGTTCTATTGTACACCCACTAGTTAATTTCACAGATTGCATGCTAATGAAAAGCAAGGGTAGAGTGAAGACAAACCTCTGTGAGCATTTGACTTTGAAGAGCAGAACAATTATACCATTAAAGCCAAACATTTTCAGCCTCTTCCTGCCCAGGAACTGACGGAGTGCTGCACGCCACTCCAGACTTTTTCAAAGGATATACATTCATGTGAGGTGTGTAGCTGTTAAAAGAAGGTCAATCAAAGTACGATTTACTTCACAGAAATATTTATTTTGGAATGGATTGCTGAAGTGCATATCGATCAGCACAGGACTACCAAGCTCCCCTTTAACTGAATCCAAAGATTTAAAACATTTACCGAAACTTTTTTTCTGCTGTACCCCTCTTTAGATGGATGTAGTTTCTATTGCTTTCCACCCCCGATAATTTTACTTACAGGCATTGGCAAAAAAAACTACTGTTTTATCATTGCCCATTTCCTTGTCCAATGTTACTTGGGCCTTATAGCATTTTTATTTAAAAATGTCTCCACCCAATATATGCACTAACTTTGTGATGGGGCCATCAAAGTGAGTAATAATATGCTTTTGGAAATACAGCCTTTTTCTTAAAGGTATAATTGCTGGAGAATATTTAATTTGATGGATGATATAAATAAAGGTTGAACATTGTGCTTTTGCTCAATGCTTTAATGAACTATCACGTCAAGAAAAGTAACGGCAATAAAAGATTACTCAGTCTTAAATGTTTGTAAAATATTTGCTTTCCATTATGTGAAGTGAAATATTCCTTTTATTTTATAAGCAAAAAATTGCAACGTTTTAATTGAGGCATCATTTGACATATGTAATAAAATGTTAAGATGACTGTGTTAGCCTGTGGGACACTACTAATTACATAGAGGCTGTTTGTCATAAATTATCTGCTTCAGCTTCTGACTGTCATGTTCAGCTGAAATAGGTACAGAGAAGTATTATTTTATCACATTTTGCCTTTAGAGTTCTGTACTGGTACTTGCACCCATAAATTTGCAAAAATCGTCAAATTGTTGAGCTATCAGCACATTTTTAATTCATAGTGCTTACTGTGGTTGAAGAGATGAAAAGAATAAAAGTTATTGAAATACAGTTTTAAAATATGTTTCTGCAAAGAGCGAGTTGCAAATTGTATGCCTTTATCTTACAAGTGTTAAACAGAATTTTACTCTGTGGATTATATGTATTGAAATCACAAGAGGCATAGAATGACTCAGTGTAGGCATGGGTCTTTCAAGCTATTGTGGCACTACAGAGCTTTCCATTTACTCCCACTCTCCCACTTTACACTCTTGTTCATGCATATACACAGTTTTGTTGTAAAGTTACCATTGAATCTGCTTCCACCACACTTCCTGACAGTGCCTTTCAGTAGAAATTATTTTTCTGCAGAAATGTTACTGTTTTTAAACTAACTTCTTTTTCTCCTTTACCAGTTACTTTAAATCTGTGCCCTGTGATCATTGCCTTGCCCTCGCCCCAGGCAAAATCTTTTCTCTATGAACACCTTATTTATCATTTTCCCTAACATGTGAAGGATATTACCCAACAATGCATACACCTACATCCAGCTCTCTGAAGAGCTACATGGCATCTATATTCATTGCTGTGTTTATATGGGTTTTGTAGCCATAACAGATTTTATTATATCTCAAATCAATCTAATTTAGATTTTAGCTCTAAACTGATGCCTATTTTAAAATCATTATTTAAACATTATTCTTTCAACTTTAATATTATTTAAACTTTTTCAACAAAATTCGAAAGCCAAGGCTGTCAAAAATGGCAGTTAGCAATGCACATCAAGTTTTGATTATCACCAGGATTCATTTCCTCTAAAACACACTTCAACTTAATGTCTCTTTACAAAAAATAATGAGCATCATGTAGAGGTTAATCACTTCTCTTTATTCATCTGTGAAAGTAAAAGAGACTTTTGCAATTAAAATTAATTTATCTTTATTTACACACAAACTATTTCTGCATGCAGGAGTGTGAGATGGGAGCTTTTTTGACAGGTCTCACTCTTTATTCTGCCACTAAATAAGTTGCATCATGAGTCAGCTTTCCTTCCAATTCCCTATCTTACCCTCACTATCTTTATCCTCCTGTATTACACCAAAGGAACCCCAAGTAGGCTCAAAGATCAGCACTTCATTTTTTGCCTTGGCATGTTACAATTCACAGGTTAAGTGTTTGTGTCAGAACTGGACTGTCCAATTTTTAGTTCGTTTTTCCACCAATACCGCTTCTCACAGTTTCATTATTATTTTGATTGCTGTCATTCATTTTCCTTTATGTTCAGTCCTCCAAGGAAATCAGCTTTGGTTAACCGATATCCATATCTCTCTCTTAGCTTGCATCTAAACAATTGTGTCACCAGATAACTTTGGTCTTTAATACTTGCCCCATCACTGCAACTTAAAACACACTTATTTTTCCATTTTTCTAGACCTGATGAAAGGTTATTGGCCTGAAACATTGAGCCTGCTCTGCTCCCCGCAGATGATGTCTGACCCAGCATGTTCTGTTCTTAATTTGGATTTCCAGTAATTTTGTTTCATTTTTTTAACTTTTAAACTTCCCTCCATGCCTAGGTGTAACAGCTCACCCGGCACCAATATCTGTAATGACCTTGAAGGTTCTTAATCCAGCATATGGTTTTGAGTCAGCCTGTAACCTAGAGTGCCATTTACCCCTGATATAACTGGTCCAGTAAACCCTGATTCAGAGCAACACACACTAAGTGTTGGAGGAACTCAGAATCAGGCAGCATCTATGGAAATGAATGAACAGTCGCCCCTTCTTCAGGACTCAATTAGACAGGTTGAGTGGTGCCATAACAACAACCTCTTACTCAATGACAGCAAGACCAAGGTGCTGATTATTGACTTCAGGAGAAGGAGACCAGAGGTCCATGAGCCAGTTCTCATTGGAAGATCAGAGATGGAGAGGGACTGCAGCTTTAAATTCCTCAGTGTTATTATTTCAGAGGATCTGTCCTGGACCCAGCATGTAAGTGCAATTATGAAGAAAGCACAGCAGTGCCTCTACTTAGGAATTTATGAAGATTCAGCATGACATCTAAAACTTTGACAAATTATATAGATGTAGGGTGGAAACTCTACTGACTGGCTGCATTACAGCCTGGTATGGAAACACCAATGCCCTTGACTGGAAAATCCTATGAAAAGTAATGACTACAGCCCAGTTCATCATGGGTAAAGCCCTCCCCACCATTGAGCTCATCCATATGAAATGCCATTGTAGGAAAGCAGCATCTATCATCAGGGACACCCCACAACCCAGGTCATGTTCTCTTCTCACTGCTGCCATCAGGAAGAAGGTACAGGAGCATCAGGACTCACACAACCAGGTTCAGCAATAGTTACTACCCCTCAACCATCAAGCTCTTGCACCAAAAGAAGTAACTTCACTCATCTTTACCTGCCCCATCATTGAAATATTCCCACAGTCAATGGACTCACTGTCAAAGACTCTTTACCTCATTGTTGGCAGAATCTCAGATGGTGATGAGAGGGCGTACAGGAGTGAGATATACCTGCTAGTTGAGAGGTGTTGCAGCAACAACCTGGCACTCAACATCAGTAAGACCAAAGAGCTGATAGTGGACTTCAGGAAGGGTAAGACAAGGGAACACAAACAAATCCTCATATAGGGATCAGAAGAGGAGAGAGTGGGCAATTTCAAGTTCCTGGGTGTTAAGATTTCTGAGGATCTAACCTGGTCCCAATATATTGATGCAGCTTTAAAGAAGGCAAGGCAGTGGTTATATTTCATGAGGAGTTTTAGGAGATTTGGTTTGTCACCTAAAACACTCGAAAATTTCTGCACCTGTACCGTAGAGAGCATTCTGACTGGCTGCATCACCATCTGGTATGGGGGCTATCACTATTGCTCGGGATTGAAAGAAACTACAGAAAGTTGTAAAATTAGTCTGCTCCATTATGGGCACCAGCCTCCATGGCATCCAAAACATCTTCAAGGATCGATGCCTTAGAAAGGCAGTGTCCATTATTAAGGACCCCCATGGCCCAAGGCATGTCTTCTTCTCATTGTTACCATCAGGAAGGAGGAACAGAAGCCTGAAGGCACACACTCAGCAACTGAATACGGACACAACGCTGGAAGAACTCAGCAGGCCAGGCAGCATCCGTGAGAAAAGAGTAGCCAACGTTTTGGGCCGAGACCCTTCATCAGGAATGGGGCGGAAGAGAAGGCCGAAGCCCAGTAATAGAGATAGGGGAAGGGGTAGGGACTAGAGGCGCCAGGTGGAAAACCAATCAGAGGAAGGATAAAGGGGGGAGGGGAAGGGGATAAGCATGAAAGAACTGTAGAGATAAAGAAGCAGAAAGTTGAAAGGGGAGAGCGGCAGAGAGGGACCTGGGATAGGGGAAGGAGGAGGAGGAGGGAATTACCAGAAATTGGAGAATACAATGTTCATACCACCAGGCTGGAGGCTACCCAGACGGTAGATGAGGTGTTGCTCCTCCAACCTGAGTTTGGCCTCATCATGGCAGTAGAGGAGGCCATGTATGGACATATCTAGATGGGAATGAGAGGCAGAGTTGAAGTGGGTGGCAACCGGGAGGTCCTGTCTATTGTGACAGATGAAGCGGTCCCCCAATCTGCGTCAGGTCTTGCCGATGTAGAGGAGGCCGCACCGGGGGCACCAGATGCAATAGATGACTCCAGCAGACTCACAGGTGAAGTGTTGCCTCACCTGGAAGGACAGTCTGGGGCCCGGAATGGTGGTAAGGGGGAAGGTGTGGGGATGACCGCTTCGTCGAGCACCTACGCTATTGCTTTCTTTTTGTTTTTGCACAGTTTGTTGCGTTTGCACGCTCATTGAACACTGAAGTTGCAACGGTCTTTCATTGAATCTATTATGATCATTATTCTATTCTGGACTTATTGAGCATGCCCACAGGGAAATGAATCTCAGGGTTGTATATGGTGACATATATGGACTTTGATAATAAATCTCTCTGAGGTTTACACTGTATTCAAAGAAATTTTTCTCAAGGTAGGGGGACATGTTTAAATTTTGGAGTTAGTTGTTAGAAAGTGGACAATTAGCAATGTATCACCAAGACACACACAATGGTCAGAGTTCATGAAGGCTTGGTAGATCCATGAACAGTGATGACAACAACATTGTGTTTACTTACCCCAGTTATCTGTCTCTGTAGACTTTCTGCAGATCAGAAATGTCCAGCTTGCAACTGGAAACCCCCTTTCAACCTCTGAGCCCAGCAGCTCCAGCCAAGGACACGTCAAACTGGGTGTACAGATACTGAAAGCTTTATTGAGAATTTCAGAAAAATTCAGAAATAAATTATCTCAGTATTGTTACCCTATTGAGGAATAATTTCTAAATCAGAACTGGATTACCTTGGTTTTTTAACACAAATAGGACAATTGATTTAAAAATACAAGTGGTCCATCATAATAAGCAGGCATGGTACTAAGATTTAACCTTTTGATTTGCATTTTCTGAATATTTCTCTCAAGTTTGTTGACCCAAAAACTGACAAGGAATGACCTTTCCCCATTTAAAACAAAACTCTTATTATGTTAAATATCATTCTGATTGCTTTTAAAGTATCCAGATAATCTTCCTAGGAAACGTGTCATTGGGCGCAGTTTATTGAAACTAATTGATAGCTAACACCCATAACATTGCTAACAGCCGGTTATTTACTGGCTGACCAAACCAATAGGCTGAAAGCAAAAATATTCACAGAAGACTGGTTAATTTAATGAATAAAGGAGCGTGTATTTAACAAGAAAATCATCTAGCTGGAAAATTAAAGAAGCAATTGTAGTGATTATTGATGGCGGTCGCAATCACAGCAAAACACACTAGGAATTAAATGGGAATCTATTATTGAATTACGCAACATCATTTTACTAGTACGTGATCTTTTACTGAGAGTGGAAAGTCAATTTCATTATATTGAGCAGGTACGCTGAGAACTGCCTGACTCAATTGCAAAAATCCACCAGACGTATCTTATTTCCTCTCCCTAGGTCATCCAGAAGATGTATTAGGGCCTCCAGGAGAAGACAATAAGTCTGAAGTCTTCCTGACAGCATTGAACTCGAGCTAGTTGATCAAAACCAACGGATAATTGTGACACATAAGGTGGCTCCTTGCCGTAAGACCATGTTTAATGTCATTTTGCTCAAACAATGATTAGCCTTTAAAAGAATAAAATGGGTGAAATGTTATAATTTTACTCTCTCTTCATGTTTTAATTTTAGGGTTTTCATGCATGAAGAAGATTTCCTATCCCTGATGAGGCGAGGCTTTGTCTTCGATCTGTACAATGGGTACGTGACAGTATAGTGAGAGGATGTCGTCTTCCTCCTGGTACAAGCGAAGGACATTTCCATTTCTTGGGCTGTCTTTTTGGTGTTTTGTTTAACGCAATGTACAGTGTGAAACAGTAAAGGATAAAGCCCAGCAAAGGACAGAACCGGAGGACAGCGACGTCCCTTTACACTCCCAGGATTTCATTCCGGGGTAGGGTCATCTCTCCGTGGTACCGCAGTTGCTCGTGCTAGCAAAACATATAAAATCTTTGTTTGACGAACTGTACGTGGGTGTATCTCTGCTCTGACAGCAAGAGAGTAACTCTTTCTGGACCATGCGTGTTCCGGGATCTCGATAACCCACACAGAAGCTATCTCTCTGCGTTTCCTCGAGACTTCTACAGCGAATAATACCAACACTCTCGTGTTTGTCAAGATATTTTGATGTGTGTAGACCATGCAGATCTAACGTGCTAGTAATCGCACGCTCATTTACAATTTGTTTAGCTTATGCGATAGGCTAGATGAGAACATTTAATGAGCACAGCTTCTTGTAGTAATTAGCGGAGCAGTGGTGCCTCGCAGGTGATTTACAGCAAGTAAAATTAAGGCACGTCTTTCTGAGTTGCAAAGATTTGAAGCATAATTTTACAAAAATGAGCAGCTTTTGGAAGAATGTTTATCTGACTATTGAAATGCTAACAATAAGATGACTGGGGAGAAATGACTCCCCACCCCCAGGAAAGTTTCTCCTTGGCAAGTGAGGGTGGTCATCTCGATGCACGTGGCAGTAGTAATCTATGGGTGAACAGTGCCTCCTTCACTATTCAGTGGTAGCAGAGTGGGATGGGATGTGGAGAGGACAGGGATGCTGTGGGTGTGCTCTGCAGCGTGCTAGTGGAGAGGGAGAACGTTTAAAAGGGGTGTGCAGGACAAGATATTTTTTCACACAGAAAGTGCAGGGTGTCCAGAATGGACTGCCAGGGTCGGTGATGGAAACAGACACTATAGTGATATTTGATACGCTTTTAGATAGACACTTGCAAAAGAATCATGTGCAGGCAGGGGAGATTTAGTTTAATTTGGTGTCATGTTCAGCACAGACGTGATGTACTGAAGGGTATGTTCCTAACTTGCGGTCTTTCATGAGTGGGGCCAAATGAGTAAAGTGTGATTCGGGCGAGAATGAATAGGGACGCTGAGTGAGAGGAGTGGAATTCAAGGTGGGCTGAGGGAAATTGGAGAGAGGTAAGAGTTGAAGTTGGGTTTTAAAAAAAATGGTGAGAGAGGTGGGCTAGAGTAGAAAGCAGAATGGAATATACCTGTCAGAGGACATTAAAGTGGAGAAGATTGTGCGGGGTTTTTACCGTCTGTCTATGTGATTCTGTAGACTGATACGAAACAACAAACTCTGCCACACCTTGTGTCAGCTGTAGATGAGTAACAAGCAATGGCATTTCTAAAAGGAGAGTAGTATCAAACTGAAAGCATAAAACTGCCCACACTGATCCAGCAGTCTATTTACAGTGTCATTTTCAATAGAATGCAAATTGGCTGACTTGAGGAAATGTTGGTCAGCAAGTGGGTGAACATCAGACTCATTTGAATAACTTTCATTTATTTTGTTTTGAAATTTACATAAGGTACACTGGTAAGACTGTTATTGTAATTATTCTTGCCCTCCGTATGCACGATGTGCTACAAACAGCATCAGATAATTCCGCTTGTATGTTACATACAGCAGCAGCTTCAGTGTTTAAATCAGAACTGAGATCATAGCCTTTAGCCTTGAATCTCCAAGCTCAAGGCAAGTCTACCAAAAATTGGTCAGATTACAATATTTCCGTCAATGCTTATAATCCAGATTTATAACTCCAACGATGAAGGAACATTACACATCTTCCTTGATACCACGGAGCATGATCAATGGGGACACAAGAGTCTGCAGATTCTGGAAATCTGGAGCAACACATCAAAGAGCTGGAGGAACTCAGCAGATCAGGCAACATCTATAAAGGGAAATGGATAGTTGATGTTCAAATGATGATCAAATCCTTACATCAGCACTAGAGAAATGATTGATTGAGGAGGAATTAAGTGTTAGTACTTATTGGAGTTGTGTCAGAAGAATGGAGATAATCATAAGACAAGGCCCCACGTGTAAGCGGGAGTCACTTTATTCATTCTAGGCTATGTAAGAAACTTCGATTTTAAATTTTGACACATCATTGTTCATGATCTGGAACACTTGCAATGTGCAGAATAGAAGAGAAAGAGAAGTGTGAAACTTAAAGGATGGTATTGACATTTCTAGGGAAGATGGTGAAAGATTGTAAATGTAATGTTGATCAGAATTAAAATGAACAAAAAACTTTATACTTTTTAGACTTGTTGGTGTAGATGTTTCTTGAAATGGTTACGTTTATTGTCCATCCCCAATTGCTCCTGAGAGTGTGGGGCCATATTTGGAGTAGACCATGCATAAATGTAGATTTCTCTTCCCAAAGTTTACATTAATGGATGGAGTTTTATAACAATAGTTATTTTACTGAAAACATTTGAATTTTTTAATATTTATTAAGAATAACTCATATGCTCCCCTGCTGCCAATGCTTGGTCATTTTGTTAAGGCCATAACATGACTAAAAGAGAGACAATACATGCCTGGGAGGGGGGGGGGGAATGGTTTTAAAGCTGATTTTGTTCCCACTAACTATATTACACGGAAGCTCCACAGGAGAGGGAAGTATTGGTATACTTTGAGAAAGGGCAAGTTCACAGTTGAGGTTGGGGTGCATTCCTAACCAAATAGCTCAATTCAAGGAAGATTACAAAAGAAAATATTTAGAATCATTGAGGAGAGGGAGTCACGTAGAATGGAGTCAGGCTCTTAGCATCTATTTGAACTAATCCTGTTTCTCTCTCGTATCCCCATTAGTTATCCATCCCCAGTTCTGGGCCACATCCCCACATGAAGGACAATTTACAGGAGCAAATTGATCTACCAACCAGCATATCTTTGGCATATGGGAGTAAACTAGGACACCCAGGAGAAGCCAATGAGGTCAAAGGGAGAACATGCAAACTGCACCCTCATGCAGTGGTTCAAGCGAGGATTGAACTAGTTGTTCCTTGAGGAAAAAATCACAATTGTTCAACACTTTTCTCACCATAGAATGTCCTCAGGTATTTCACAGCAAATATGTATATAAATAATCTACTCATGTCACTAACTTGTTAAGAATTGTTTAAATAATATTGTTTATTTCAAGTAATTCATAAATTTATAATATTAAGTACAATTTGATCAATTTGACTTTATTTTGTACTTCATATAAAGTTGCTACAGACTATTAAATAATTTCATCAGGAAAATTGTTTTTCCTGGTTGTAAATTTATCAATAAATATAAATAAACAAATTCTATGTTGCATTGGGAGTTTCAGTGAAGCAAAAGTTTTGGGTTTACTTACAGTCCATTAGTTTAGGAAAAATTGCATGAAATTATCCTACAATGAGATTACCTTTATTTGCCACAGAGCTTTTGTACAACAACCAAATATATTATTTTGTATTTCAACGAAGAGCTTTACGGGCTCTAAAAGACTTTACCAGCCACTTCCTGAATATAAAAAATATGCATTAATGCTCTGCATGTGTCTGGTAATTTTGATGCAAATAGCGGCTTTCAAAAGGTTGCTTTGAGGGTGGCTCAGTAGCTCAAGTGATTGAGTGCTTGACTCTCAATTGGACTATTGTCAATTCAAGTTCTGGGCTGCTGTCACTCAAAGTCCCCTGACAGTTTGGAGCTTCTTGGTTTCACCCATTCAACTGCTGCAATGGCAAGCAAGCCAGTTGTGAATTCTGCCATCATCTGTGATATAAGTAGTGTCACTTAATCGGTGACTAAAAGAGAGACAGTATCTGCCCAGGGGGTAAATGGTTTTAGATCTAAAATGGATATTGCACCTTGATCGGGCACTTTGCTGAGCACTCCTTTCTGATGAAACATTAACTGCTTTATTCCTTTATCCGGTGAAGGTCTGAATATATTCACTTCTCGGGTCTGAATGTCTGTAATTTGCAACATAATATTCCGCAATTATCTGCTCTGCAAACTTCTGTGATGAGCTCATCCTGAGACCCATCAGATTGTGGGATTCAGTCTGGCACAGGTACAGCTGCAGTATTGGGTGTGCACATGCAGCTCTAGGGAACAAGCTGTTCTTCCCATATTGACCCAGAGTTTGCTCCAAAATTTCATAAACTCTTTGAGAGTTAAGGTTAAATAGGGATGTTCTTGGATTACATAGACAAAAATACTTAAAAATAATTTTAAAAATCATAATCTTTCAACTCTTCCTTCCGCAAAGCATTTCAGGCCACACATTTCTATGTCAGCAGTCTGTTTTCTAGTGGCTCTAAAAAAAACTATGTCTGCACATTTCAACAAGCAGACCATTGGCTTAGATTCCCCATCACTGTGGGTATCTACAGGCTTCACCCAACACATCATGGCTTGGTATTCTAACTTACTGTATCGAATAACCTTGCCTTCAAACAATTTACCATATAGCAAATTGCTGTTGGATAGGGCACCAATCTATTACTGCAGTATAATGCCTTTTTTTCTCCCAAGGTGGAATTTTCACAATTTTTTCGTATCAATTCCTTTGAAGTTATGTGAAGGTCCCTTATTATTCAGTTGTTCCTCCTGAAATATTTTATACATTTAGGCTTAAGGGTATATCTAATACAAGTCAAGCCAGGGATCAGATATATAACTTAGTCCTGGTGCCTTGGTATGATGCCAATAATATATAGTCCATCAGACTTTGGCTTGTAAGCTATTTGGAGCTGTGATCCTACAGATAAAGATTATATCTAACTTATGGGATAATCTTCAAAAAAATTGTACAGACAAGACATAAATTTGCAGAGAAGTGCCATTCACACTCTATTAATTGTGATAAGAGCATTTATGTGCGGAATTAGGGGGAGGGAGTTGAGCCTTGGGAGCAGCCAAGGAGGAAGGCAGAAACCCTGGAGGCGATAGTGCCAGAGATCTTCCAAAATATAGGGCTGTCAATCAGACAATATGACCCATTGTGGGAGCTGCAATTTTCAAACATGACAATTTCTGATTCACATCAGATAAGATTGTTTCAATAAAAAGCTTTTTCAGCTGGATGGATCAATAAGTAAAATATCATTATGTTGTCTGGTTATGAAGTGCAATGTTTTTACAAATTAATCACTTGATTTTATTGCTCCGAACACTATTTGGCCTTTGCCTTTCAAAATAAGATGATGTTTAATCTCATTTCCTGGTAAGACTACTCATCTTGTAACAGCAATTTGCAATCTTTGGCATGAAGGAAGTAAGTATGAGGAGAAATTGGATAGGCTGGCACTTTTTTCCCTGGAAGCATGGGAGATTGGTGGGTGACCTCACAAAGTTTTATAATATTATGAGAGGCATTTTAAAGGTAAATAGTCATAGCCTTTTCCCCAAGGTATGGGGGCAAAAGTTTAGGGGTAACAAGAGGGGGAATTTCTTTACTCAGAGAGTGGTAGCTGTGTGGAATGAGCTTCCAGTAGAAGTGGTAGAGGCAGATTCGGTATTGTCATTTACAGTAAAATTGGATAGGTATATGGACAGGAAAGGAATGGAGGGTTATGGGCTGAGTGCAAGTCGGTGGGACTAGGTGAGAGTAAGCGTTCGGCATGGACTAGAAGGGCCGAGATGGCCTGTTTCCATGCTGTAATTGTTATATGGTTATATGGTATGGGGAATCCAAAACTAGAAAGTGTAGGTTTAAGGTGAGAGGTAAAAGATCTGAAAGGATCTGAGAGGCAAATTTTCACACAGAGGATGGTGGGTTCATAGAATGAACAAGGAGAAAGAAGAGGAAAGTACAATAACATTTCAAGTACATTTGGACAAGTGAATGGAGAGAAAATATTTTGAGAGAGAAAGGTCAAACAGGCATATGGGATTAGGGTAGATAGTCATCTTGGTCAGCATGGAACAGTTGGGCTAAAGTCTATGACTCTACAACTCTATGAATCTTTATGAATCAGTACATACTTAATTTTTTTTTTGTAAGGATTGATCTGTGATAATTAAGCAATGCCAGGTAAAATCAGATCAGTATTCCTGGGTGTCCAGCAACAATCACTTTTCAAATATTAGGTTAGGTTTTGTCTTTCTTTGGCAGACTGAAATATGCCCTTCAAACCTACCATTTTTTAAATATACATCCTTATTTTCATTCTTATTGAAAGTTAAAATCTATGGCTAAATCAGCCAGCAGTTGAAATTGATAGTAGCAGAGACAGAAAGAAAGTGTTTGTCATTGAGCTTGCCTTTGTATAAAGGATTACCACTGCATCACAGCTTGGAAGATCATTGAATGGTGCCATTGTCCAATACTGGAAATGTTTATGTTCTGTGCATGTCCTTAGCTAAGCCACTATGAAATGACTACTCAGAGCTGTAGGTCAATCTCATTTAAAGTACAAGTAGTTCACCTACAAGGCGTGTTTCCATATCATAAATTGATTATAACATTATTGATGGATTAGGGGATGCTATTTACATTATGTAAGCTGCATTGATTATAATAATCAATATTGTCATCAATACGTGCCTTGTCCTATGACGTGGGCAATCATGGTCTCCCATCAGTCTTTAATCTGTGAAGTTCTAATAACCCTTACAAAACTTTTGCCTGTCCATCCATTGATGTAACTCATGAATGCCATGTGCTGTTGACCATGACTTTTTTTCCCATCAATTTTTCACATCACTTCAAGATGTTCAATCTTTTCTTCCCTCAGTACATGTCCCAGGATTTCCAGCTGCTTCTTCCTGACTGATGATATCAGCTCTCTTCTTATTCCAGCCTTTTGCAGCACTTTCTCATTTGTTTCTCTGTTCTTCCACAATATTTTAATCATTTTTCTCAAAAACCACATTTCTGCAGCTTTGAGTCTTCCCTCTGTATGCTTTGATATTGTCCAATACTCACTTCCATATGTTAGTTTGGAATGAATGTGTCACAGCCACGGATTCAGCAGCGCAGCAGATGTGGCAATTATGCTCGTAAATATGCACATGTCAGCAAATTATTATTTCATGGTGATGGTATTTAACTCCATTCTTTTCATCATAGCGCTTGTCAAGACTTAAGCACAACAGCAGTTTCGCTGCTTGTTTGTATCTGGCCTTGCCTGAGAAAAATGGACAGTCGTGTTAACTGACTCTGAAGACTAGCGCTATTCATTTTATATTTTGTTATTCCTCTCAGCCGCAGTGTTGGCTTCATTTTCCATTTGAGTCTTTTAGTTAATGGCCCAGTTTTGGCCTAGCATTTATTGTTTACTTTTCCCTCCAACTCTATTCACATTAAAGTCTGTGAACTATCGACCTGCTTCAGTGTCTATTGCTCCGCAGTTGGCCATATCTGAATGCAGTGACAGAATGGAGCTCTGCAACACTGACTTTCATACTCATAGAAATTATGTTGTTCTTTAATATATTGCTCAAATACTCGAAGGTGCATTTAGCAATCCAAGCCCTCCTCCTAATTTTACCATTAGCCCTACCATCAGATGTTATCGTGTTCCCTAAGTAATTGAACTTCCGTATTTGTTTAATTGTTTCATTGCTCACTTTCAGTTCACATTTCAGTATTTCTTTCTTCTTTGCGACAACCGTACATTTGGTTTTCTTGCAGTTGGTCAATCCTCTCTTTGCACTTTCTTCAACAACTTTATCTAGTGTTTCTTGGAGATTTTCTTTAGAAGTAGCTATCAGAACTGTGTCATCTGCGTTTTGCAGGTGGTTCAAGTTGTATCCACTAATTATTATGCCTGGAACACTGCTAATTTCTCTTAGAATTTTCTCACTATAAAGAGTGCTTGTCATCTGAGAGAATACAACCCTATCTGATTCTCATGAAATCTGGACAAGATCATGTGTCCCATTTTCAGCTCTCATTCCTGATCTTTGTTCCCAACACGTTTCAGTTGATTCTGATATCTTTCCCGTCAATGTCCAAGTGCTGAAGGATTTTGATAAACTCTTCATAAATAGATCCATTTATCTATTGTCTGACGCCAGGCAGACAATTTCTGAAGAGTATTGATAATGGCACGGCTCACTCGTCTCGTAAAGGCACTGCCCAGAAGAAGGCAATGGCAAATCACATGTTGAAAGTTTGCCAAAAGCAATCATGGTCACGGATAGAGAAAAGAATAAGAACAAAAGCGTGAAGGGGGTCTTCCCCACAGTCAACAATCCCTCGCTTGGTAGAGACACTCCTGTACAACAGGTAAGACTTGACCATCATCGGGCTGCTGTCTGCAACAAAGATACCATCAAAATAGCAATGTGGAATGTGAGAACTCTTCACCAAAATGGAAAGCTAGAGAATCTGAAGCAAGAAATGGAAAGTCAAAAGTCAATATCATGGGTTTGTGTGAGACAAGGTGGAAAGGGAATGGATGTTTTGATTCTGAACAAATTAATCTATTCAGGTGGTATGGGAATTATACTGGATGCTGAAAGAAGCAAAAGCCTTATTAGATAATGGGCATTATCGGACAGAGTATTGCTGATGAAACTCCAAGGGTAACCTATGAACATTTCAATAATAGTAGCATATGCTCCAACAGCAAGTGGATATAGAAAGTTTTTATGTTACTTTGCAAGAATCAAAGGACCATTGTAAATCACAAGTTATCATTACGGTGATAGGGAATACGAATGCTATATTTGGACAACAATGAGATGGTGATATTGTCGGCGCATTTCGATTGGAAACCAGGAATGATAGAACAGAGGGATTCACGAACTGGTGTCATGTGAATGATCAGATAATAACTGGTTTAAGCTGGTGAATCTCAAAGACTTCTGACTGGTGGCTAATGAAACAAGGAGAACAAATAACTGCTTCATAAATCACACTTTTTCTGGCAAATGATCATCACAAGCAATAATCTGTAACTTACCTTTTGGGCTTGGAGGCAATTTGATGTGGCAGAGCCAAGGTGAGGCGAGGCAGTGGGCCTGTCACTGAATGTGAGGAAGATCCAAGTTTCAATCAATTGAAGTAGTGTACAAATCAGAAAGGTTGGGTACAAGCCGAATCAAGATGGCGGGGTCCAGACATCAGAGTGAATTGAGGCAACTGAACCCAATGTTTGGACAACGAGTTAGGCGTCAGGTCAGATTGAAAAGGTCGGGGTGTTGGAGCCTTACGTGAGGAATGGGCCAGTTCAGCTCACTGCTCTGTGACATTTACTTGGTTCTGTGCTGAACTATGGGCCTCAGACTCTCTTTGTGGACCTCAGTTCAGAACACTATTCGTTTGTGGTTATTGTCTGCATGATTTGTGTTTTTTTTTTCTTTTCTCTGCACATTGGGGTGCTTAATGGGTTATTCTGGGCTTTGCCTGTTAGGAGACAGATCTCAAGGTGGTATAATATATACATACTTTGATAATAAGAAGTACTTTGGACTTTGAACAAACACATGGTTCAAGCAGCACATAAGAAGTTTGTGGACTTGGAGAATCCCAGAGAATGGGTACATCACAATCAGCAAGCATTTCAGGAATGCCGTGCAGCAGTCCAAGGCATATCCAGTGCGGACGGTGAGAGTGGCCATGTTCCAGTGATGCAAGCTAAAGGTTAAGCTTAGATAGTTAGAGAAGTCTCAGAGTAATCTCCAATTAGACCTGCTTACTTTAAAGATCCAGACATGAAGATAAAATACACTGTCGCAGTGAAGAGCAGATTTGCAGCTCTGTTAGTGGAGAACACACCAAGCTAGATGAAGTTCAAAAAAGGAAGTGGTGAATGTGTCTAATGAAGTGTTGCCAAAAAGGAGAAAAGAGAAAGAAAAATGGCTGACAGATGAAATTCTGAATCTAATGAAAGAAAGTCAGAAGATCATGCCAAAGGGGAGTGACAAATATAAAACTCTGAACAAAGAATAAGATAATCACAATCAAGGAAACCTTTTTAAATCTTTGCTTCGAAGGCAGCTAAAGCCTGTTCTGTTGTAACACAACTTTCTGTAATGTCAGGTTTCCTGGAAAGGGAATTAGAGTTCGAATCAGGTTTAATATTGCCGGCATGTGTTGTGAAATTTGTTAACTTAGCGGCAACAGTACAACTCAAGGCTTGATAATGTAGAAAGAAAAAAATAATTAACTAAATCAATTACAATAAGTGTGTATGTGTATATGTATATGTGTATATTAAATAGTTAATTTAAAAATAGTGCAAAAACAGAAATAATAAAAGGTAGGTAGTGTTCATGGGTTCAACGTCCATTGTAAGAAATTGGATGGCAGAGGGAAAGAAGCTGTTCCTGAATTGCTGAGTGTGTGCCTTCAGGCTTCTGTACCTCCTTCACCTCCTTCCTGATGGTAACTTCATCATGCCCTGGGTGATGGGGGCCCTTAATGATGGATGCTGCCTCTCCGAGCCATTGCTCCATGAAGGTGTCTTGGATACTACAGAGGCTAGCACCCAAGATGGAGCTGACCAATAATCACGTTACAGCAGAACTACCTGTATTGTATCCAGTTGTGTTGCCACCACTCACCCGCAAGCCCTCACCTCAGAAGTGAGTTGTGGCTGTAGAAAAGGTAGAAAGGTGGGCAACATGGAGCATGCCTTACAATATTCCACACTGAAGACAGACATGATGCCCTGGATTTTTAGTTTTAGAAACACAGAGTCGACAGAGCTGCTTGTTTCTAGCTCTGTACAACAGCAAAGTTTGTCACTGAATAGCGTACGATGTATTTTGGGGGTCTGGCTTTTATGGTTCAATAGCTAATGGTGAGTAACTGTGAGATGTGGGGAGTAGTGCCAACTGTGTGTGGGTGCTATCAATATTAGGTACTTGAGCAAAGAAACATGATGAGTTGAGTAGTTTATTGATTTATTGAGACTCAGCATGGAATAGGCCTTGCCGGCTCTTCGAGCCTCGCCACCCAGCAGTTCCCCAGTTTCTGATCCTAGCTCTAATTTTGGGATGATTTAAAATGACCTAATCACCTAGCGACTGGTACATCTTTTGGGTATGGAAGGAAGCACACACTGTCACGGGGAGAACATACAAACTCCTTGCAGGCAGTGGTGGGAATTGAACCCTGGTCACCTGTACTGTAAACCACTGTGCTAACCACTAAGCTACTGTGCCACCCCTACAGTTGTGAAAAAAAAGCATTCATTGTACTGATTATGCATTTGAGATTGAATTTCTTCCATCCATTTCTTGAGGATTAACTTCTTGCCTTGTTACCTATGCATTTTTCCCTTCAATACATGTATCTGGAGAGCTTCCTGTACATAGAAGACAATCCTTCTCATTCACATCTCATCAATCACAGCTGCTGGTACATAGTCAAAAAATGATGGCACTCACTCTTTTCCATGGTTGGTCATTCTTTAATTGCACCAAAGTAATCTCCTCATAGAATCCCTGGCCGGGCTTTCTGCAGGCACAATACTTCAAGCCTTTGAGAACTGCAGACTAATTTGAACTGGACCCATTGCTAATGATATTGACCCACACTCTTAATGATTTGTCCAGCTAATGAGCAGGATTGTTGGGGCTGGATGCGGCAATCATTGTAATGAGCAGACAGAACAAAGTTGGCATGCTGCCTGTATTCCACTCAACGAGTGGTTAATTGTGCACTGCAATTCCTGCACCTGTATTCGGGAGTTGCTGAATATGATCACCGTAGTCCTTCGCATCAGGAGATTTTCAGGCAGAGCTTTCAGGCTTTATCTTCGAACAGTTGAAAGATTGAACATTAACAAAGGCAAATGTAACAGTCTGCACACGATCACCACATAAACACAGGTGACCAATGTGTGATCCTCTATTTTATGCTGTTCTCCAAAATTTAAATGAAATATTTAAAAATGCATGCTATTTTTTGACATCTGCTGTTTCAGCCTATAAACAGACTCCTTCGAAGGATAACAACAAAGGATAGAAAAGGATTTAAAACTGTTGCAGAATAAATGGAATATGACAGCACCTTCCCAGTGGTTCCTGTCCTGAACTTGACAGAACTCAACATCAGTGGAGAGAACATTTCAGAATTAAGATTACTGCCCATTCTCTATTTTAACAAAGTAAAAACAGTATATCTTGGCAATGTTGACTTCTACACCTAAGGTGTGCAGCAAAATGGTGTGCTGAATGTCAATACCTAATTATCATGTTAATATCTTGGTAAATGTTACCGTCACATTATGATGACAGTAACACTAAACCTTCTCTTATTTCCACATCATGTGAAGGTGGTGACAAGCAAACATTGTGTTTTGATCTTTCTGATGAGCATCAGAATCTTTAGGGAGTCCAATTCATCACTGACCAATAATTTCTTTCATTGTTTTATATTGTACAATTAGGCTTTCATTTCTTCGCTGAAAGGCCTGGCAGCTGCCAAAAGCCAGATAGAACATAAAACTGTAAAAGGCTTTTCAGTTTGTGCCAAACATGATTTCAGATTTATCTACACATCTGCCTGCATGTTGTCTATATCACTCCATTTCCAATCTGTTCATATGTTTGCCTAAATGCCTCTTAAATGTTGCTATTTTATCTGCTTCCACCACTTGCTCTGGCAGCACGTTCCAGACTCTGTGTTATTACGTGTGTACATGATAAAGGACTGCAGTTCCCAGTGTGCAATGCAGGCACTTCAACCAGAACCAGGAGCGACACTGGTGAGCTGGTCACACGCACTCATGTCAGGCTGAAACCATTCTGTAAATAAATATGTGTTAGCTTTACCCAAGCTAATTTTGCCTTTTATCAAGAACAAACATAGAATGGTGTCAGAAGTTGGTGTGAGGCGGAAACACTGTGAGGAAATGTACCGTGAGCGATTAAGAAAGAGACACTAGGTTCCGCTAGGGAGAAGCTGCTGGCCAGACAGTATGCTGTGTCCTGAAGCTGCCATTGTTCACCAAATTAAACAAGACAGATTCAAGTGAGAGCCTGAGAATCCCGGCATGGATAAGCTAGGTCCTCCCACACCAATGCAGTTTACCAGCAATCTAACTGATAACTGGAAATGCTTCAAACGGCAAAGCAATATATATATTTAGCAGCCAGAAGAGCTGGAGAAGAGGATAAAAAATTAAAAGCTTCTACCTTTCTACATGTAATTGGCAAAAATAGTTTGTACATCTATAACAGCTTTCTAATTGATGAGTCAACCTTGACATTGGACACTCTGACGACAAAATTTGGGGAGCATTTTGTCCTACATAAAAACATAATTTTTGAAAGATAAAAGTTATTTTCCTGTGACTAAGAACAAAGTTCTCACACACAGAGTAAGACCTGTGAGTTTGGAGATTTGAGAGACTTACTAGTTAGAAACAAAACAATTTGCAGAATCCCAGGTAATGGACTTTGAGAAAGCCTGCTTCATGAGAAAGATTTAATTCTGGAAAAGGCTGTGGATATGTGTAGGGCAGTGGAGACTGCATAAGTGCAGGCCAAGGAGCTGCACAGGGCAGAAACAATAGTGCATGCTGTAAAAACAGAGGAGCAGAGCACAAGGCATTTCCCAAAGCAACAATGAAGTAGGCTCCAACAGCAAATGCAGCAGAAATGGAGGTAGGCACATCCCAGAGACATGCCCTGCATATGGAAAGTCCTGCAATAACTGTGGGAAGAAGAATTACTTTGCAAATTGCTGCAAAGCTGGGGCTACCAAGAGAAAGGTGCACATTGTTGCTGAGGAAGTGGAGGAAGTGCTTGTAAATTCACTACATTCTGCGGGTTCTGGTAAGACAGAACAGATTGTTTCCAGTGACCGTGAATGAGACAGTAATTCCATTCAAGCTTGATATTGGAGCCCAGGTAAGTTTGTTGCCCATGGATGATTATAGGATACTCAAAAGTTAAAAGCAAAATTTATCTTAAGTTTAAAGTGACAGCAGATACTGGAGAGAACATTCCAGTAAGAAAGAACAGTATCCTGACCTTCAAGCACAAGGGATAGCACCTAAAGGTACTGTTACTGTTTGTAGAAAAGCGTGTACAGCCAATATTAGGTCTCAGTGCATGTGAAGAGACTGCGAAGTGGCTTCACAGTCCAAAGGTGACCACACTTTACTCATGGAAGAGTACGCAGATGTCTTTGAGGGACTCAGATGCTTACCTGGTGTACACAAAATTCATATAGACGAGACAGTGGCTCCTGTTGTCCATGCATGCAGGAAAGTTCTGTTTGCACTTAGAGACCAATTCAAACAAGAACAAGCACCCATGGATAGATGAATGTCATACAGAAAATTAAAGAACCAACAGATGAGGTGAGTTCACTGGTCATTGTGTAAAAGTAAATGGAGCATTGCAGCTAAGGCTAGACTCGAGATCTCAATAAAGCCATCAAGAGAGAACATTTTAAATTGCCAGCATGGGAGGAAATCATGCACCAGTTTGCAGGATCCAAGTGATTTAAGAAACTCGACTCATTGTCTGGGTTTTGACAGATGAAGCTTGATGAGGCAAGTTTGAGACTGTGAACTTTTAGTACACCTAAGAGGAGATATTGCTTTCTTTTGCTACCATGTGGGATCCTCTCTGCACCTACTGTAAAAGCCTACTGTAAAAGCATCCACGTGATCTTTGAGGACGTACGTACCTGGTGTTGAGACCTTGATGGATGACTTCATCATTCGGTGGTTTTCCAAGGAAGAACATGATTCACATCTGGGACAGGTGCTAGACATGACATGGAATGTCAATTTGAAATGAAATAAACAGAAATGTGTTTGGTGTTAAGACACTGACTTTCATAGGAGATATCATACCAGGAGAGTGAAAAACATGGCCCAAGAAAAACATCAGCCATTGAGAACATGGAGAGGCCCCAAAACAAAGAGGTGAGATGTTTCTTGTGGATGGTGACTTACCTGGCTAAGTTCATCCCTTGACTATTTTCTGTGTCAGCACCAATTAGGTCACTCCTTGAGAAGCGAAATGAGTGGACTTGGTCTCATGAGCAAGAAGAGTGTTTCCAGATGTTGAAAACAATCTTACCTGAAGAGCCCACGTTGAAGTTTTATCATCTGGAAAGGTGTACTAGGATCTTAGCTGATGAGTCCTGGTATGGTTTTGGAGCAGTACTACTGCAGGAGCATGATGACACAAGGCAGCCTGTGGCCTATGCATCAAGCACTTTAACAAGTGTGGAAGCCAAACATACAGAGATAGAGAAAGAGCTTCTCACCAGCACATATGCATGTGAAAGGTTCCATCAGTATATCTATGGACAAGCTTTTGAAGTGGAGACAGACCATAAAGCACTGGTGTCCATTATTCAGATTCAGATTCAGTTTATTGTCATTTAGAAACCACAAGTGCAATGCAGTTAAAAAATGAGAAAACATTCCCCCCGAATGCTATCACAAAAGCAGATGACAAAACAGACTACACCAGAAAATCCACGTAATGTTTGGCAATCCCCAATCCAGAGTCCAGAGAGGCTGCTGCATATTAATATCGCGCTACCGTCTAGCGTGTTCCTCGGAAAGGAGCTCCAAATCCACCAGACAAAAAGAAGACCAAAAACTAAAGCTACAAGACCTGCACAAAACCACTTAATTACAACATATAGTTACAACAGTGCAAACAGTAGCATAATTGATAAAAAAAACAGACTGTGGGCACAGTAGAAATAGTCCAAGATGTTAAAGGACTGTAAGTTCAAAAGAAATCACCACAGTTTCCACAAGTCCCCAGGGTCCCAATGGACTCGCCATCACACGCTGGCGGCAGAACGGAGTATGGACTTTGAAGTCCCCGTTATGGACATCCAAGGCACCGCCTGACTCAGCTTCGCAGACGCAACACACAATGGAAGCTCTGTTAAAACCAGCCTCGCAGACGCAGCACACACCAAAAGCGACCTGAGTCCGTCGAAAGGACTCCGAGTCCATCGAACCTCCGAGCCGACGACCTTCCCCTCCGGCACAGCTTGTCCGAGCACCATCCTCTGCCGAGCGTATTAAGACGGCCCCACCAACAGCCATCGGCAATGCGACCCCAAGGACTGGGGGCCTGTTCTTCCCAGCAGAGTCCCGGACCTCACAGCAGCAGCAGCAACGAAGAAGGTGTTCCTGGAATTTCCCGATGTTTCTCCGTGCTTCCACATCCGTTTTCAATCGATTATGATTGCGCATGGCACCCCACTTCACACATAACAGATAATCAGTTCTGGAGTGGCTGCTGCAAGCTGCGTCGCGCTGCCATTTTGGATCAGTACCAAACCACTAAATTTCTGTCCCAGGAGGATACAGCACATGTTGATAAGGCTGCAGAACTATGACATGAGGATTCCCTCCACACCAGGAAAATATATGTTTGCTGTTGATGTGTTGTCTCGAACTATCAACAAAAAGGAAAAGAGTGACCAAGAGATTAATGTAGATACACAGGTCTATGTTGACAAGATTGTCACCTCCATTCCAATATCTCCTGAGAGAACAGAGAAGATTAGAACAGCCACGGGTACAGATGAAACAATGAAAGAACTCGAAGTTACAATACAGAAAGGATAGCCAGCAGCTACATATGACTGTCTAATGTGTGTTTGGGATTTTTGGGCATGCAGAGCTGAACTGTCAGTAGTGGAAGATGTGGTGTTCAAAGGGAATAGGTTTGTGATTTCAGTGTTGCTACTCAAGGAAATGTTCCAGAAGATACACAAAAGGTGCCTTTGTGAGGAAAAGTGTAAACGAAGAGCTTGTGACGTGATACACTGGCCAACAATGAACCAGTACATCAGCCAGACCACTGCTTTATGTGAGGTATGTCTTTCCAACAAACTAAAGCAGCAAGCCTAACCACTTACTCCACAGTTACTTACTTCAAAGTTGGAGTGGATTTGTTTGATTGTAATGGGAAGAGTCACATTGTTGTAATAGACTACTTTTCCAATTACCCAGAGGCAGCAACACTGCAATCAACATCCAGCAAAGTGGTCTTTAAATTCCTGAAAGATATGCTTGTGAGGCATGGAATTCCACTCGAAGTGGTATCAGACAATGGTCCACAATTTTCGAGCTGTGAATTTGAGTCCTTTGCCAATCATTGGGGGGTTTCAACATATAATTTCAAGCTCACGTCACCCAGAATTGAATGGCCTAACATAGAGTTCAGTCAGGGTAGTGAAGGGCCTCATGAAGAAGGCATAAGATGGATGAGAGGACTCCTACAGAAGTCTGATGATTTACAGAAGAGCACCACTACAGAATGGCCATTCACACACCATGATGCTGATGGGTCAACACATATGCACTAACATTCCAGTGCACGAAAACCTGTTGACACCTGAAGGAGCACACAAGGTCAAATTAGCTAAGGAGAAAGGGAAAGACAAACAGAAACAGTATCATGGCAAGACTGCAAAAGGCCTACCAGTCCTGAAGCCTGGAGATCAAGTGTGAATCAAAATCATGATTCCAGCACATGGTCCATGCAAAAGGAAGCTGCCCCACATTCCTATCAGCTTCAGATGGAATGAGGAACACCTCTGGGAATGAATTTTGCAGAACTATGACCACGAGCTCCAACTCATAGCTGTGAGACATCACCTGTCAGTACACCAAATGGGTGAGTAAATGTGAAAAATAAATTTATTGATTAGAGTTCACAGAAAGACACTAATATTAATACAGCTAAAGAAAGCAATGCATCTGTGGAGACAAATAGCAGACCAAAAAGGATCATCAAATCACTTCAGAGACTAATTGTTGCTAGGTGAGTAAAGGACTGTATCTGCTCATTACAATTGAAGTTATTGTAAATATCTGTGTTGGGAAACATTATTGTTTATAAGGACATAGTATTGTTTGTTTTTCTTTAAAGGGGGAAGACGTATTATTATGTTATGCTAAGTTTGTCTTTTATCAAGAACAAAAATAACACCAACCTCTCCATGTCAAAAAACTTGCCTCATAGATGCACTTTGAGTTTCCTCCCCTCACCTTAAAGCTAGACCTCGTGTTTCACATACACAGCTTTGGAAAACACCACTGAATATCCACCTTCTCTTCGCCTCTCATAACTTTATATGCTTCTGTAAAGTAATTCCAGAGAAAACCATATATGCTTGAAAAGCCTGTCCTTATAGCTAATGCTCTGATCCAGGCAAAATCCTAGTGAACCTATTTTACACCCTCTCCAAAGCCTCCGCATCATTTTTACAACACGGTGACCAGAACTGCAAACAGTTTTATAGAGTGGAAACATAACTTCCTGATTCTTGTGCTCAGCACCTCCACCGATGAAGGCAAGAACGTTGCGTGCCTTCTTACCACCCCATCTGCTTGTGTTGCTACTGTCAGGGAGCTATAAACTTGCACCCCAAGATCACTCTGTACGTCAACGCTCCTAAGATTACAACCATTTACTGTGTACTGTAGAGAACACTCAATTCTGTTCTCAAACCAAACGCGGGTAATGCCTGACCTAGATCTGGCTAACTGGCTACATAATTTTGTTGCTTTGTCTGTCACTACTCAGTCTTGTTATAAGGCTAAGGTTGGGGACCTCAATGTGTGGGAGACCTATGGTGTGAATACATTTCACTGATACAGGACATAACATGTTGTGGTATCACATCACACCAGTTCATTGAAAATCATAGAAGTCACAGAATTAACTGATATTTTTTCGTGTAATTCCAAGTTTTGCTGAGGAAGCCAACAGACAAATACTTTGTGCTGCTTCTTCTCTCATTTGCATGTGTGAGTTTCTTTATGCTCACTGCCTCGTTCCTTCCCACAGCTGGTGCTCATTTATATAAATGCACCCTCATGCTATAGAGAGACAGGCACAAATTTCTTGCTTTCATACTACCAAACTACAGTTGTTAATTATGTCCTAATAACAGGAACTCTATTACCTAATATTTGATGTTGAAATTGGTTTACTCATAATAAATCTCATTGCTATTTTGTTAATTATTGAAGTTGGATAATTGGGAATGCTGATTGCAAGGTATTTTATGAACACCATAGTGTAAATGAGAAACACGCGTCCCATGAATGCTATAATATGCAAACTAAGCACGTTCAGCCTGACTGTTTACGCTGCCTATCAGCTCTTCCCATCCTCTGTATCCAACAAGTTCTGGACATTGTTTCCCCTAACCTCCTCAGTTCCTTTATACCGCCGCTTCACCTTGGGTATTTTCATGGCTGAGGGTTCCATGTTCTTGGCTCTTTTGTTCAGTGGATATTAGTGATTATATTGTATTTTTTCATCGCTGGCACTGAAATCCACTATGCTGGACTTTGCATTGACTGTATCAAACTCCTAAAAATTTTAAACAATTTTAAAATAAAGTCACCCTCCTTGATAGCTGTGAATTTCACTTACGATTATAACTTAGCGTTTGGCTCCAATGAACTTTGTGACTGTGCATAGGACATTGAACAATACAGGCCCGTTGGCCCATGATGTTGTGCTGACTTTTAAACTTACTGCTAGATCAATCTACCACTGTCCTCCCTCGTAGACTGTTCTTTTCATCCCTGTGCCATCTAAGAATCTCTTCAATCTCCCTAATATATCAGCCTCTACCACACCCCTGGCAATGTGTTCCATGCTCTTGTGAGACTCAGAAAAAAGAACTGACCACTGATGTCCCCATCATACTTTCCTCGAATCTTCTCAAAATTACGCTTTCTCATATTAGTTGTCTCCATCCTAGGAAAAAGGTGCTGGTTGTCCTCTTTATCTCTGGTTAACCAAATAGCCCAGGTTTTAATCTTCTCATTCAGGGAAGAATGAATGCAATCATCTTTCCTTTCGGTTAGTTCTGATGAAGGGTCTCGGCCCGAAACGTTGACAGTGCTTCTCCCTATAGATGCTGCCTGGCCTGCTGTGTTCCACCAGCATTTTGTGTGTGTTGTGGGATCTCTGCCTAATCACTTGAGCATGCCTTGACCACAGTTTAGTTTCCACATGTGGAAATTGTGTTCCGGGCTGCAAGTTGAATTCCCATCATCCAGCAGGAACCCCTTATGGCACTGAAAGGAAATTCCAGGAATTCCAGTGCTATATGTCACAGTAAATTATATATGATCAAGGTGTCCAAAATATCATGGAGGGACTATAATTGGACTCTTGTCAGGGGTCAACTCAATCATAAGACATATGAGCAGAATTAGGACAACTGGTTCATCAAGTCTGCTCCGCCATTCAATCATGGCTGATCTTTTTCTCTATCTCCTCCTCAACCCCAGTTCCCGGACTTCTCCACATAACCTTTGGTGACATGGCCAATCAACAGCCTGTCAATCTCTGTCTTAAATACACCCAACAACCTGGCTTCCACAGCTGCATGTGGCAACAAATTCCACAAATTCACCACCCTCTGGACCCTCCCCAATGCCAGCACATCTTTTCTAAGATGAGGGGTCCAAAACTGTTCACAACACTCAAGATGAGTGCCTTATAAAGCCTCAGCATCGCACCTCAGCTCTTGTATTCTAGACCTCTTGAAATGAATGCTAACATGGCATTTGCCTTCCTCACCACCGACTCAACCTGCAAGTTAACCTTCAGGGTATTCTGCACAAGGGCTCCCAAGTCCCTCTGCATCTCAGTTTCCTGAATTTTTTCCCCGTTGAGAATATAGTCCATGCATTTACTTCTACTACCAAAGTGCATGACCATGCATTTCCCAACATTGTATTTCATTTGCCACTTTCTTGCCCGTTCTCCTAATCTGTTGAAGTCCTTCTGCATCCTACCTGTTTCCTCAACACTGCTGCCCCTCCACCAATCTTTGTATCATCTGCAAACTTGACAACAAATCTATCTATTCCATTATCTAAATCACTTATATATAGCATAAAAAGAATTAGTCTCAACACCGACCCCTGAAAAGCACCACTAGTCAGCCAACCAAAAAAGGATTCTTTTATTCCCACTCGCTGCCTCCTACCCATCAGCCAATGCAGTAACCATGTTAGCAACTTTCCTGTAATACCATGGGCTCATAACTTCATGTGTGTCACCTTGTCAAAGGCCTTCTGAAAATCCAAATATACAACATTCACTACATCCCCTTTATCTATCCTATGTGTAATCTCCTCAGAGAATTCCAAAAGATTCATCAAGCAGGATTTTTTTCTGAAGGAAACCATGCTGACTTTATACTATCTTATCCTATGTCACCAAGTACTCTATTACCTCATCCTTTGCAATTGACTCTAACATCTTCCCAACCACTGAGGTCAGGCTAACTGGTCTATTATTTCCTTTCTGCTGCCTTCCTCCTTTCTTAAAGAGTCGAGTAACATTTGCAATTTTCCAATCATCTGGCACCGTGCCAGAGTCAAATGATTTTTGAAAGATCATTCCTAATGCCATCACAATCTCTAATGCTACCTCTTTCAGAACCCTAGGGTGCAGTTCCTCTGGTCCGGGTGACTTACGTACCTTTAGGTCTTTCAGCTTTTTGAGCACCTTCTCTCTTATAACAGTAACTGCACTCACTTCTCTTCCTTCACACACTACAACATCAGGCACACTGCTAGTGACTTCCACAGTGAAGACTGACGCAAACTACTCATATAGTTCAGCAGACATCTCCTTGTCCCCCATTATTACTGGCAGCTCTCTAGAGAAAGGGGCTTAGATGGGGTGGAGTTTCTTAGGTGTGTTCAAGAAGGTTTCTTGACACAATATGTAGATAAGCCTACAAGAGGAGAGGCTGTTCTTGATTTGGTATTGGGAAGTTAACCTGGCAGGGTGTCAAATCTCTCAGTGGAAGAGCATTTTGGAGAATCATGATTCTGTCTCCTTTACAATAACATTGGAGAGAGATAGGAACAGACAAGTTAGAAAAGCATTTAATTGGAGTAAAGGCTATCAGGCAGGAAATTGGAAGCTTAAACTGGAAACAGATGTTCTCAGGGAAAAGTACGAAAGAAATGCGGCAAATATTCAGGGTATATTTGTTTGGAGTTCTGTATAGGTACATTCCAATGTGACAGGGAAGTTATAGTAGGGTACAGGAAACATGGTGTACAAAGGCTGTAATAAATCTAGTCAAGAAGATAAGAAAAGCTTACAAAAGTTTCAGAGAACTAGATAATGTTAGAGGTCTAAAAGATGTTAAGGCTAATGGAAGGAGCTTAAGAAGGAAATTAGGAGAGCCAGAAGGGGCCATCAGAAGACCTTGGCGAGCAGGATTAAGGAAAACCCCAAGGCATTCTCCAAGTATGCGAAGAGCAAAAGGATAAGACATGAAAGAATATGACCTATCAAGTGTGACAGTGGGAAAGTGTGTATGGAACTGGAGGAAATAGCAGAGGTATTTAATGAATACTTTACTTGAGGATTCACTATGGAAAAGGATCTTGGTGATTGTAGTGATGACTTGCAGCAGACTGAAAAGCTTGAGCATGTAGATATTAAGAAAGAGGATGTGCTGGAGCTTTTGGAAAGCATCAAGTTGGATAAGTCGCTGAGACCGGATGAGATGTACCCTAGACTACCATGGGAGGTGAGGGAGGAGATTGCTGAGCCTCTGGTGATGATCTTTGCATCATCAATGGGGACAGGAGAGGTTCTGAAGGATTGTAGGGTTGCGAATATTGTTCCTTTATTCAAGAAAGGGAGTAGAGATAGTCCAGGAAATTATAGACCAGTGAGTCTTACCTCACTGGTAAGTTGGTAAGTTGATGGAGAAGATCCTGAGAGGCAGGATTTATGAACATTTGGAGAGGCATAATATGATTGGGAGTAGTCAGCATGGCTTTGTGAAAGGCAGGTCGTGCCTTACGAGCCTGATTGAATTTTTTGAGGATGTGAATAAACACATTGATGAAGGAAGAGCAGTAGATGTAGTGTATATGGATTTCAGCAAGGCATTTGACAAGGTACCCCATGCAAGGCTTATTGAGAAAGTAAAGAGGCATGGGATCCAAGGGGACATTGCTTTGTAGATCCAGAACTAGCTTGCCCACAGAAGGCTAAGAGTGATTATAGATGGGTCATATTCTGCATGGAGGTTGGTGACCAGTGGTGTGCCTCAGGGATCTGTTCTGGGACCTTACTGTTTGTGATTTTTTATAAATGACCTGGATGAGGAAGTGGAGGGATATGTTATAAGTTTGCTGACGTCACAAAGGTTGGAGGTGTTGTGGATGGTGTGGAGGGCTGTCAGAGGTTACAGCGGGACATTGATAGGATGCAAAACTGGGCTGAGAAGTGGCAGATGGAGTTCAACCCAGATAAGTGTGAAGTGGTTTGTTTTGATAGGTCAAATATGATGGCAGAATATAGTATTAATGTTAAGACTCTTGGCAGTGTGGAGGATCAAAGGGAACTTGGGGTCCAAGTCCATAGGACACTCTAAGCAGCTGTGCAGTTTGACTCTGTGGTTAAGAAGGCATACAGTGTATTGGCCTTCATCAATCATGGAATTGAATTTAGGAGCCGAGAAGTAATGTTGCAGCTATATAGGACCCTGGTCAGACCCCACTTGGAGTACTGTGCTCAGTTCTGGTTGCCTCACTACAGGAAGGATGTGGAAGCCATAGAAAGGGTGCAGAGGAGATTTACAAGGATGTTGCCTGGATTGGGGAGCATGCCTTATGAGAATAGGTTGAGTGAACTCTGCCTTTTCTCCTTGGAGTGACGGAGGATGAGAGGTGACCTGATAGAGGTGTATAAGATGATGAGAGGTATTGATCGTCTGGATAGTCAGAGGCTTTTTCCCAGGGCTGAAATGGTTGCCACAAGAGGACACAGATTTTAGGTGCTGGGAAGCAGGTACAGTGGTAAGCTTTTTACTCAGAGACTGGTGAGTGTGTGGAATGGGCTGCCAGCAACAGTGGTGGAGGTGGATACAATAGGGTCTTTTAAGAGACTTTTTAAGAGACTTGTACATAGAGCTTAGAGGGCTATAGGTAAGCCTAGTAATTTCTATGGTAGGGACATGTTCGGTACAACTTTGTTGGCCGAAGGGCCTGTATTGTACTGTAGGTTTTCTATGTATTCTATATTATTTCTCCTGCCTGATTTTCTTGTGGTCCTATATGCACTGTCAATTTTCTTTTATTTTTAATATCCTTTAAAAAAACTTTTACTATCAACTTTGATTATTATTTGCCAGCTTGCTTTCATACTTCATCTTTTCCCTTCTAATGATTTTCTTAGTTGCTCTCTGTAGGTTTTTATAAACTTCCCAATCCTCTGTCTTCCCACTAATTTTTGCTTTGTAGTATGCCCTTTCCTTTGCTTTTACAATAGCTTTGTCTTCTCTTGTCAGCCACGGTTGTACAATTTTACCATTTGAGTATTTCCTCATTCTTGGTATTCACATGTCCTGCACCTTCCTCATTTTTCCCAGAAATGCACACTATTACTGCTCTGCTGACATCCCTGGCAGCAGCTCCATCCAATTTACTTTGGCCAACTTCTGTCTCATACCACTGTAATTTCCCTGATTCCACTTAAATACTGTTACATCAGACTTTACTTCCTCCTTATCAAATTTCAAGTTGAACACAATCATATTGTGATCACTGGTTCCTAAGGGTTCTTTTACCTTAAGCTCCCTAATTGCCTCCAGTTCATTACATTATACCCAATCTAGTATAGCTGATTTCCTAGTAGGCTCAACTACAAACTGCTCTAAAAAGCCATCTCTTAGGCATTCAACTAACTCACTCTCTTGAGATCCATTACCAATCTGATTTTCCCAAACAACCTGCATGTTAAATCTCCCATGATTACCATAACATTGTCCTTTTGTTTTGCCTTTTCCATTTCCTGCTGTAACCTGTGGTCCACCTCCCAGCTACTGATGGGAGGCCTGTATATAACTGCCGTCAATGTCTTTTTACCCTTGCAGTTTCTTAACGCAACCCACAAGAATTCAACATCATCTGATCCTATGTCACATCTTTCTACTGGTTTGATGCCATTCTTTACCCGTAGAGCCACACTACCCTCTCTGCCTACCTTCCTATCCCTCTGATACAATGTGTCAATGTGATACAACTTGGAAATTCTGCTCCTAACTACAACCATCCTTCAGCCATGGTTCAGTGATCGCCACAACGTCATACCTGGGAATCCGTAATATTGCAACAAGATTATCCACCTTATTTCTTCTACTACACAGATTTAGATAGAACACCTTGAGTACTGTATTTGCTTTCCTTTCTGTCTCTGCATCCTTAATGATTTGATACTCAGCCTGTTGGCTGCAACTAAGTCCCATCACCTGCCTGCCCTTCCTGACAATCAGGCTACACGTTATCTTTACTTTTTTACCATCCAACCTATCCTGAGTCCCTTCACTCTGATTCCCAACCCCCTGACAAGTTAGTTTAAACCCTCCCCAACAGCTCTAACAACCCTGCCCGTGAGAATATTGGTCCCCCTCGGGTCCAGGTGCAACCCGTCACTTTTGAACAGTTCATACCTCCCCCAGAAGAGATCCCAATTATCCAAGAACCTGAAGCTCTGCCCCCTGCACCAGCTTCTCAGCCATGAATTTACTTACCAAATCACCCTGTTTCTACCCTCACTGGTGTGTGGCACAGGCAGCAATCCAGAAATTACTACCCAGGAAGTCCTGCTTCTCAGCTTTCCACCTAGCTCTCTAAATTCTCTTTTCAGGACCTCATTGCTTTTCCTTCCTATATCATTGGTACCAGTGTGTACCAAGACATCTAGCTCCTCCCCCTCCCTTTCCAAAATATTGTGAATGCGATCCGAGACATCCCTGACCCTGGCACCTGGGAAGCAACACACCATCTGGATGTCCCGTTCACATCCATAGAATCTCCTGTCTGTTCCCCTCACTAGCGAGTTCCCGATCACTACTGCTCCCCTCTTCTCCCTCTTTCCCTTCTGCACCACGGACTCATGGTCCGTGCCTGTAACCTGGTCGCCGTGGCATTCTGCTTTAGGTTATTGTTGTCCTTAGGTGCAAGGGCGTCGCCAGTGGGAGGCTCAGGACTGGAGCAGCTTGCTCTGTTTTAGCTTGAGTTTACTGTTAATGATCACTCGGTGATGAAGGAGGAGTGAAGAATGTCAAGTAGAGGAAGGAGGAGGGCATAGCAAAGTTACTGTCAACATTGCACTGCCACAGTCTGGAATAGACTTGCAAAGGCAAACATAGATAAGATTGATGAGATGTGCGTGCCAAGAACGAATGTGGTCCGTGATAAACTTCGGAGAAAATACGTCGAATCAATCACAACTTCTGAGTGATGACAGGTAAGGGAGTGAAATTAGAAATGATAAAAATGATAAAACATTTAGAGGTTTTAGAGGTACTACTGCCCATGTGATACGGTGAATCATACACAAACTGCATTCTTCAATATAAAGGGTAACCCAAGCCATCACCCTGAAATATTTGCCACTTAATTAAGTAAGTAACAATATGCTGGAATAGTCTGCTGATAGGAGCCATCAGCCAGACATGCTGTATTATTAGATTTTAAACATTTATACCAGCACTAGAAATGTTATTGGAACTCTTGTCATGTAAATAACAGGCCAGAAAAAAACACAGAGAAATGAAGTAATTTGTTACGTGCAAAAATACGAGGCGTAGAGAGACTTCAGTGTTAACTCATTCCCAACATTCTTTACACTGATGCTACAGATTATATTTGCAAATGGTTTAAAATGTTTTCTGGCTATTTAATTTCTAAAACATAGGTAATTTTAGTAATTAATTCAAATACATTTGCGTACTTTAATATTAGTAGTGTTTACTTCCTCATTGTTGCTAACTGCCAGCTTATAGATCTGCTTAGCTGATTTAGATATAATTCAATTATGTTATCATCATTACTGATTTACTTTACTCTTTAATCATTCATCTAGCAAGCATTATTAAGGTGGTATGAAGCCTTGAGGGGATATTGTCATGTACATGCTACTGACTGATTAGTCAATCCTTTGAGAAGTGGGTATCAGAAAATTCCCATCTTTCACTTCCATGCACAAGAAATTCGGCAGATGCTGAAAATCCAAAGCAATACACACAAAATGTTGGCGAGGCTTAGCAGATCAGGCGACAATCTATGGAAAAGAGTAAACAGTCAATGTTTTGGGCCGAAACCCTTCACCAGCATCATTTCTGCAGACGCTGCCTGGCCTGCTGAGTTCCTCCAGCATCTTGTGTGTTTTGCTTGCTATTCATTTCCATGGGGCAGCTTGCAGTGCTGCAAGAAGATGTTTATATAGAACCAGCCTTCCCTGCTCAGGAGGTGATTTGGATTGGTCAGAGTTAAACCAGGTTCAAGTACACAGTTAAAAATTTTTTGTCTGCTTCTGATTTGATCCTTTATTGTTCAAAACAGTAAGAATATCAGGGAACATAGCAGTAAAGATCTAATGCAGCAAGAGAAAATCAGGGCAAGCAGTCTCCTATTTGAATGGGTTTGTTAGGATAAATTTGAATCAGTGATGAAAGGTCACTGTGCTATTATCTGCTGTGTCACCAAAGGTTTGTTTATCCATCGATGTTATCCTGCCAGCTTTTTAATTGACCCTAATAGGTCAGATCACTGTGTCAGACAACCTAGAGATAAGCCTCTCAGCAGAATGCAGAAACTCTGAGATTTGGCAAATAGTCATCAGCCTGAAAGTACAGAATTCTGAGCATTTCCAGCAAATTCCGTATTTCTTAATGTAAGTGTGACACTCTGACATAGAGTGCTCACATCCAGGGATAAGACTGAAGAAAGCACAATTGACAGTACTATTTCTCAAGATGTCACAAAAGCTGATTGACAGCACCTATGGCAATGTGTGTAACAGGTGAGAGTGAAAAGGGCTGATGACTCACAGCGATAGCCAGTGTTGTTTGCAGGTGTTTACTGTGGGAAAATTAGACGAAATGTTTCATAACCACCATCCATGAGCAGTCTGTACTTGTAAAATACTTTAGGATATCCTGAGGTTTAAAAAGTTGCTACATAAATGCAAATGATCTTGTTATAGATATTCCGTTTGGCATTTCTAAGAGAATATAGAATTATGATTGCTTTGTTTCATGGATGCAACATAATGAAATGCACAAATTATTTTCATAGTCTGAAGGTCTGTTGATAGACTTCACTTGAAAATGGAGACAATTGGGAACCACAGTCTCCCTTCTCTTTTGTCGGCTCTGCAGTTCTTTTGCTTATAATATCAGTTAAACAAGGTAAGGCTAAGTTGAACTAATTTCAGACTCACACTTTTAACATTTTCTAGAGGTTTAGGTCATCTAATAAAAATATTATCTAAGATTTTTATTATGTTGCCCTGTCGCAGTGTATCATTTGCTTACTCCAACAATGGCCAAAGTAATTACTTCTGTCCGTATCTGACCTACCTTCTGAAACTGGCAGTCAAATGATGGCTCTAAACTACTGAAACTCTCTATTCAAAAGTGATCTTTTAAAACTGTTGTTGAATGTTAAAATTATCCGGTACTGCATTAGACATTTGTTTACATCTCAGCCACAGTTTCCAGTGATTAAAATATCCAGCAATAACGAATGAAAATGCTGTTGAGAAGGCTGTAATTACCCTAACAGCCTATGACCAGCTATAATCCATAGACCTTCATCTTTCTCTCTGCTAACCATGGAAATACAAACATGAAACATGTAGAAATAATGACCAGACAATGGCACCAATGGGAATTAATCCCAATATTTTTTCTTAAATTGGATTGTGACAATATCTTTTACTTAGCAATTAGCAGATTGTGCTATTTTCTTTGGCTTCGTATTACCAAAATACCACTGATCTATAAGGGCCTTTGATGTGTCTTCCTGAGCCAGTCCTTCCTTAAACCACTTTATTTTCTCTAAATGTTATTTGATACCAATTAAAGCTGTTTACAATGGAGACTAAATAATTAAATATGTACCATGTTATTATCTTCTTCAGGTTTTCTTCATGATATTGTTGTAGTAGTTTCTGTGAACAGAATATTATTTTATGTTTACGATCAAAACCAATTAATTAGATCTTAACCTCCTTTTACAATATTTTCCTTGCATTTAATGTATAATAATTGTGCATGTTGTGTGATTACAGTTCCTTCTCTCTTTAGTATTTTCAAACAACTATAGTGCACACACAAAGATAAAAAGTTAGACTAAAGCCTCAGTTTCATTTTTAAGTAGATCAGGACAACATCTACTTTCAGTGAGCAGTTAAGCTTTTAGGAAAGTGAAAAGGCAAAATGTTTGGAGGAAGACATCATAAGTATCATCTATTATTTGAAATGGAACATTTGTCAGAGTTATATTTAATTCAACATGTTCATTTTCTCTGGGGAAACTCTGTAGTTCTCTTTGAGAACTACATTTTTCTGTGATAGCCTGTCTCGAGCTGCTCATTTCTAACATTACTGGAAATACAATAAATATCCAGTTAATTTCAGAATTTTTGTTGTTTATACTGCATTTTTAATGCCTGCTAGAATTCATCAGCTCCTGTAAACTTGGTGCTTTTGACAAACACTCTACATCTGTAGATAGTTCCTACTAACTGTATCAGTGTAGAAATACAAATGTTTATCAAAACTGATCACGGACCTTCAATGTGTAATAATAAGGCTGTGTAACAAATAATATTTTGATCAGTTTATGACTCAATTATGAATCAGTTTCTGATTCGAATCAGAATTTTGGGCTTTCTGTTCTAGAATATTGAAAGTGCATGATTGTCATTTCATGATTTTTTTTAAGATTCCAAATATTTATGAATGTGATTAAGGATCTTTAAAGTAAGCTGTTTCTGATGCAGTAAGCCATTGACCCTCAGAACCAGGGCATAGGCTGCAACATTCATATTAGCAAATAGTTGGGAAATGCAGTAAACTGGAGACTTGTTATCTGGTATTAGTGCAGCAGTTATTCACATGCAACCAGCAATATCTTCGAGTAGCCAAAAGCACCTCAGTCTTTGACTCACCAAAGTTCTACTGAACCTAATGCAATGCCATGAGAGTATCCAGATCACAGCAAAAAAAGGAATCACAGCCCTTTTTCTTCGAGAAATAAGTCATTTTACTTCAGGTGATGATCTAGCCCATGCTAGGCTTTACCTCAAGGTCTATGAATATCCTATATAAAATTATTTTGTTTTATGAAAATAAGCTTAGAATGAATTTTATTGCCACCTCATGTGATTTTGAGCATAGTCATTCAATTTTTTAAGATTATTTACATTACTACTGCATAACCTTTAAATGTAGAATTACAGTGCAAAATGTTGTTACTTAAAGGGGAAGGAAATAACATAACATGGCAACTCATGTCAAGGTTTATGAACAGAATGTTTATGCGTGATGTGCAGTATTTTTTATTGTACAATTCTCTTGTAATTGGAATGTTCATGCATCTGGTCACACTTGTGGATGCAGAATGGCTGAGAGTACTAGAAATACCTGAAAATAGAGCATTGAATTGGATCACGAATCTTACTTAAAACTTTAATTTACTGAAAAGTACCATTTAATCTACATTCCGCTGCACTGTATTCCAATTGCTTAACTATATTTGTTCCAGAGATTATTCATCAAAATGGATGGAAGTATAACAGAGCAGAAGTCCTATTTGTGTTTGATTGTTCAGCAGGAATAAGGTAAATATTCCAGGTTTGGTACATCTGTCTTACAGAAGAAAGAAAATAATCAATGTCTTATTTTAAGATAAGCATTTGAATAAACCAAAAACACGAGGTTCACCATCACATGAAACCCACATGCTGCAGTTATCACCAGCTCACAGACCTCACACATGGAAACCACAGTTAAACAAATAGAATTTTACACCAACCTTGAGCAATCCACAGCCTGCCTTACAATTGGAGACAAATTGATTCTTTGTAGCAAATTAGTTGTGGCAAAATTTGTTGGACTTGAACCTCTGGAAAGGCTTCTTTGGCGCAGAAGGAGTAGGGAGAACTATCTTCATGTGACCCTGTCCAGATATTTGCACTTGTCATTGTTTGAGTGAAAGCCAGCATGGATGTTCAGATTCCCTGTGCCATGAAGCTTCCAATGACTCCTTGACCAAATACCTCCCAATCTGCGTGATCACTCAGAAAACCAAATGGCATTTAAATGGTGTCAGTACTGTATCAGGAAAAAGATAACGCTCCTATAATGAATGCTGTGCTCAACCAGTAGGTCTTGCAGAGTGTTCTTGTACCTGGTCTGTTGTACCGTCTAGTATGATTAACACCTGCGACTTCTTAAACCAATACCACTGATGTTGTTCTGATGAGAATAGCCAGAAAATTCAGAGGTAATTCAACACAGATAGAAAACTTCCTGGAATTACAGTCATGCCTGAAGAGAAAATGAAACAGATCAATCAAGTTCTAAAAAAACTCATGATTCGCAAGAGGCCAGCACATCCAGACAACCATAAGATTCTTCAGTACAGCCGGTGCCAGCAATGACCCAAACACCCAATGCTCCACTCTGCAGAAAGCCTGAACAAGGAAGAGTTTGTCCCAGTTGAAAAGGTCTTCCAATAGCAAATGATGGTCAAAATAGCGCCAAGCTACAGCCTCTGTCGAGGCCAAGGCTCAGACTTACTTGTTTTAATTTTTTTACTTTTTTTACGGATGGTTTTGGGGACAGAGGGGGAGTTGGGGGTCAGGTTAGAGATTAGAGACAGGGATATTAGGGTATTAGAGGACAAACTAGAGTTTAAGCCTCCACCATGTGTTCAAAGGCCAGCAATGCGGATGTGGTCGGATGTCAGGCAGACAGACTAAAGATGTCATTCAGGGTTCTGTCATCGGCGAGTCTGGAGTTTGAGGCCTGAATTTCAGGTCCTTATCCAGGGACCTCATTCATTGGTATTAGCTAGTCCAGGGTTGAAACCAAAGATCGAAGCCTGTAGTTTGATCAGAAGTCCAGATGCTGAGGCACAGTAGCTGGAGTTCCTGAGTCTGTGAAACTCTGAGTGACTGCTGGGGAAGTTGAAGACCTAATGGCTGGAATGCGTTTGTCTGCAGACTGCTGCAGGCTGTTCTTGCTGACAACATCCATGCACCATCAATCTACAGGAAATGACATTCAGGGACTTGGGCTACATTATATTTTTTGTGTGACGGTATGTGTCATGTGCTGTGATGACTGTTGGTACTGTGTTTTGCACCTTGGCCCCGGAGGAACGTTGGTTCATTTGGCTTATCCTTGGGTATTCATATATGGTAGATTGGCAACTAAACTTCAACTTTAACTTGAATTAATATATTTTAGCAGGCGCTAATCGTAGACCATAAGACATTGGAGCAGACGTAGGCCATTTGGCCCATCATGTGATCTATATTCCCTCTCAGACAAAATCTCCCGTATCCCTTCATGCCCTGAGGTCTATCAACCTCTGCTTTAAATATACCCAATGACTTGGCTTCCACAGCCATTCCACAGATTCACCATTCTCATAACCATTCTAAAAGGATGCCCCTCTATTCTGAGGCTGTCCTTTGGTCTTAGGCTCCCCCACCAGAGGAAACGCCATCTCCACATCCACTCTGTTGAGGCCTTTCAACATTCAATAGGTTTCAATGAGGTCACCCCTTATCCTAAAGTCCAGTGAGCAGAGGCCCAGAACCATTAAATGCTTTTCATCTGACAAGCTGTTTAATCTGGAATCATTTTTGTGAACTTCTTTTGAACCCACTCCAATGTCAGCACATCCTTTTTTGGACAAAGGGCCCAAAACTGCTCACAGTTCTTGAAGTGAGGCCTCACCAGTGCTTTATAAAGCCTCCACATTACATCCTTGCTTTTATATTCTAGTCCTCTTGAAATGAATGCCAACATTGCATTTGCTTTCCTCACCACCAACTCAACATGCAAATTAACCTTTAGGGAATCCTAAAGACTCCTAGGTTCCTTTGCACTTCAGTGTTTTGAATTTTCTCTTTATTTAGAAAATAGTCTACCCTTTTACTTCTACCAAAGTGCATGACCATACACTGCCCGACACTGTATTCCGCCACTTCTTTGCCCATTCTCCTAATCTATCTAAGTCCATCTATAGCCTCTATATCTGCATCTTTGTATTGTCCACAAACTTAGCCACAAAGCCATCAATTCTGTCATCCAAGCCATTGATATATCATGTAAAAAGTAGCAGTCCCAACACAGACCCCCGTGGAACACCACTAGTCACCAGCAGGCAATCAGAAAAGGGTGCCTTTATTCCCACTCTTTGCCTCCTGCCAATCAGCCAATGCTTTATCCATGCTAGAATCTTTCTTGTAATATCATGGGCTCTTAACTTGTTAAGCAGCCTCATGTGTGGCACCTTGTCAAAGGCCTTCTGAAAATCCAATTCACAACATCCATTGATTCTCCTTGTCTATCCTGCTTGTTATTTCTTCAAAGAATTCCAACAGATTTGTCAAGCAAGATTTCCCTAAAGGAAACCATAATGGCTTTGGCCTATTTTACCATAAGCCTCCAATTATCCCGAAACCACATCCTTATTAATCGGCTCCACACCTTCCTAATTACTGAGGTCAGACTAATTGGCCTATAATTGCCTTTCTTCTGCCTCTGCCTCTGTCTCTTCTTGAAGAGTGGAGTACATTTGCAATTTTCCAGTCCCCCGGAACTATGCCAGAATCCAGTGAGTCTTGAAAGATCTTTACTAATGCCTCCACAATCTCTTTAACCACCTCTTTCAGAAGTATGGGGTGTACACTATCTAGTGCAGGTGACTTAGCTATCTTCTGACCTTTCAGTTTCCCAAGAGCCTTCTCCCTAGTAATGGCAACTTCACACACTTCCACTCCCTGGAACTCTCAAACTTCCAGCATTGTGTCCTCCACAGTGAAGACTGAGGCAAAATACCTATTCAGTTTGTCCACCATTTCCTTGTCCTCTAGTACTACCTCTCTGGCATCATTTTCCAGTGGTCCAATATTTACTCCTGCCTCTCTTTTGCACTTTACATACAGTATCTGAAGAAACGTTTGGAGTTGCTCTTTAATATTATTAGCTAGCTTACCTTTGTATTCTATCTTTTCCTTCTTCATGATGTTTTAGTTGCTCCCTGTTGATTTTACAAGCTTCTCAATCCTCTAACTTCCCATTAATTTTTACTCTGTTATATGCTCTCTTATGGGTTTTTATGTTGGCTTTGACTTCTCTTGCCAGTCACAGTTGTGTCATCTTCTGCCTCTTTGCGCCTTCGAATTGCCCCGAGAAACTCTAGACTTTGCTTCTCTGCTGTCAATCCTGTCAGTGTTCTTTCCCATTCAATTTTGGCCCGCTCCTCTCTCTCATGCCTCTGTAATTGCCTTTACTCCACAGTAAATACCAGAGGATTGAAAGATTACAAACATTGTTCCCTTATTCAGGAAAGGGAGTAGAGATCATCCAGGAAATTATAGACCAGTGAGTCTGATTTCAGTGGTGGGCAGGTTGTTGGCAAAGATCCTGAGAGGCAGGATTTATGAGCATTTGGAGAGACAGAATCTGATAATCAGCATGGCTTTGTCAAGGGCAGGTTGTGCTTTATGAACCTGATTGAATTCTTTGAGAATGTGACAAAACACATCGATGAAGATTGAGCAGTGAATGTAGTGTATATGGATTTCAGTAAGACACTTGATAAAGTTCCCCATGCCAGGCTCATTCAGAAAATAATGAGGTAAGACGACCTTGCTTTGTGGATCCAGAATTGGCCTGCTCATAGAATGCAAATGGTGGTTGCAGATGGTTTGTATTCTGTTTGCAGGTAGGTGATCTGTGGTATTCTGCACAGATATCCTGGGATCCCTCTTCTTTGTGATTTTTATAAATGACCTGGATGAAGATGTACAAGTGTGGGTTAGTAAGTTTGCTGATGACACAAAAGTTGGGGGTGCTGTGGATAGTCTGGAGGGTTGTCAGAGGTTACGGTAGCATATCAATAGGATGCAGAACTGGGCTGAGAAGTGGCAGATGGAGTTCAATCCAGATAATTGTGAAGTGGTTCATTTCAGTAGGTCAAATTTGAAGACAGAATATAGTTATTAATGGTAAGACTCTTAGCAGTGTGGAGGATCAGAGAGATCTTGGGGTCCATGTCCTTAGGACACTCAAAGCTGCTGCATAGGTTGAGAATGTTGTTAAAAAGTTGTATGGTGTGTTGGCTTTCATCAACTGTAGGATGAGTTCAAGAACCGTGAGGTAATGTTACAGCTATACAAGACCTTAGTTAGACCCCACTTGGATATTGTGGTCAGCTCACTACAGGAAGGATGTAGAAATAATAGAAAGGGTGCAAAAGAGATATACAAGGATGTTGCCTGGATTGGGGAGCATGTCTTATGAGAATAGGTTGAGTGAACTTGACCTTTTCTCCTTGGAGCGATGGAGGATGCGATGCGACCTGATAGAGGTGTATAAAATGATGAGAGGCATTGATTATGTGGATAGTCAGGGGCTTTTTCCCAGGGCTGAAATGGTTGCTACAAGAGGACACAGGTTTAAGGTGCTGGGGAGTAGATACAGAGGAGATGTCAGGGGTAAGTTTTTTTACTCAGAGAGTGGTGAGTGCATGGAATGGGCTGCCGGCAAAAGCAGTGGAGGTGGATACGATAGGATCTTTTATGAGACTTTTGGATAGGTACATGGAGCTTAGAAAAATAGACGGCTATAGGTAAGCCTAGTAATTTCTAAGGTAGGGACATGTTCGGCACAACTTTGTGGGCCAAAGGGTCTGTTTTGTGCTGTAGATTTTCTATGTTTCTATGGTCGGCACAATATTGTGGGCTGAATGGCCTGTAATGTACTGTAGATTTCTATGTTCTATGTTCTTCAATTACTGATACTACTGACTTTAGCTTCTCCTTCTCAAATTGCAGGGTGAATTCTATCATATTCTGATCACTGGTCCCTCAGCGTTCCTTTACCTTACGCTTTCTAATCAATTCCGTTCATTGTACAACACTCATTCAAGAACAGCTGATCCCCTAGTGGGCTTAACCACAGAGCTGCTCTAAAAAGCCTTCTCATAGGCATCCTTGAAAATCCCCCTCTTGGATCCAGTACCAAAGTGACTTCTCCAATTTACCTGGATATTGAAATCCACAAAGATTATTGTAAAATTGGCATACATTTTCTATCTCCCATTGTAATTCGTAATTAATTCAACTTGTGTCAAAAACCTCTTCTGAAAAATACAAAAGAGATACTTCTACCACAAGGCTATTTATTTAATTTACCTTTGCCATCATTTAGATCTATGTTCAGCTTCCACTTGATGGTACCAGATCTCCTCCTCATCTATATTTTACTGTGTGGATCAGGAAATATAGTGGATTCTGGCTAATCAGGTCATTGGATAATTGGGGCAGCCATTTATTTCCATTTATTTAGTTATTTAAAGAAAACAACTAAATTGTTAAACTGGTCGTGACTGCCTTCGTTTATTTGGGACACTGTACCGCTTAATTGGGACAGGAGACTTACCAAACAGTTTCTAACTAGCGTCAGTCGCGTGTGCTTGTGTGGCCGTTAGACACAATGCAGTGCTTACAGCGAACAGTTTTTAAATAGCGTCAGTTGTGTATGTTTGTGTCAAAAAGCACCTTGTTACTGTTGTTTGAGCGAAAAATAAGCAGCAATGCAATTCGGAACGGTTTTCCTTTTGCAAATACCGGAGATGGCTAGCAGACATTATGGAGTTAAATAGTTTCATTTGTGTGTGCTTGTTGTCCATTCTGTTATTCACTTTGGCCAACAGTCGCCGATTCAAAGCAGTAATTTTAGATCACTGTTTTTTTTTATTTTGACTTTATGCTGGAAGGCAGTGAAGGTAGTCTATTATCTGCACTGATTTTGTTTATTTACAGTCAATCAAAAGAATATGACAACAATAAATTTTCCATTAGAACTAATACACAGTTTTATAATACTGGTAGTGTTCTAATTAGTTCTGCATTTCATTTAAATGTATAATTTGTTACTCAATTAAACAGTCGTTGGTCTTTGTTGTGTCTTTGTTGTGTCTTTTAACTATTTCCTTGTAACTTTGCCTAATAAGGGCAGCCGTTTAATTGGGCCAAAATGCAAATGCACTAGTCCCCATGTGTCCCAATTAACTGGAATCCACTTTTACATGCTTTTGCTACAGAATATTTTAGCAAATCTTCTTACATTTCAGTAGATGGCAGTCTATTCCACAAGTTGAAGTTAGATCGGTGAACAATATTAATCATTTGGATAGATATAACCTAAATAAATGAATAAATAAGATATCAGAATCAGGTTTAATATCACGAGAAACGTCACAAAATTTCCTAACTTTGTGGCAGCAGTACAATGCAATACATGATAAATATAAAAATTAGCTGATTTATAGTGTGTGTGTGTGTGTGTGTGTGTGTGTGCGTACATTAAATAGTTAAATTAAAACCAGTAGTGCAAAAACAGAAATTTTAAAAAGTAATGAGTTGGGGCTCATGGGTTCAATGTCGACTTGGAAATGGGACGGCAGAGGGGAAGAAGCTGTTCTTGAATCACTGAGCATGTGCCATTAGGCTTCTGTACCACATTCCCGATAACAATGAGAAGAGGGCATGTCCTGGGTGATGGGGGTCCTTAATGATGGATGCTATTTTTTTGGGGCACCGCTCCTTGAAGATGCCTTGGATACTACAGAGACTTGTACCCATAATGGAGCTGACTAATCTTACAACTTTATGCAGCCTACTATGATCCTGTGTAGTAGCCCCAGTATTAGCAATGCTCATTCTCATACCACACAGCTGGTATGTACAGCTCACGTGAGATCCTTGGTGATGTGTATGTCAAGGAACTTAAAGCTGTTCACCTCTCATCTCCAAATCAATTGATGTCAAAAGGGGTGAGCCTGTCTCCATTCCTCCTGTAGTCCACAACCGGCTTCTTTGTTTTTATGACATTGAGAGGAAGTTGTTTTCTTGACACCACTGTGACAGGGTAAAGACTTCTTCTCTGTATGCTGCCTCGTTATTATTTGAGATTAGGCCAATCGATAAGTATCATCAGCAAATTTAATTGGTAGATTGGAGCTATGGGTGGCAACACAATCATGGGTATACAGGGAGTAAAGGAGGGGATTTGGGACACAGCCCTGAGGGGCACCTATGTTGAGGGTCAGAGGGGCAGAGGTGAGGGAGCCCACTCTTACCACCTGTTGGTGATCTGACTGGAAGTCCAAGACTCAGCTGCACAAGGCAGGTTCAAAGCCAAGGTCTCTGAGCTTCTTGTTGAGCCTGGAGGAAATTATGGTGTTGAATGCAGAACATTCTCACATAAGCATCCTTCTTCTCCAGATGTGTAAGGATGGTATGTAGAGCTATGGCTATTGTGTCATCTGTCGATCGGTTGTGTCCGATTCCGAAATAGACTCTGTGGAGAGAGAAACAGTGTTAATATTTCACCACTGAGACTCTTCATCAGAAGTGGTAGATGAGTGAAAAGGATAGCTTTTGGCTGCACAGAGGCTGGTGGAGAAATGGATAGGGAAATTCTCTGATTGCCATGGTTACGTAATCATATCATGAGCACAGAATACAATGCACTCATTTGGTAGAAGTGCACAAAACCATTTGGTTGATAGACCCAATGGAGAGAGAATGATGATAATGCAACATATTAGAGCTTTGAAATGCAAATCAGAGCTGTTGCAGAGAATGTGAAACCATTAGGGAATGTTGAAATGCTCAGCAGCTTAGGGGCAGTTTAGGAGACAATGGCCCCTTGCAGCAACTCCTTTGCTTGTATCTTCGGAAACAGCTCTATTTCTACCTTTAATATCTCTATTTTCCCCTTTCAGGGTTTTTTTGAAGACCCTGACCTGGAGTTAAATCCTGACTTTGGTCCTTTGCAGGATTGGGACCCGCTCTGGAGATCTCAAAACTGGCTGCTATTCCATATACCAAGGACACAGCTCAGACTAGCACACCTTCAGGGTTCCGGGATTTCGTGGCTCTGGAGGCAGGCAGACTCAAAGTCAATGCCTCCGCAGGAAACTGGTGTGTCGTGAGAGATGGAAGATCGAAAGCAACAAGCTGGCTGCTGGCTGTGTGCCCGGCGATCCAACTTCTTTGGGCACAGAGCTCGGAAACAGCGACACAACAGACTTTTAGCACCATAAATTGGCAAGTTGTTTTGTTATGTCTCCCCTCTTGCTTTGAAATGAGGACACCTCTTTTTCCCTTATTAGGGAGAGAGAGAGCCTGTGGTATGTTGAATTACCGGGTGAACGAGCAGTCTTTGGGGTACTGCAAGTCCGTGTCTTTATTGATGCTTTGCTGTGTGCTTGAGTGCTCGGTGGGGTGTGCCAATGTTTTTTTTGCTGGTGGGAGAGGGGGGTCATTGCTTTGCTGCTGCTTATGCATGTGAGGGAGTAGCTGGGGGGGCTTTGGGTTTCTAACATTTAACTGTCATTCATTCTTTGGGGCACTCATCTGTTTTTGTAGATGGTTGCAAAAAAAAAAGAATTTCAGGATGTACAGCGGCATGCAAAGGTTTGGGCACCCCTGGTCAAAATTTCTGTTATTGTGAATAGCTAAGCGAGTAAAAGATGACCTGATTTCCAAATGGCATAAATTTAAAGATGAAACATTTCTTTAATATTTTAAGCAAGATTACTCTTTTATTTCCATCTCTTACAGTTTCAAAATAACAAAAAAAGGAAAAGGGCCTGAAGCAAAAGTTTGGGCACCCTGCATGGTCAGTACTTAGTAAAACCCCCTTTGGCAAGTATCACAGCTTGTAAATGCTTTCTGTAGCCAGCTAAGAGTCTTTCAATTCTTCTTTGGGGAATTTTCACCCATTCTTCCTTGCAAAAGGCTTCTAGTTCTGTGAGATTCTTGAGCTGTCTTGCATGCACTGCTCTTTTGAGGTCTATCCACAGATTTTCGATGATGTTTAGGTTGGGGGACTGTGAAGGCCATGGCAAAACCTTCAGCTTGCGCCTCTTCAGGTAGTCCATTGTGGATTTTGAGGTGTGTCTAGGATCATTATCCTGTTGTAGAAGCCATTCTCTTTTCAGACGGGGTAGTGTTTTCTCCCAGAATTTGCTAGTATTTAATTGAATTCATTCTTCCCTGTACCAGTGAAATGTTCCCTGTGCCACTGGCTGCAACACAAGCCCAAAGCAGGATCGATCCATCCCCGTGCTTAACAGTTGGAGAGGTGTTCTTTACATGAAATTCTGCACACTTTTTTCTCCAAACATACCTTTGCTCATTGCGACCAAAAAGTTCTAACTTAACTTCATCAGTCCACAGGACTTGTTTCCAAACTGCATCAGGAATGGGCCAAAATCCCCCAAACAAGAGTTGAAAGACTCTTAGCTGGCTACAGAAAGCATTTACAAGCTGTGATACTTGCCAAAGGGGGTGTTACTAAGTACTGACCATGCAGGGTGCCTGAACTCTTGCTTTGGGTCCTTCTCCTTTTTTGTTATTTTGAAACTGTAAAAGATTGAAATTAAAAAGTAATCTTGCTTAAAATATTAAAGAAATGTGTCATCTTTACCTTTATGCCTTTTGGAAATCAGGTCATCTTTTATTTGCTTAGCTATTCACAGTAACAGAAATTTTGACCGGGGTGCCCAAACTTTTGCATGCCACTGTATATTGTATACATTTCTCTGGTATTAAATGTACCTTTGAACCTTTGAGATTTCCCAGTGTCTGTGGGGGGGAGAGAAACTGCATCAATTTTACAGCAGACCTGAAGAGTGCTGACACAAACAAAATAACTTGAAATTAAGATTTAAGAGCAGAAATAGACCATTGAGCCCATAAGGTCTGCTCTGCCATTGTATCATGGCTGATTTATTATTTCCTTTCAATCCCATTCTCATGCCTTCTCCCTCATAACTTTTGACACCCTTACTAATCCAGATCTTATCAAACTCAGCTTTAAATGACTTGGCCTCCACAGCAATGAATTCCACAGATTCACTATTCCCTGGCTAAAGAAAGAACATTCATTATTGAGTCCTCACACCTGCAAGGCCACATTGGGGTTGATGGAAGAATACAGGAGGGCGTAGGCAGATAGTTCAGGGTGGTACTGGGATGGAGGATTGACTTTGCAGGCAACAGGAAGCTCAGGACCACTCCTGCAGGCTGAACTCCACAAAACAGTCTGTATTTTGTTTCTCCGCTGCTGAGGAAACCACATTGTGAATACAGGGTCCATCCACTAGATTGGAAGAAGAGCTTTCCTAGATGCATGTGGTCTCACTTGGAAGAGTCTTTTGGTTCCTTGGCTGGTTGGAAAGATCAAGATAAAAGATCAACTATCTCCCATTGAAGGGAAATGTTTGGTTGCGAAAAATGAGTGGATTAGGAAGAAAGTGGGCCCTTTCAGAGCATTAGGATGGGTGGGAGCAGGGCATATGTCTGTTGCTAAGCTCTATTGAATTTGATGAAGATCAATTTATTTTTTCATATTTTCTGTTATGATGAAGGGATTTCAGCTTGAAATGTCAACATTCCACTTTCTAAAGGATTTCCCCAGTCTTTCATGTCTATGCTGAGCAACAGCATTCTGTCCATTTCATCAAACCTTCATGTACAGAGAACTGTGGCAATCCTCAGATCAGATTTCACACTGACCGCACTTCCACCATGAAACTTAAATCATCCCAATACACTGCATGACATTATTCTTTTAAGCTACACCTCCCTTAAAGGAAATGTGGTCAGAAACTGGAGGCAGCTGGAGTTACGGGTATAGAATTGCTTCCTTGTAAGTTATGATAAAAGGGACTGGTGCAACAATGATGCATGAAGGGGACTCTCTGATCTACAGGCTGTTTCTGGAGACGCACACAGAGACAAACATCAAGTGCTGCTGGCAGATCATCAGCTTGGTGAAAGACGCTATTTGGTCTGCCAGCACATCGAGATGTCTGTGGAGGAACGCTGCTAACTGGCACATTCCAGGCTACAGGAGTGCATGCTGAGGGATGCACTGAAGCTTGGTGCAGCAGCTGCAGAGGACCTCAGTGTAAAGTTCTCCTCCTCCTAGAGAGGGAGGGGCAGGTTTGGGGGAGGAGGCTCCTCTATTATTGTGGAAGTGTACCATCCCAGAATGCCGTACGTGAGTGACAGCAGTGTGATTGATATGTATAAATGTAATAGAACAGTACAGAGAGCATTGACTATGAATGTAAAAATAAAAATGCATTGAAAGATTTATTCTTCTAATCATTTTTAAATTATGAATAAAGTTTATTTTGATAATAAAACAATGATTGGAAGGAAATTGTTGAAAGCTCTTTCGTTTTTTTTCTCCTTCCTTCAATCAACTTGTCCTGGTCTGTGTGATCTCTCTTTTTTCTTGCCGTCATCCAAAACGTGAACAGAAAGCCCCACAGTGCCACACCTACAGTTTTTCTGTTGTTTTGTCCAGGCAACTTTCAAGAAAACAGCATTTTACGTTTAAGAAAGAGTAACTCTTTTCCACTGCATACATCCAGTGAACGTTGGATTCAAGAGCTGCTAGTTAGCATTGGTGCCTCAGGTTTAAAGTCCAGAGAAAGGCATCTTAGAAACTTCACTTGGGAATGTGTTAACATTAGAACCATGACCCCATTGATAGATTCCAGATAGAACAATCATAATTTGAGTTAATCTTTTTAGACTGTTTAACAGTTATTTCTTCCTCTCCACTGTTGTAACCTTACAATCCCAGCTTGTCCTAACCACAAATGTTGGCTTGTGGTCTTGCCTCAGCCATTCCAGTTACCATGGGGCTGGAAAACTGCCATTGTTAGAGTGGGGAATATGGCTGACCAGGAATGCATGACTGCCTAATACCCATTCAAGAGTAACCAGTAGGAAAATGTCTTTCAGAAAGTCCGCTACTTGGAGTGGTTGCTGGCATGATCAGGAGGCAATGCAGTACCTTCTGGATTGTTACCCTTCCTCTGTAAGTTACTTCATTTAGGCTCTCAAAGGCATTCATTTCATGAACCGAAGAAACTTAAGCAAGTATTCTACTTTAATGCTCTTGCAACCATTTGGTTCTGTACACCAGGGAACTCCATTCACTGAAAACAATGGAAAAAACATTATTTTGTGGATGAACAATTCCCCAAAGTGCCTTCTCAATGAGAACCAATCTCCTTCAATGGTCCTTATATGCACTTATCGTTATCTTTGGATGAATGTTCATATATGAGTTTGATGCAGGTCACAGGTATAATTGATAAATCTTAATTATTGATCCTTTTCATGGGGAAGGAAGCTTATTAAAACTGGCAGTAAATGTGCCAAGTGTGGGATCTTTCATATCCTATGACAGACCCAGGAATGGAGTCAACAGGGAAGTAGGAAGTTAAGGATTTATCATGGAATTCCATTCCTATTGTATCCTACATCAACATTCAATGTAGCCTTACATGGAAACTTCATCTAACTGTCCAATCAAACCACTCTCAATAAGCAGCAAAATGGAGAAGGTTTTATTTACAGTATCATTCAGTACTCACCTATAACCTGTTCATTAATGAAATTCTGATAACTGTAGATGTGGAAATCTTGGACAAACCACTATCAGCATGTTACTTGTGGAATCAGAGGAGCTAACACGCCCGATCATGATTACACCACCATGAAGAGTGCTTACTATGCTACCACACACTGCATTTTGGCAAGTCTAATCGTCTAGATATACTTCTACTCCTGCTATACAGGCAGAGACCAGGGACCGCAGCACCAGTCATGAGGACAATGAAGGTATGGTAATGTGAGGTGGAGAAGCATTTACAGAGCTAATTTGAATCAGTGAAGTGGACCAAATTCAGGGATTCATCTTTGGATTGGAATGAATATGCCACAGTTGTCATTGACTTCATCAAGACTTGTGTGGATGAGTATGTGCCTTTGAGGATATACCAAACAAAAGTCCTGGATGAACCAGGAGATTCGCCATTGTCTGAGGATTAGATCCATGGCGTTTAAGACCTGTAGGAGTACAGGTAAGAGGTCTAGGTATGATCTATGGAAGACATCATGAGAGTGAAGTTAGAGGCATAGTTGGATGCATGACTGCTGTGACAGGTTTTGTGAGCTATTACTTCTTATAAAAGGAAATCAAACAGCATAAATGACAGTAATATTTCACTCCAAGGAGCTCAGCACCTTTTCACATACTTTGAAAGGAGGAATAAGAGTGCAAAACTCCCACTGCATCCAGCAACACTGTGATCTCTGTCTCAGAGGTCAGCATTAGAACATCTTTCAAGGGGACAAACCCTCACAAAGGGGTCAGATCCGATGGTGTACCTGGTAGGGTACTGAAAATCTGTGCTGACTGTCAGGGCAACTGCTCACTGCTCCCACCTTGCATGTGCAGCACCTCCCAGTCTCCAGCCGGCTAAAAGGATTCATCTGCTGCTTACTGCAGACTCATCTCCTGCAGCCTATTTAACCCCAGTTCTCAGCCATAATCCTTGTTCATTCATCAAACCAGCCAGCCTCAACCAGTTACTCCTGGCTTTCACTCTCCATACCTAAATTTTTCCTTGTTGCCTGGTGTGTTTAGTTTCTGTTCTCTCTTGTTTTATGGCACCTCGAGTCCTGTTACTTTGCAGTCTATTATTAAAGTTATCATCTAATGCTAAGTTGTCTCTGCTGCTCTGCTTTTGGATCAAGCCTCCTCTGTATCTCCTGATACCAACCAATTAGCTGGAGTGTTCAAAAACATCTTCAACCTTTCACTGCCACTGTCAGAAATTGCCACCTACTTCACAAGAGCATCAATCAAGCCAGTGATCAAGAAGAGCAGCGTGAGTTTCTTCAATGAGAATGATCGATGACCCAGTGGCACTCAGATCTACTTTGATGAAGTTCTTTGAGAGGTCGGTCATGAATAGAATTAACTCCTGCCTGAGCAAACACTTGGACCCACTGCAATTTGCCTATCACCACAACAGGTCTAAACCAGTCAAAATCTCACTGGCTCTCCACATAACTTTGGAGCATCTAGAGAACACCAAAACATGCGTCAAACTGCAATTTTTCAATTGCAGCTGCCATCCAATACCATGAATACTAATCAATAAACTTGAAAACCTCCTTCTGCATCTGGATCCTTGACTTCCTGTTTGGGAGACCTCAGTCAGTACAGATTGGTGATAACATCTTAATCTTACTGACAGTCAACACATGTGCACTTCAAGGATGCTTAGCCCACAGCTCTGCTCTCTCTATGTTCACTCTCCATGCTCATACTGTGTGACTAGGCAGAGCTCAAGCACCAGCTATAAATTTGCTGGTGACACCACTACTATTCACAGAATTTCAGATTGCAGCAAGTAGGCAGTCAGGAGTGAGGTAGCTTAGCTGTTTTGGTGGTGTTGCAACAAGAACCTCACACTCAATCTCCGCAAGACCAAGGAATTGATTGTGGACTTCAGGAAGGGGAAGTCAGGAGAACACACACCAGTACTCATTGAGGGGTTCGCAGTGGAAAGGCCTCAGGTTCCAGGGTATCAACATCAGTCATGGCCCAACACATTGATGCAATCACAAAGAAGGAGCATCAACAATTATAAATCATTATGAGTTTGGGGAGATTTGCTATGACTCTAGCACATTTCTACAGATGTAGGGTGAAGAGCATGGTGATTGGTTTTATTACTGCCTGTTAAGGAGGCTTCAATGTGTAGTATTGAATGAGGTTGTTGTCACCCAACACCATCTCACGCGTAACCCCCCTCATGAATGTGGCATCTATCATTAAGGACCCCCGACATCTGGAAGATTTTCTCTTGCTTCAACCATCAGGGAGGAGGTCCAGAAGCCTGAAAATCCACACTCAATATTTTAGAAACAGCTTCTTCTCCTCCACTATCAAATTTCTGAAGAGTCTGTGGATCCATAAACACTACCTCACTATTTCTCTTTGGCACTTTTTATTTATTTTAACTTGTGGTAATTTTTATGTCTTGTACTGGACTGCTGCTGCAAAGCAACAGATTTCACATGTCAATGATAATAAATTTGATTCTGATTGAGAAACGTAAAAACAGATAGTGTAAGAACATACTCAGTAGATCAGGCAGCGTCTGTGAAGAGAAAAGCAGAGTTGCAATTCAGGAATTGTGATCTTTCATTCAAATTGGAAAAGTTAGAAGCTAAACACTTCAAGCTGTAGAGAACAAGGAGGGGTGGGAACAGAGGGATGATTGGTTTCCAGGTGGAGATCAAAGGAGACTGACTGATAATATCATAAACACAAGAGATCACAGATGCTGGATATCCTGAGCAGTGGCGTATCTAAGGTATGGTAGGTCTGGAACGTGCCCTGGACGCCACTTGAAAGGGGGGGCACCACTGAGCAGTTTCTATTAAAGTCAAACATGCCATCCTCGGATAGTGAAAAAAGTATTTTCTTCAGATGTATGATCTCTATTTGATTATCATGGGTGAGAAGCACTAGGATGGCCTCATTTCAGAGCATTGTGTAAGAAGATCATGAAACGTTTCTTCAGGAAGAAGAAGGGAAGTGGAGCTGAAGGACTGAAGAGACGAAAGCTGTAGGCAGAAGAAGCCAAGAAGTAGAGCAGGTTCTTAATGCCCTTCTTTGAAAATCCCGGAACAAGTAGTTTGACACGTTCCATGGAGTCACCTGCACCTGCTACAAGTTTGTTAGAATCCAAAGCTGGATCAAGTACAAATGCATCACAAGCCAAGGAGGAAGTCAAGTTAGATAAATCCGATATGATGAGATTAAGAGTGAGGCTGCCACAGAGAACGTGGACATGACAGGAGGGGAAGACGATGGTGGTGGTGGTGATGTTGAGTTTATTTATGAGATTTTGCCTGATGAGATTGAACTTGATGACACTGAATCTAATGAATTGGATGGTGTCAAAGAGCCTCGAATTGTCAGACCAGAAGTGATTGAATAGCATGACGTTGGACTTCTGAAGTTCAACAAGGATACTAGAAAAGCAATTCTGCCTGACGCATTGAGAACAGAAATAATAAAGCTGGGTTCAAGGTATAACCACTCAATGAACAAATCCTTGGGTCAAGAGGAAATTGGGAAATGGTCATGGTGAGGAAGTGACTCGCTCATGGTTGGTCTATTCCCCTTCTAAAAAGTCTGCATTTTGTATCTGTTGTCTTCTCTATTCCCGGTCAGACCATCAGTCCTCATTGGAGCAGGAAAGTGGATTCAACCAATGGAAAGCACCTGAAAGGATTAGTGTTCATAAAAATGCCAAGAATCATCGGAAGTGCTTCACACAGTGGAAAGAGATGGAAAGAAATTTAGCTGGAAGCAGAGGAGTTATTGACGCGGTATTTCAGTCACAGTTTGAGAAGGAAAAGCAGCAGTGGTGTGATATCTTGACAAGAATCCTTCATTGCATAAAGTTCCTTGCGACTCAGAACCTGGCTTTGCGAGGATACAGGGAATCACTTCAACTAGACGATGACTCTAACGTGGGAAGTTTCCTTGGCTTACTACTGGACATCTTTTACCCTGTCATAAAAGAACACCTCACTCATTTGGATCCATGTCTTATTTTTCACCAGGTGTCCAAAATGAATTAGTCCACATGATGGCATCCACTGTTCACCAGAGTTCACTGAGAAGCATTCATAAAGCCAAGTATTATGGTCTCATGTCGACTCAACTCCTGATCAGGCACACCGTGAGCAGATGTCAGAAGTAGTGAGGTATGTGGAAGTTGATTTTGAGAGGAAAACAGTCCATGTTAGAGAGTCCTTCTTTGGTTTTATCTAGATAAGGCAGAAGTTTGCTAAGAGCTTGGATGAAGACATCTTGAAACTGCTCGAGAAGGACAAAATGGAGCTACAAGATTGTTGGTCACAGTGCTATGACAGTGCTGCTGTGATGGCTGGATACAGAAGTGGTTTTCATCAAAGAATAAGTGAGAAAACAACCTGGCAGTGTTTGTGAATTGCGACAATCACTCACTCAACTTGGTGGGTGTACATGCAGCAAAGCAGGATACAATGATGGTTGGTCATGTTTTTTGGAACCATTGAAGCTCTTTACGTGTTTTTCTCTCGTTTAACACAGTGATGAGAAAAACTCAAAAATGCCATGCCTGTGGTTGTTAAGTTGGAGTCCGAAACCAGGTGGAGTGCAAGGACAAAAGCAATGAAACCTGTCAACAAATACCTTGAGGAGATACTTCAAGTTCTCCAGGACATGATAGAGAATGAAAACAAGACCAGTGAAACAAGAAGTGATGCAAGGCAGCTGTACAACCATATGTTGAGTTACAATTTTCAGATTTTGCTAGGATTTTGGTGAAAGTACTCATTCACATTGACCAGATTCAAAAGAAGCTGCAGGATCCTAGCATGAACTTCCACGGTGCTGCCCTGGATTTGAAAGCCCTCCAAGGTAATTTTTATGATGAAAGAGAAGTGTTGGTCAGTGAGTCACTCAAAGAAGGAGTCGGTCTCTGCCAAGAATGGAAAATTGAAGTTGAAAGATGTCAGAGATGAAAGAAACAAATGGCTGATGAGAACTCAAGAGAAGCTGGGTTAACAGCTAAGGAGGAAATGGAAAGAGCCATGAAGGAACACTCGACCGTTTTCACAGAGAAATGAACAAAAGGTTTGCTCGTTTTTACAACACTGATGCCAAGTTTGGGTTCCTTCTCGATGTTGAGGGACTGTGTTACAGCACCAACAGTAACGACCTAAAGAAGAAGTGCAAAAATTTGGGCGAACTGTACAGCTCTGATGTTGATGGACAGCAGCTACATGAAGAAATTTTGGATTGCAGAATGTTGCTATCAAGGAAGATCAGCAGGAAAATATCAAGACCTGAAGAGCTTCTTGAATTTATTGTTCAGTACGTTCAGTATTGTTCACATTGCTATTCAGATAATACTAATGATCACAGTTTCCATCAACAGCTGAGAGATCATTCAGCAAGTTAAAAGTAATACTTTTGTATTTGAGAGCCTCCATGGGTCAAGGCAGACTCTGTGATCTTGCTCTGCTGAGTGTAGAAAGAGAAGAAACTGAAAAAACTGACTTTGATCACAGCATAGACCAATTTGCATCAGTGAAAGCAAGGAAGGTGCAGTTAAAATTTTCATGTAGTGCCATAACTTGTTAATTAAAAGATCAACGAGCTTGACTTGTACTTTTGAGCTGATATTATGGTAAACTTATGTCAAAGATGGGTGTCAGATGTTTGGACAGGGGCGCAATTTCAGTGCTTGCCTTAAGCGCTATTTTCTGTAGATACACCCCTCATCTCGAGCAACACACACAAAATGCTGGAGGAACTTAACAAGTCAGGCAGCATCTATGGAGGCAATAATACTCGATGTTTCGGGCAAAGACCCTTCATCGGGTCTCAGCCCAAGTCCTCAATTGTTTATTCCCCTCCATAGATTCCTCCTGACTTGTTGATTTCCTTCAGCATTTTGTGTGTGTTGCAGATTAACACATGTGGTGACGGGGCTATTGAGTGGTGAAGGTTTGCTCTTCTCTGCTGGTGCCTTAAATAAAAGACAATGAATAAAGACAAAGGAATGAAAGAAACAACACTTAATCAGTAAGATTCAGAACTCTCAGTTGCTGGAAGTTACAGCTGGATTTCCTCAGGTCAGTGTTCTTGGCTCAACTATCATTAGAGCAGGGGTCGACAACCATTACCACTGAAAGAGCCATATGGACCCACTTCCCACAGAAAAGAAAACACTGGGAGCCACAAAACCCGTTTGACATTTAAAATGAAATAACACTGCATACAACGTTTTTTTTTTGCCTTTATGCTATGTATAAACAAACTATAATGTGTTGCATTTATGAAATTGATGAACTCCTGCAGTGAAAATGAAATTACATTTCTGCATGCAACAAAAACATTTTGAACTCCGAAAAAAGGACGTTGGGTTGAAGGTTACTCCATAGTTAGCCTACCTTGGATCGAAAAATTAAAAGAAATCGCGCACTGGCGGGTGTCAGGGATTGGCAGTGGTGGCGTATATTAATAGCGATAAAAAACACGTTGTGGCGGTGTGCTACACATGGCGCTAAAATAACGACACTGCAGTCAAAGATAACTTTATTTGAACGAAACAGCCTTGCTTTAAAGCCTCCCTCAACCCGCTCCCCGTGGGTGCGGATGCTCCAAAAGACACGTACTCACAAACCCCCGTAGGCTATCACCTTTAGCCGGAACGGTGGCTAATTGTGAGCCTGTTCGGATTTGCCAGGAAATGGGGTCGCCACAACAGTTTATTTAGATTGTACAAGATCACCATAATCTTCAAATTTCGAATTACATTTCAAAAACTAACAAACCACGGGGAGCCGCAGCACAAAGATGAAAGAACTGCATGCGGCTCCAGAGCCGTGGGTTGCCGACCCCTGCATTAGAGGCTTCAACAATGACCTTGCTTCCATCAATGGGTTGGAGATGGGCATGTACAAACCCTTCCACTATCAAAGGTTCATTTATCATCAAAGTGGAAATTTTTTTCTCCAGATAGCCACAAAACCAAGAAAGAAAGGAACAGCAGCATGATAATAAAGCCCCAAACCCCTCCTCCACGCACAAAAAATGAACAAAAACAGAACAAGCACATTGACCCCCAAATCCCACCCCCCACACACAAAAAAACAAGGAAGGTCGGATGATAAACACAAAATATATTTTAAAAAACCTTAAGGTAAAAAAGGTCCAAGTCTACATTAACTTCCCAGTGAACAAAGACTTAAGTGAATCTCCCTCAAGGTGGTGACAAGCACAGATAGAGACTGAGTATCTTGTGGAAAGTTACTCATCTCCTGATGGCCCAAAGCCTTTCTTTTATCTAAGAGACACAAAGAACTATGATGGAATACTCTCCATTGCTTGTATAAGTTCAGAGCCAGCAATACTCAGGAAGCTTAACTCCATCCAGAAAAAAAAGTATGCTATGTCATTCACTTCCATAAGCATTCATTCCTTCCATGATTGGGACAAGGATAGCAAGCAAATGGTAAAACCACCACAAGCAGGAACCCTCTCAATTGATACAACATTCAACACCATCATCATTACATGCCATGTCATATGATGTAGGTGGTCATGGTCTCATTACCATGATTGTTCTTGGCAAATTTTTCTACGGAAGTGGCTTGCCATTGTCTTTTTCTGGGCAGTGTCCCTGCAAGATGGATAACCCAAGCCATTATCAATACTCTTCAGAGATTGTCTGCCTGCCGTCAGCAGTCGTTTTACCAGAACTTGTGATAAGCACCAGCTGCTCATATGACCATCCAACACCTCCTCCCATGGCTTCACATGACCCTAATTGGGGGTGGCTATGCAGGTGTTGAACCTTGCAAAAGGGTGACCTGCAGGCCAGCAGAGGGACGGAGATATTCACATCTCCCCTGTTACAGACGCATCTCCACCCCACCACCCAGGTACAACGTTATGTTATGCTGATCCTTTATCTTTGCTGGATCAAAATCCTGACATTTCCTCCAAGATTTCATTGTGGGAATTTCTTTGCCAGAGGGAACGTGCTCCACCATCTTCTCAATGTCAGTTCAGCATTGAGGGCAGTTCGCACAGTTCCTGAGAAAACGCTGGATTGTGTGAAGAGAGAAAGAGGCAGTTGGCACATTTTGCACATCACAGTTTCCGAGGAGACAGCGGATTGCGCTTAAGTAGGTACTTGGCAAGATCCAATAAAAAGAAGATAGGTTTAAGTGAAGCAGCCATTGTGTGCGTGGACCAGTGTTAGAGTCAGAGCTGAGACTTTGGTTCATTGAAGTTTCGGTGAGGAGGGGCATTAGATGAGTCAGGAAGTTAGGTGCTGTTAAAGGACAGGACCTCTAGGGTTCTGATCTCGGGATTGCTACCCATGCCACGTGCTAGTGAGGCCAGAAGTAGGAAAATCATACAGTTTAACACATGGCTAAGGGGAGAGGGCTTCAGATTTTTGGATCATTAAGCTCTCTTCTAGGAAAAGAGGGACTGGTACAGAAAGGGCAATTTGCACGATGTGGAGAGGGGGACTAATATCTTAGTGGGCAGGCTTGCTAGTACTGCTTGAGGTGGCGGTGGGGGGTTTAAACTAGAATTGCAGGGGTATGGGAACCAGAGCACCAGAGCAGTTAGTGGACAGCTTGTGGAGAAAGATATTGTTAAGCCGACATACAAAGTCAGGAATCAAAAGTTCGAGCATGGTGGGACTAATGTTCTGAGCTGCGTATATTTCAAAGCAAGGAGTGTTGTAGGAAAGGTGGTTGAGCTCAGGGCATGGATTCACTGCATGTGGATTTACGACATTGTGAGAATTGGTTGCAGGAGGGGCAGGACTGGCTGTTTAATGTTCTGGGGTTCAGTTGCTGTAGATGTCATAGAGCGGGAGGGATTAAAGGGGGAAGGGTGGCATTACTGGTTAGGGAAAATGTCACCACAGTGCTCAGTTAGGACAGACTGGAGACATTGTCTACTGAAGCTTTATGGGTAGAACTGAGGAATCAAAAAGGCATAATCACGTTAATGGTATTTTATTGTAGACCACACAACAATCTATGGGATTTAGAGGAATAAACTTGTAGAAAGACTGCTGCAAGACACATAAAGTAGTGATAGGAGGTGATTTTAAACTTCCATATACTGATTGAGACTCCCATACTGTAAAAGGGCTGGATGGGAAGAAGTTTGTCAAATGTGTTCAGGAAAGTTTCTTAAACAGTACTTGGAAGTTGCAACAAGAGAGAGTGTATGGTATTTGAACTGCTATTAGCAAATAACACAGGTGACAAAAGTTTATGTTGGGGAACACTTGGCATCTAACGATTATAAAGCTATTAGTTTCAAGTAACTGTAGAAAAGGATGGGTGTGGTCGGGTTGCGATTCCAAATTGGCGATGGTATCAAAAAAGGATTTGGCAAGTGTGGATTGGGATCAGTGATTTCTGGCAAAGGTGTACTTAGTAAGTGGGAGCCCTTCAAAAGTGAAATTTTGAGAGTATAGAGTTTGTATTTTCTGTCAGAATAAAAGGCAAGGATAACAGGTTTAGGGAACCTTGGTTTTCGTGAGTTATTAAAGCCCTAATTAAGATAAGGAAGGAGTTGCATAGCAGGTATAAGCAGGTAGGAATAAATTAGGTACTTGAAGAGTACAAGAAATTCAAAAGAATACATAAGGAAGGAATCACCAGGGCTAAAGGAAGGCATGAGGTTGCTCTAGCAGACAAGGAGAAGGAAAATCCTAAGGGCTTCTACAGACATATTAAGAACAAGAGGATAGCAAGGAACAAAAGTAGTCCTCTGGAAGATCAAAGTGTTTATCTATGCATGGATCTGAAAGAGATGGGGAAGATCTTAAATTAATTTTTTGCATCATGAGCCCTATACAGATTGCAGAGGAGGAGCTGTTTGCTGTCTTAAGGCAAATTAGGGTGGATAAAGCTGTTCCCTTGGACCCTGTAGGAGGCTCTTGCAGAAATCGCAGGGGTCCTAGCAAAGATATTTAAATTATTCTTAGCTATGGGCCAGGTGCCATATGATTGGAGAATAGCTAATGTTATTCCGTAGTTTAAGAAAATGATAAGCAAGGAAATTATACACCAGTGAGTCTGACATCAGTAGTAGGAAAGTTATTGTAAGGTATAATAAGGGACTGGATATATAAGTATTTGGATAGCCAGGGACTGCTTAGGGGTAGTAAGTATGACTTTGTGCATGGTGGGTCATGTCTGACCAATCTTATAGACTATTTCGAGGAAGTTAAGAGGAAAGTTGATGAAGGCAAGGCAGTGCATGGTGTCTATGTAGAGTTTAGCAAGGATGTTGACAATGTCCCACATGGGAGGTTGGTCAAGAAGGTTCAGCTGTTGGAATAGATAGATGGAGATGAGGTAGTAAATTGGACTAGGCATTGGCTTCAAGGGGGAAACCAGAACGTAGTAGTAGATGGAGGCTTTTGACTATTAGTGTTTAGCAGGTATTGGTCCTCAGTACATTGTTGTTTTTCACCTATAATCAATGATCTTGATGATAATATGGTAAACTAGATCACCAAATTTGTGGAAGACTCCGAGATTAGGGGTGTAGTGGACAATGAGGAAAGCCATCAAAGCTTGCAGTGGGATCTAGAATCAGCTGAAAAATGACAGATGGAATGTAATACAGACAAGTTGAGGTGTTGCACCTCAACTTTAGGTACATTGGCCTTCATAAATCAAAGTATTGAGTACAGGAGATGGGATGTAATGTTGAAATTGTATGACATTAGGTGAGGCTAAATTTAGAAGATTGCATGCAGTTTTGGTCACTTACATACAGGAAAGATGTAAATAAAATTGAAAAAGTGCAGAGAAAACTTACAAGGAATTTGCTGGGACTTGAGGACCTGAGTTATATGTAAATGTTGACTAGTAGTAAGACTTCATTCCTTCGTACATAGAAGATTAAGGAGAGATTTTATACAGGTATCTAAAATTATGTAGAGTACAGATAGGGTAACTGCAAGGAGGCTTTTTCCACTGAAGTTGGATGAGACTACAACTAGAGGTCATGGGTTAATGGTGAAAGGTGGACTGTTTAAGGGGGACATGAGGCAGGACTTCTTCACTCAGAAGGTGGTGAGAAAGTGGAACATGATGCCTGTGCAAGTGGTGGATGTGGGGTTGAATTCAACATTTAAGAGACATTTGGGTAGGTACATGGATGGGGGATGTATGGAGGGCAATGTTCTGAGTGCATGTTGATGGGATTAGGTAGATTAATGGTTCAGCATGGACTAGATGGGCTGAAGGGTCTGTCTCTGTGCTGTAGTGTTCTATGACCCTATGTCTAACTTGGAATAGGCAATAAAAGCACACAGTATTGGGGGTATGGTATTGATGTGGATAGAGAATTGGTTGGCTGACAGGAAGCAAAGAGTGGGAGTAAACAGGACCTTTTCAGAATGGCAGGCAGTGACTAGTGGGGTACCGTAAGGCTCAGTGCTGGGACCCCAGTTGTTTACAATATATATTAATGATTTAGACGAGGGAATTAAGTGCAACATCTCCAAGTTTGCAGATGCCACGAAGCTGGGCGGCGGTGTTAGCTGTGAGGAGGATGCTAAGAGGATGCAGGGTGACTTGGATAGGTTAGGTGAGTGGGCAAATTCATGGCAGATGCAATTTAATGTGGATAAATGTGAGGTTATCCACTTCGGTTGCAAGAACAGGAAAACAGATTATTATCTGAATGGTGGCCGATTAGGAAAAGGGGAGGTGACCTGGGTGTCATTGTACACCAGTCATTGAAGGTGGGCATGCAGGTACAGCAGGTGGTGAAAAAGGAAAATGGAATGTTGGCATTCATAGCAAAAGGATTTGAGCACAGGAGCAGGGAGGTTCTACTGCAGTTGTACAAGGCCTTGGTAAGACCGCACCTAGAGTATTGTGTGCAGTTTTGGTCCCCTAATCTGAGGAAAGACATTCTTGTCATAGAAGGAGTAAAAAGAAGGTTCGCAAGATTGATTCCTGGGATGGCAGGACTTTCATATGAAGAAAGACTGGATTGACTAGGCTTATACACACTGGAATTTAGAAGATTGAGGGGGGGATCTTATCGAAATGTATAAAATTCTGAAGGGATTGGACAGGCTAGATGCAGGAAGATTGTTTCCGATGTTGGGGAAGTCCAGAACAAGGGGTCACAGTTTAAGGATAAAGGCGAAGACTTTTAGGACCGAGATGAGGAAAAACTTCTTCACACAGAGAGTGGTGAATCTGTGGAACTCTCTGTCACAGGAAACAGTTGAGGCTGGTTCATTGACTATATTAGTTAGATATGGCCCTTGTGGCTAAAGGGATCAGGGGCATGGAGAGAAAGCAGGTACAGGGTTTTGAGTTGGATGATCAGCCATGATCATACTGAATGGCGGTGCAGGCTCGAAGGGCCAAATGGCCTACTCCTGCACCTATTTTCTATGTTTCTATGCTTCTATATGGCTTCACCAGTTGTGTTACCATTGCAAAAAACAAATTAAATAAAAGAGCGAGTCTTTTTATGAGCTTGAGAGGCATTTCATTGCCAAGTAGTTCAGAGAGCAATGTAGGCAGCCACTTCACCTCTCATGGTCTCTGAGAAAACAGCAGCTGACTAGACTTAGAGGTGAAAACTTCCAGGCTTCCACCAAGAAATACAATGGCAAGAAATGTTAGGCACCCAAACACTACAGATCTTCATTAAAATAATGAGGTTTGTGTAAACACTATTCTTGCCAAGGTTTTTTAATAGCTACCCTATAAACCTGAAATTTTCCAGGAGAATTTTAATTGTGCCAAAGAGTGGACTCAATGTGTTGGTGTTCAACTGAATACCAGCTATCAACAGAGAAGTATATGAAAGCTTGCACCAGCCACCATTAACCCTGAGACTTACTGCACGTTTCTGAGTAAAAATGTTGAGCAGTGTGTTTTGGCATAAAATATCAAGCGAGTTTCAGGGATTGCCAATCCATAATTGTTTGTGAAAACAGACTGCAGGTCAGGTAGTCACATATGGCGTGACTTACTTTATAAAAAGCAGCTTAAGTTCTTTAGTCTAATTTAATAAAGCCATATTTATGAGCCATGTTGGATTTTTCTTCTTTAATCTCCTGAGTATACATTAGCCTTATATCGTGTTAGAATGGTCAATCAATATAGAATGATATTTTGTCCAGGTTGTGAACAATAGATTAAATAAATACATCTAGTTTTCGGAGTTCGTGCTGCTTCTACTGAACTCCGAGGAACTGTGGGTGCACAGCAGAGCTCTGGTCTTCTGGCTGCCAATTTTGACAGTCACTGCTGACATGAAGAAAGTATGAATCACACCCGAGGAAAGTAAACTCCTTCTGTATTGTGAAGACAAAGTTGGCATTACAGCCAGATCTCTTCTTCCTCCCATACCCTTTGGAGGTGTGATTGAAAACTTTCTCTGGAGTGCAGAACTCTAAACTCTTATCTGAAAAAAATGGGACATTTATAACCTTAAAAATGACAATGTGACAATAACATCAATAAGGACACTTTGTTGGAACTTGTAAAACATTTTGTAATTTATTGTTGTCTGATTTGGAAGTGCCAAAATTGTTTTACCTGTTGGCAGTTACTACTATCAATTTGAATTGAATTGACTTTATTTCTTACATCCTTCCCATACAAGAGGAGTAAAAAAAATTCATGTTACATTTCCATCTGAATGTGCCATGTGCAATCATAGTCATTTGTAATAAAAGAACAGTCAATGTAACAGAGTACACTCAAATCAGCATGAGATAATCAGTCTGATGGCCTAGTGGAAGAAGCTGTCCCGGAGCCTGTTGGTCCTGGCTTTTAAACTGTGGTACCATTTCCCAGATGATAGCAGTTGGAACAGTTTGTGGTTGGGGTGACTCAGGTCCCCAATGATCCTACGGGCCCTTTTTACACACCTGTCCTTGTAAATGTCCTGAATCATGGGAAGTTCACAACTACAGATGCACTGGGCTGTCCACACCACTCTCTGCAGAGTCCTGTGATTGAGGGAGGAACAGTTGCCATACCAGGCAGAGATGCAGCCAGTCAGGATGCTCTCAATTGTGCCCCTGTAGAAAGTTCTTAGGATTTGGGGGCCCATACCAAACTTCCTCAACCGTATGAGGTGAAAGAGGTGCTGTTGTGCCTTTTTCACCACATAGCTGGCGTGTACAGACCACGTGAGGTCCTCAGTGATGTGGATGCCAAAGAACTTCAAGCTGTTCACCCTCTCAACCCCCGATCCATTGATGTCAATAGGGGTTAGCCCATCTCCATTCCTCCTGTAACCCACAATCAGCTCCTCTGTTTTTGCAACTTTGAGGGAGAGGTTGTTTTCTTGACACCACTGTATCAGAGAGGAAACAAAGTGAGCTAATTCTTACAAAGCTTTGTGAAGTTTCATAGTTTAAATATCAAAGGTAGGTGATCAGATTTTCTCAGTCTCCTCCTATTCCAGGGCGCCTTGAAGACAGCGACCTTGTGCAGCACGGCTCAATGGATACAATGAAATATTTCAGTTTCAGCATGATACAGCTGAGAATCACAACTGCTTCAAAGGTCTTAACGTGATTGATTAATCTATCACTGCTTAAAAATGATGGAAACCATGCCAATTGTGGCTGTATGTCTCACTGGAAGAAACAGCCTAACAGGAAATGTGGCTGCCGGTCAGGGATACAGGTGCGTTTAAGAAGATAGCGTTTTCGACTCCCAATCCCGATTATCTTGCTGGCAAATGGTAAATAAAATTGAAGATCTCAGAGCCAGTGTGCTGTATCAGAGGGACGTTAGGACCACTTGCGTCCTTTGCTTCACGGAATCCTGTATAACCCCTTCCATACCTGGCACAGCAATTCAGATTGCTAGGTTTACTATACACCATCAGGATAGGACTTTTGGGTCTCTCAAAAGCAGTGGTGGAGGTGTATGCCTCATGAGCAGCTCCTCTTGGTGCACAAGTGTATCAGTGTTGTCCCAATTCTACTCATCAAGCTTGGAATATTTCATGAATAAGTGCATTCCATTTTACTTACCAAGGGAGATTTCTGTGATCTTTTTGGCAGTGGTGTACGTTCCACCTCAGGCCAGTGTCACACAGGCTCCAGAGGATCTGAGCAATCAGATCAACATGCAAGAAACAGCACACCCTGATGCTTTTGCCATCATTTTGGGGGATTTTAACCAGGCCAGCTTGAAAAAAGTCACTAAATACTTACCATCAACAAATCACTTGCAATACCAGAGGAAACAACACATTGGACCACTGTTACACCACCATCAAGAATGCCTACTGTGCTATTCTGAGCCTTCACTTTGGAAAGTCTGATCACCTGGCTGTAGTTCTGCTCCCTGAGTATAAGCAGAAACTGAGAACTACAGCACCAGGAGTGAGGACCAAGAAGGTAAGATATTGGGAAGCACAGGAGTGCTTACATGACTATTTTGAATTGGACTGGACTGTATTCAAGGATTCATCTTCGAATCTCAAGTTGTTACCAACTTCATTAAAACCTGTGTGGTTGAATGTTTGCCTACAAAAGCTTACTGTATTTTCCCAAAACAAAAGCTGTGGATGAACCAGGAGGTATGCCTTCAGCTGAAGGTTAGATCTGTGGCATTTAAGTCTAGTGACCTAGGTCTGTACCAGAAAACCAGGTATGATTTGCAGAGGGCTTTTTCAAGAGCGAAGAGAAAATTCCAAGCGAGTTTGGAGGCGACATCAGATGCTTGTCAACTCTGGCAAGGTCTGCAAGACATTACTTCCTGCAAAGTGAAACCCAATAGCATGAATGGCAAGAATGCTTCACTACCAGACAAACTCAACACCTTCCATGCCTGCTTTGAAAGGGAGAATATAACTACAGCTGTGAAGAACTGCACCCAGTCACCTTGTGATCTCTGGCTTTAAGGAGGGTGAATTCTTGCAAGGTGGCAGGTTCTGATGGAGTACCTGGTAAGGCTCTGAAAACTTGTGCCAACCAACTGGCAGGAATGTTCAAGGACATTTTCAACGTCTCATTGCTATGGTTGGAAACTCCCACTTGCTTCAAAAAGGCAACAATTATACCAGTGCCTAAATGACTATTGCCCAGTCGCTCTCACATCTACAATGATGAAATGCTTTGAGAGGCTGGTCATGACTAAACTGAACTCCTGCCTCAGCAAGGACCTGGACCCATTGCAATTTGCCTATCGCCACAATAGGTCAATGGCAGATGCAATCTCAATGGCTCTCCACACGGCTTTACATCACCTGGACAACACAAACACTTATGTCAGGATGCTGTTCATTGACCATAGCTCAGTGCTTAACATCATTATTAATATCTGGGCCTCTGCACCTCTCTCTGCAATTGGTTCCTCAATTTCCTAACCCGAAAATCACAATCTGATCATTGGTCATAACATCACCTCCTCACTGACGATGAATACAGGTGCACCTCAGGGGTGTGTGCTTAGCCCACTGCACTACTCCCTTATACCAGACTGTGTGGCTAAGTATAGCTGATGATACAGCCATTGTTGATAGAACCCCAGATGGAGATGAGAGGGCGTACAGGAGCGAGATATACCAGCTAGTTGAGTGATGTCGCAGCAACAACGCACTCAATGTCAGTAAGATGAAGGAGCTGATTGTGGACCAGGAAGGGTAAGACAAAGTAGCACATGCCAATCCTCATAGAGGAATCAGAAGTGGGGAGAGAAAGCAATTTCATGTTCCTGGGCGTCAAGAACTCTGAGGACCTAACCTGGTCCCAACATATCGATGCAGCTATGAAGAAGGCAAGACAGTGGCTATATTTCATTAGGAGTTTGAGGAAATTTGGTTTGTCACATAAGACACTTGAAAACTTCCATAGATGTACTGTGGAGAGCATTCTGACAGACTGCATCACTGTGGTATGGTGAGGGCGGGGGGGGGGGGGGGGAGAGTGGTGGTCTCCTGCACGCGACTGAAAGAAGCTACAGGAAGTAGTAAAGTTAGTCAGGTCCAAGCTGGGTACTAGCTTCCACAGTATGCAAGATATCTTCATGGAGCAGTGCCACAGAAAGGCGATGTCTGTTATTAAGGACCCCCATCACCCAGGACATGCCCTCTTCTCATTGTTACCATCAGGAAGGTGTGCAGAAGCCAGAAAGCACAAACTCAGTGATTCAGGAACAGCTTCTTCCCCTCTGCCATCTAATTTCTAAATGAACATTGAACCCATAAACACCATCTCACTTTTTCTTAATATATATTTCTTTGGTTTTTCACTCTTTTTAATTTATTTAATATACTTATATATATACTTAATGTAATTTATTGATTGATTGATTTAGTTTTCTTTCTTTATTTTTATATTACCATGATATGCATTGAACTGCTGCTGTTACGTTAACAAATTTCACAGCACATGCCAGTGATAGTAAACCTGATTCTGATTCTGATATATAATGTTATTGAAATTCACCCATTTAATGATACTTCATTTATATTTGAAGATTTAATTAAAAAAGCTCAAATCCAAAGAATTTTTCAAGATCAATAACTTTGCTAAAGATTTGGACTTTAAGAAGAGTGTTGAAGGAAAGATAGAAAAGATATGGACTGGAACATCACAGGTTTGGAGACAGAATAGAAAAGATAAGAACTGAGCAAGAATATGTGCAGCTTAAAAATCTGGTATCTCTGTTTCTGAATTTGATTTTCAAACAAATAAAAACATCAAAATTGTAATCACAAATTGCATTTAGTGGACAGAACATAGCTCAAAATCATATAGTTCGAAAACATTTGCAATTAAAGCAGGTTTTGCTCAGTTTGAGGAATTTAGTTTTTTGTTCAGATTCTGTTTCCTGATCCCATACTTTTGGATGTAAAAGTCTACTTAATTATCAGACACTGCCATTGGCTCCTGAAACACTTTGTACTAACTAGAAAGTCTAGTGTAGTTAGCCCCTTCTTTTTTAATGTGCTTGCTAATCATGAATGGGTATTATTAATTGGAATGGTGAAATGAAGCAGAGACAGGAACAAAGCTTATGAATTTAATTAAATATTTTATAAATGTTAACAAAATTAAAGATGCAATCCTTTTGAAGAATATTGGTCAGCAAAAGGAATAATACTGGCAATTTATTTACTCTCTGGTAATCTACTTATTGTGTTGAATATTATCTAAATAATTCAAATGCAATATACTAGCTACTGAAAGGTAAGGCATGAATGTGTTGCTGGTAAAACTGTTGCTGAAACCTAAATTTTTAAAAATTTCAGTTTATCAAAAAAATGAAATGGAGACCTCCACTTCATCGGCTGAGAGATATGTCTGTCATACAGTAATCAGTTCTCCTGGAGTAGCCTTAACAAAGAAATTGTGGATTACAGCTTTTAAATTGTGACCCTAGAATGTTCTGGATTGCTCTTCAGTTTGATTGCAAGTGGAATATGTTGATCATTTGTGTGTTTCTAACAGCTTTTTAATTCAGGCATAATTTGGAGGACTTTTATAATCCCAATTTAAAATAAACCCAGCAGCAATATAAAATGAAGGAAATGAAGACAAATTATGTCTGGAGCAGTGATTTATCACGCTGATTGGCTGCTTCACTTGCAAGATGCTAGAAATTGTTCAGCAGTTATGATTGAAGCTTTTACAGTTTAATAAGGTGGCAGCTGTTTGCCTAACACAACCACTTTCCCTCAGAAATAATGATTTCACTTTTGGCTGCAACTTCATACTAACCACAGGTTGTTCCATTTATGATATGGATGACAAACTCAATTTACATGGAGAGCCTAATCCGACATCCCGAGAATTGACAGGGGCCATTTTCAGCAAAGCATAGAGCTTCGTATATATTTTGTCCTCTCTTTGGATGAATAAAATGTCTATAATTAGTATTAATTCCTGAAACTGTATCTTTTTTGTTCAGCAGCATATTGGAATCAAGCTTGCACAGAGTATATTAGAGATACTGTTGACTGCCTGAACTCAGAGTTGGATTTACTTTAAAATCAAAAGATGCTGTTTCGTGACTTTCTATAAAATTAATTTAAAAAATTGGAGCTATTTCCATGGAAGCTCCAAATAACGTGTCCATTTCTGTAACATTATGCTTAGAAGCTATCAGGAAAATGAGAGAATATGCTTTGCTACTTCACTTTCTCTGGAGAATAATAAAAAATCTGATAAGACAATGAGGACCAGAGGTCTAGGTGTTACTGGGAAGAGTAGGAGCACTCTGCTTGACATCACCGTGAATGGACCACTGCTACTCCATTCATGGGACATGTCCCGTACATCAGTCAGTTGGTAAAGTAAAAATGGGGTGCTCACTTCCAGTGACCATTGTGAATCTTCAGAATCAGTGACTGCCTGCGACATTTAGATTTGATGAAGGTCACAATGGGAAACATTCTGAGAATGCTTTTACATGCCATCTTACTAATCAAAACTTCTCACCACTTGCAATTTTTTTATGGTTAATTATTAATCAATTAATAATTTAAGAGCTTTTTTTCTTTCCTTCATATATTTTACCTTATGAATAAGATGACAAAGTTTCTGTTTCCACCTACTTGATTTACTTTCCCAATCCTAAGCTGGGGAATTGTTTGGTTTTGGTCGTTTGTAACATATTAAGTTACCGAGCAACAGCAGTGAGTTCCAGCCAAATGCAAGAATTGTGTAAGAGGACCTCGGGAAATGAATGTTTCTTTGCACAGCGAATATATTTTTGTAACACAGAAGGAAAATTGAAACATAAGCAGAAGTTAAATATACCATACCAGGAAAAGGAATGTGGACTAATTAACACTGAAAAAAAACCCAACTATTAATTAGGGCTGCAACTAGTTCAGTTATTAAGATACTTTATACCACCATAGCTTATGTTTTTCAAGTTTGAGAAGTAAAGGTACAGAAATCAAATGAATGGCATAATTGATCAGACTAAGATTAATAATCAACTCAATCAGTGAGTTGAAAAGAAATGACTGTTAAGGAACAATTGTGCTTTTTGCCATAACAAAAGAAAATCTGTGGATGCTGGAAATCTAAGTCAGACACACACACACACACACACACACACACACACACACACACACACACACACACACACACACACACACACACACACACACACACACACACACACACACACACACACACACACACACACGAGCTCAGCAGGCCAGGCAGCATCTTGTGTGTGTTGGACTGTACTCTTTTCCATAGATGTTGCTGGCCTGCTGAGATCCTCCAGCATCCTGTGTGTGTTATTGTGCCTTTTATGGACTTTTGCATGTTAACTCGGAGATATCAATTACTGATTTCGGTTGAAGTGTTAGTCGACTGCCACTGCAATATGCAGAGCTCGGTCTGTTTATTCAACATCTCACCTGATTTCTGGCTAAATGACCTCACAAGTATTAATTCAGTATATGGATCTAAAATTATTTTGGTGAAGTTTTCTGTACATATAGCAGAGAAGCACCTTCCATATGAATTTGTAAACACAATATTTGGTTCAAAATTTAGTTACTCAAAATTCTATAGACATAGATTTAAGAGGGAATTTTTGCAGCATTTCTGTATTGGAATTGCAGACCTCAAGGTGTTACTGTTTTCATGTAAATTATACTGTTTAATTCACTTTCTATTTGTCATACAGCATCAATTAGGAATTGCAAAACTATTCTGAGAATGTTTATAAACTATGCACTGCAATAACCATATTCTTGAATTGGAATTGCTTTCTTCAAATTAAATAAAGCTATCAAAATGTTTTGATCAAATTCCACAACTCATTCATATGCAGTGGATCATTGCTAAATGTTGGGCTGGTCCTTGGCTAATACTAATTAGTTCAAGTTCAAGTTTATTGTCATCTGACTGTACATATATACAACCAAATGATACGATGTTCTTCAGGGCCAACAAAACATTTATTACGCACAGCACATAAAACAAAATATTACCACAAATAAGTTAATAAAATGTAAGTCAAAGTGCATGTATTGCACAGCACAGGTAAACAGTAAATGGTACAATAAACAGCTCACTCTCCTAGTGACAAGATCTCAGTGGTGACAGGGTGTTATTTAGTCACACAGCCTGAGGAAAGAAGCTGTTACCCAGTCTGCCATTCCTAGACCTAATACTCTTGTACCTCCTTCCTGATGGTAGTGGGTCAAAGAGATTGTGGAATGAGTGGTAGGGATCCTCAATGATGCTTCAGGCCCTTTGTATACAATACCCTCGGTAAGTGTCACAAATAGTGCAGAGGGAGACCCTGGTGATCCCCTCATTGGCTTTCACTGTCCTCAGTAGAGCCTTGTGGTTTAATGTCTTGCAACTTCCGTACCATACAATGATGCAGCCAGACAGGACACTCTCGGTGGTACTCCTGTAGAAAATTATTAGAATTGGGGTGGGGAGCTTCTCAGAAAGTGTAGATGCTGCTGTATCTTCTTGACTAATGAGGATGTGGGTCCGGGTTAGATCATTCATTATGTGCACAGCAGGGAACTTTGTGCTCTTCACTCCCGCCACGGTAAAACCATTCATGTGCAATGGAGAGTGGTCGACTGGTGTTTTCCCGAAGTCCACAGTATTTTCTTCTCCTTTGGCCTTGTTGAGACTCAGGTTATTGTTTTCATACCATTTGCCAAGCTTCTCTACCTCCTCTGTGTATGGCGACACATCATGGTTGCTGATGTGGGCAGCCACTGTTGTATCATCAGCAAACCACATGGTGTGGTTTGAGCTGCATATGAAAGAACAGCCATGAGTCTGCAACGTAAACAGCAGCAGACTCAGCACGTAACTCCGGGGGGTGGGGGGCACCAGTGCTCAGCATGATGGAGCTTGAGATGTCACTGCCAACTTAAATTGACTAGAGTTGTTCCATCAGGAAGCCAAAAATCCAGTTACAGAGAGGGCTGTTAAATCTGAATGAGGGCAGTTTACCCACCAGCCCCTGAGGGATGATCATGTTAAATGCCGAGCTGGTTGATGAACAACATACTGGTTTGTTCATGGAAAGTTAGGAAGATATTTAAAGCTCTTTTGAAAAAGTTTACTAATAAAATCACAACATTCCCAAGGCTAAACTTTCAGATTTGCGATGATATCAACATCTTCTATAATTGTGAGACACTAAGAATACTGTGTCTAACTACAAAACGCAAGAGCACCAGAAGAAAGTCTTTTCAGCTTGAAATTTACCTTCTGAAATTTACTGTTTAAACTTTGCCCCTGGTCTTGGAAGCCCTTCATTAACTGTGACGGAGATAACGGTCAGGTCACTGTATCTTATTTTAAATGTTGCATTGAAATAGCTTTCCATTTTTATTTGCAGTGTCAACAGTAACAAGAATCAGAGGTGTATTAAAACCATGGACTTTGCAATGGCAGGACCAAATTTAATGATAATACTCCACCTCAGCTAATAGTGAAAAACAAATTTCTATTCTGCATATTGTTGATTTTAAGGTGGCCATCCACTTTTTCTCAAGTCAAAGGGTCACCCCTATAGAGAAATACAGATTTCCTTCTCTGAGCTCTCTCCTAGAAGTGCACTCAGGTAAGGCACTATCTGATGACTCTTGAAAAAGTGTCTCAATTATTTGTTTTACTGGTTTTCCTCAATAAGTTATTTTGTTGTTATTTATTGGAGAGAACTGGATGCAAATTTCTGTTGCTCCTAAAAATGTTTTGTCCAGAAAGTGAGATTAATCTGTGCTCTTTCCTTCTATTATATAGATACTGTGCCAACTTTATCCTGCTTGGTGATTTGTTTCATATAGCAAATACTCTCTGTGATACATAATATCTCTATGCTTTAGCAAGAGGGGTCCAAGTTTTGGTGAGTTCTTAAAGCCCACCTGCTCTTCATAAAGGGGAACATTGGTGTGGGAGGAGATGTTGACATGAGTACCAAAACAGAAGCTGACCTGTGAAGCTGTGGTGAACAATCTGTGTGGACATCTGTAAGCACTGAATCAGGAAAACATTGCGTCTCTTTAGGACTTACGAAAGTTCTTTGTTATATGCACTTCAATCTGAGTCAGGTTTTTATATCACTGCCATGCGTTAAGAAATAGGTTGTTTTATGGAAACGGTACTCTAAATAATTGTGCAAAGAGCAAAATAGTGAAGTAATGTTCATGGACAGTTCAGAAATCTGATGGTGGAGAGGAAGAAGCTGTGGCTAAAGTATGGAGCGTGAGTCTTCAGACTCCTGTGCCACCTCCCTTACTGTAGAAGTGAGAAGGGGGCATGTCCTGGATGGTGAGGGTCTTTAATGATGGATGCTGCCTTCATAAGACATTGTCTTTTGATGATGTTCTTGATATGGGGAGGCTAGTGCCCATGATGGAGCTGACTGAGTTTCATAGGTAATCAATCTGCACCTTTTTCCATTTCTGTGCATTGGAGCCTCTATTCCAGATGGCGAGACAACCAGTCAGAATCCTCTCTGCAGTGCATCTGTAGACATTTGCTACAGTCCTTGGTGATACACCAAATCTCCTCAAACTTCTGATGAAGTAGAGCATTGGGTTCTGAGATTTTTAAAGCAAACTCCTGACTGGTGTGCCTTTTTCATAACTGCATCAATATGTTGGACCCTGGATAAATCTTCTGAGATGTTAACACTCAAATCTTGAAACTGCTTACCCTTTCCATTGCTGACCCCTCGTTGAAGACTGATATGTGTTTTCCTGAAGTCCACAAACAGTTCTTTAGTCTTACTGATGTTGAATGCAAAGTTGATGTTGAAGCACCACTCAACCAGCTATCTCTCTTGCTCCCTTTGCTTCTCGCTTTCACCCAGCCCCTAAATTCACTTGGTCCATCTCGGACACTTCTCTCCCCTTTCTTGATCTCTTGGTCTCCATTTCTGGAGACAGACTATCCACTGACATCTTCTACAAACCCACTGACTCCCATAAATATCTTGACTATACCTCTTCCCACCCTGCCCAATGCAAAAATGCCATTCCCTATTCCCAGTTCCTCCGTCTCCACCGCATCTGCTCCCAGGATGAGGCTTTCCATTCCAGGACTTCTCAAATGTCCTCTTTCTTTCAGGATCATGGTTTCCCTTCTGGTGTCATCAAAGATGCTCTCACCTGCATCTCCTCCACCTCCTGCACTTCAGCCCTTAACCCCTCCTCCCATCGCCACAACAGGGACAGGGTTCCTCTTGTCCTCACCTACCAACCCACCAGCCTCCAGATCCAACGTATTATCCTCCACAACTTCCGCCACCTTCAACAGCATATCTTTCCCTCCCTACCCCTCTCAGCTTTTCGCAGGGATTGTTCCCTCCACGACTACCTGGTCCACATGTCCCTCCCCACAGAACTCCCACCCGGCACTTATCCCGGCAAGTGCAAATGCTACACCTGTCCCCACAGCTCCCCCCTTACCACCATTCCGGGCCCCAGACAGTCCTTCCAGGTGAGGCAACACTTCACCTGCGAGTCTGCTGGAGTCGTCTATTGCATCCGGTGCTCCCAGTGCGGCCTCCTCTACATCGGCGAGACCCGATGCAGATTGGTGGACTTCTTCGTCAAGCACCTCCGCTCTGCCCATCACAATAGACAGGACCTCCCAGTTGCCACCCACTTCAAATCTGCCTCTCATTTCCATCTAGATATGTCCATACATTGCCTCCTCTACTGCCATGATGAGGCCAAACTCAGGTTGGAGGAGCAACACCTCATCTACCGTCTGGGTAGCCTCCAGCCTGGTGGTATGAACATTGAATTCTCCAATTTCCAGTAATTCCCTCCCCCTCCCCCCATCCTAGGTCCCTCTCTGCCCCTCTCCCCTTTCAACTTTCTGCTCCTTTATCTCTACAATTCTTTCATGCTTATCTCCTTCCCCTCCCCCCTTTATCCTTCCTCTGATTGGTTCTCCACCTGGCGTATCTAGCCCTTCCCACTCCCCTATCTCAATTACTGGGCTTCAGCCCTCTCTTCTCCACCCCCCCCCCCATTCCTGATGAAGGGTCTCAGCCCAAACTGTTGACTACTTTTTTCTCACAGATGCCTGACCTGCTGAGTTCTTCCAGCGTTGTGTACGTATTCTCTGGTCTCTTGCTCCCATATGGCTCCTCATCACCAACTGAGATTCTGCTAACAACAGTTGTGTTTTTGGTGAATTTATCAATGGTGTTAGACCTGTGCCTACCCACACAAGAGATCTGTGACCAATGTGAACACCTTCCATATTACTGCTGAAACATCTCAAGTTCACCTGTCACAGCCAATAGCTCCTTTATGGTTTGGGATTAATGTGTATCAGGTTAGAGCTACAGAGAGAGGGCAATGCAGGTAAACAACACATTGCAAGAACGAAACAAGGTAGAGTGTGAGGTCAACAGTCCATCTTATCATTCAAGAGGTCTGTTCAAGAGCCTGATAAGAGTGGGATCGAAGCTTTCCTTGGGCCTGGTGGTACACACTTTCAGGGTCTTTTGTCTTCTGCCTGATGGGTAATAGAAGAAGAGGGAATATCTGGGGTGGGTATGGTGTTTGATTATGCTGGCCACTTTACTGAGATAGCAAGAATTATAAACAATGTCCATAGAGGGGAGCTTGGTTTCCATGATATTCTAGGCTGTGTCCACAACTCTCTGCAGTTTCTTGGTATCTGTTATGATCTGCACTGACAATATTGGAAACCTGGTGCAGGGGAAAGACAGACTCCAATGTGGAGACGGCAACCAGAGTTTATTTATTAGAATTCCAACAGAACATTGATGGCTCAGTCGAACACCACGAGATCTAACATTATAGCTCCTCATCTGACTTTATTCAGATTATTAGATCCAAGCAGAAATTCTGTGTTATTAAATTACACATGTACCAAATTCGATACCCAAGGTGAAGGAAAGTCTACTGTTAGAATAATCTCTGATGCCTTCAAAATTTCTACCCTAGCTTTCAGTTTCTTGACAGCTCCTTGGAGGATATACTGTATGGCTAGCTGCTTGGAAAAGCCTACATCTGTGTCTGACAAGTTCTCTCACAGTCATACACCTTGAACTTCACATTCAATTTGTTGCACATCAAGGAATGACACCTCCCAGCTCCAAGGCTATATTTGCAGTACTGACAACAGCTAGTCCAGAAGGTGTTGAATCATTCTCTCACTCTATTGTCTCAGTGAATGGATGATTGGAGTAATTCTCAAAGGTTTTATGAAGCTCTTCCAATATCTCTTTGGTAGGCAGTGCATTGCTCTGGCTACATGACCATTCAGAAACAACTACACTTATATTTTCTCCTTATTTTAGCTGAAAAACAGCTTGATGAACATTGCTTTCACTGCTTGACTCAAAGCTGGGTCACTGATCGGGCTTTATTAGCTCTACTCTCCAATACACAGATCAATGTTGCACTGTTTACTGTAGGCTGAACATCCAGTGCACACTAGTTATAACTATCTTGTATGCAGCCACATGCCATCAACACTAGGTTCAAGCAGATAAACCCAAAATCTGTCTCTTTCAATTCTAATCAATACACACTTTCATCTATGGTGATTTCAGTAGTATTTCACAAAAGGATGCCATATTCTGTGACTTTGTGAGTCATCGTGTCTTTGCAAATCTTCAGTGTAATCGTTCTTCATTTTGGGAATACGTACTCTGACTTTAATGCCTATAACCTGATTGCAATAATTGATACCTTGACTTGATGTCCATTATCGTTGTGTTGCCATTAGATGGTGCTACATCTCTTGCACTCTTGTCTGATCCATAGAGGTTACCTTATTAGTTTTTTTTTTGTATTTCTTTATAGCATATAATGCCTTTGAGTCTGTGTTAGTTGACGATTTTTAATATGAATTGAAGATAATTTTAAACTCTGTTATATTTGAAAAGATACATCTTTATATCTCCTTTTCCTCGCTTCTCAGCTTCTTCTCAGATGTGCTAGAACCTGTTGTATCTGTTTGTTGCATCTGGTTCAACATTTGTGACCCCTCAAATAATATTTCACTAAAAGAGAAACGATCACCTGTAAGAACCAGAATTACAGATTAAATTAAACAAATAAAACCATTCTATTGTTGGTGTTCCTGCAACAGCCAAACAAAGGAAATTATGGTAGCAACGCAAATGTTTCTTTTTCCAGCAATCTTTATGTATCCTATGGCAATGAACTAAAAGGAAAGGCGTGTCCTTCAACAGAACCACTTAACAGGTTATCTAACAAGTTCACTTCAATAATCCAGAAATTCAGTCCCATAGCTCATTATCTAATCACCACAGGACCAAGCAGTCATATAATATCAATTGTGAACTATTACCCATATCCAGTTATCATACTGTGTTCATAATGAAGCATTCAATTGCATTTTATGTGCATTTGCTATGCACATGTCTATAGTTTATAGAATATGGGAAATATCAATTGTCTTGTAACACCCATTTGACACCACTGCCTTGAAAGTGATTTAGGTCTAGACAGCTAACACTCAGCCTGGGACCTATACCTCAAGTCAGGTTTGACTAACGTGAAGAGGTCCTGTGCCTGCAAAGTTTAAAAGGATCATCAATTACTTGTAGAATTGTTTGGGAGCCAGTTGCCAAAGCAAATGTTGCAATCAGCCACGCAGAAGTTGGGATGTGGAACAATTCAGAAATATTGTGAGCATTTTTGAGATGGCATCTTTGACTTGTTAATAACAAAGTGTAGGAGCTGGGCTAAAAACAGAATGCACTTTACGGAGCTGACCGAAGCAGAATGGGGCAAAGGGCTAAATTAGGCAGGATTATCCAATAGGACCAATATCCTATCTGAATAGTAATGACTTCAGAAACTAGAACCTCTCATTGATCTCATTGGCGTTACTAGGGCCCTAAACTGTCAGCTGGTGGCTGTATCCCATCTTGTCCTGTTAGACAAAGACCACATTGAGAAAGAGTGCACTGAATCACTGAATGCATGTGTATATGTGTGTGTGTGTGTGTGTGTGTGTGTGTGTGTGTGTGTGTGTGTGTGTGGGTGTGTGTGTGTGTGCGCGCGCGCGCGCGTGAGTGTGCGTGTGTGTTTATTGTGTTTGTATGTGCCCATTTTCCATTAGGTTTGTGCTTGCATGACTGTGTTTGTGATTGCAGCTGTGGGAGGTGTATTGATTGTTAGGGAGTTGTAGTCAGTGAGGTGATGAGGCTGTGAATTGTGCAGAATATCAGTGTGTGAATTCAGCATTGCATTTGCTGGCTATTCGTCCCCTCAGCCACCACCTCCCACTACTTCATTGGATTGTGTGCCCTGGTTCACTCCAGGACCTCTCTTCAAGTGCTCACCTTCTCAACCGAATGAGCTGATGGGGTTCTAACTGCTGGCTCTGCACCAGAGTCTATCCTTGTAGTTATTCCCGAGCTACACAATTAGCTCCAGCCAAGGCTGGAGATAGTGCTCTCTTGGTCTCTTGGTGCAGATATAATGTTAATTAGAGCAACATTAATTTAACTGCTGCACAGAACTCTTGCATTTATTCATTTAAATAGTGCTCTTGGAGAAAGAAATGTGATTGGAACTTCTTAGTCCTTTCTTCAATTTGAAGATAAAATTCTCTTTAAAAACTGCAAATATGTTGGATTCACATGCTGCCATTCACAGTAAAAAAGATATTATTCTATTTACTGACAAAATTTACATTAAAGCAGCATGAAATCAATATTTCATTCATGTACAGTATATTCCATGTGGTAATTTGTAAGATTTTTACATGGGGTCCAGCAATCAGTGTGAACTGGCAGGAGGTGTAATATTGTGATCTTTCTCCAAAACGCTTTTGTGACACCTGTGCCAAGTTTCAGTGAGTTCCTCAGCAAGTAATGCTTCCAGCCTGTAACACTCACTCAGGGACAGGCTCTTTCACTGGAAGGATACAAATTTCAGGTGGACTAGTGGCACCTTTCGTGGGGCTGATTAATTTGTCTGAGTGTGGGAATAACTTAAGGCGCATAAGGTTCTGTGTTTCGAAGTTATATAGTCAACCGTGACTCTATAAAACCATCTTGGCAATGCACAGAAATCAATGGATGGCCACCTCATCCCCACGTTGACAGCAGTGTGTGATGTTGCTGAGAGTATAGCTATACAAAAAAAAATCACTTCTTAATGTCAGCAAGGTCACGGTGTTTGTTTGGAAGTTTTGGTGATGACGCGTTCTGTCAAATGACTGGCAGACTATTTGGGGAGCCACTTAATGAGATCCAGCATCTTGTTTTGTCTCATGGCTGGAGGATATTTTATGCAGACTGTTTCCTAACTGAGTTGTGGTCAGAGGTGTTCTTTGAAGGACAGGCCCAGCTTTAGGGGATATTCCATGGCAATGTGGCACAAGGGCACCACCTATCCTATAGCTTCCCTTCAATTCACACACCATCTGCAACTGGAAATATGTTGCCACTGTTTTATCAATACCATACCTCAATCCTGGAACACCCTCCCCAGCTACGTCATAAACAGAAGCACCACAGTGGTTAAAGTAGGTGGCTCATCACCTTCCACTCAGCGGCCTTTGGAGACGGGCAATGAATTCTCACAGTTTGAAAAATTATTAAATTGATTTAAAGGAGTGTTACCTGTTACCAGACAGCTTTTAATGAATCTGTCTATCAGCTCCCTTAACAACAGAGACCCTACTCCATGTGCAAGGAAGTAATTCAGTGAAGGAATTCTAAAAATGCCGCATTATTTTCATGATGAACAGGATTGTTGGATGGATGACAGTACTAACTACCAGAATACGGAGAAAATCTGATGCAATACTGTGGTGAGCTGCATATACCTGTCTGGACATGCCCCCTGCTGACTGCTCCTGTGGCTCCTCCCACAGACCCCTGAATAAAGGTGATCAAGGCCTGAGCCCGGCCTCTCAGTCTCCAGGATGTAGTATGGTGGTCACTCACTGCTTTTTCCTTCTTCCAGTCAATAAAAGCCGATATCTCGTCTTTACGTCTCAGAGTGAGTTATTGATGGTGCATCAAATAGTCTGTAAAATGACTATATTTAAAATTAAATCTAATTACATTCTTTCACCAGTCTTTTACCACTGATTTCATCAACATGATGAAATACACCATCGAGCTTAAAGTCCATTATCAGCTATTTTTATTCTCAGCACTGTGCATATGAGCAATCTATTACATAATTTCACAAAAGAAATATCAATGTGTTTAAAAACTTAATCTTCTACACACTTAATACACAAATTTGGTTGCAGAATGAATTATTTAATGAGTTAAGGAAAAATGCCATTTGATTTTTTTTGTCATTATCTGGAACATAGAACAATAGAGCACAATAAAGTACAGGCTTCTGGCCCACAGTGTTGGGGTGCAGACCTTTTAACCCTCTTCAAGATGAAACTAACCTTCCCCTCCCACATAGCAGTTCATTTGTCTTTCATCCATGTGCCTATCTGTGAGTCTCTTAAATGCCCCAAATGTATCTATATCTACCACTGCCCTTGGAAGTGCATTTCATGCATTTAAAACACTGTTTAACATACCTTCTCCTGGAATCCCCCTTACATTTCCCTCCAAACACCTTAAAAGTATGCCCTCTTGTGTTTGCCATTTCCTCCCTGTGAAAAAGATGCTGGCCGTCCACCTTATCTATGCCACATATCACCTTAAACAACTCTATCTCCTATCTCTATCACTTCTCATCCTCCTTCACTCCATAAAGTAAAACCTTAGCTTGCTCAACCTTTTCTCATAGGACATCCTCTCTGTTAAATCTCCTTTTCATCCCTCTAAAGCTTCACCTCCTTCTTAAATGAGATGTCCAGAACTGAACTCAATACTCTAAATATGGTCTAACTGGAGTTTTATAGATTTGCAAAATTATCTTGCAGATCTTGAACACAATCCCCCAGCAAATGAAGGTTAACACACCATGTGCATTCTTAACCACCCTTTCAGTTTGCATGGCAACTTTAAGGGATCAAAAGATGAGGATTCCAATATCCCTTTGTTCTTCCACACTTCAAAGAATCTTGCCATTAACTTTGTATCTGCCTTCAACTTCAACCTCCCAAAATGCATCACTTCATATTTTTACAGACTGAACATCTCTCAGCCCGTCTCTGCATCCTATCAATAACCTACAACTTTCTACTCAATTCAGAACATTGAAAACCTGCATGTCATCTGCAAACTTGAACTTCATCTGCTATCTCTCAGCCCATCTCTGCATCCTATTGATAACCTACAACTTTCTACACTAGATAGGTAGTGTAGATAGGTAGGTATCTTATGGATAGGGGAATCAAGGGATATGGGGACAAGGCAGGAACCGGGTATTGATAGTACATGATCAGCCATGATCTCAAAATGGCAGTGCAGGCTCAAAGGGCTGAATGGTCTACTTCTGCACCTATTGTCTATTGTCTACACTATTCAGAATATTGAAAACATTCATGTCATCTGCAAACTTACTAATCCACCCCTCTACTTCTAAGTCATTTATAAAAATCAAAAGAGCAGGGGGCCCACAACAGATTCCTGAAGAAAACTACAAGTCAGCACCATCAGGCATAATACAATCCATCTACTACCACCCTCTGCCTTTTGGGCAAGCTAATTCTGAATTCATGCAGCCAAGTTTCCCTGGATCCCATTCCTATTGATTTTCTGAATGAGCCTACCATGGAAAACCTTGATGAATGCCTTTCCAAAATCCATTTACATGGCATTCACTGTTTTACCTCTCTACCTTCATCAATCTGTATTATCACTTTCTTGAAGAAATCTAAGTTGTGAGGCATGACATGCCCTCACAAAGGTATGCTGACTATCCCTAGTCAGACTATGTTTCTCAAAATGCTTGTAAATCCTGTCTCTAAAAATCCCCTCCAATCCTTTTGAATGGTTTGCCCACCACTGATGAATACTCACTGGTCTATAATTCCCAGGATTATCCCTATCACCTTTCCTGAACAAAATGAATAACATTTGCCACCCCCAGTCTCTGGTACAACTTCTGTGGCCAATGAAGATGAAAAGATCATCACCAAAGGCATTGCAATTACTTTCCTTTCTTCCTGTAGTAACCTGGGATATATCCTGTCTGATCCCAGAGACTTGTCTATCCCAATTTTTTTTTAAGTTCCAGCACATCCTTTCTTTACCTTGACACTTTCAAGCATATTAGCCTGTCCTAAGCAAAATTCACATTCATCAGGGTCCCACTTACTGGTGAATACTGAAGCAAAGTATTCATTAAGGACCTCCATACCTCTTCCAACTCCAGGAACACCTTTCTTCTTTTATCTCTGATTGTTTCTAACTTGACTCTGGTCATCCTCCAGTTCTCCACCCCTTGGAGTTTTCCTTAATCCGCACCAAGGGCTTCTCATGATCCCTTCTAACTCTCCTATGTCCCTTCCTGGCATCCTTATAACTCTCAAAAGCCCTGTCTGATCTTTGCTCAAGTATGCTTCATTCATCCTCTTGGCTAAGTGTTCCATCTCTCTGGTCAACCATGATCCCTTCACCCTACAATCCTTTCACTGCCTCAATGGGCCAAACCTATCTAAAATCCCATGCTCTCTAAACATCCTCCATATTTCCTTTATATGTTGCCCTGAGTACATTTCCCAATTTATGCTCCCAAGTTCTTGCTTAATAGCATCATTATCCCCCCTCCCACCTTCCCCAATTAAATTATCTTCCATTCCATCTGCTCCTATTCCTCTCCAGTCTATATTAAAGATCAGAGAATTATGTTCACTGTTTCCAAAACATTCACCCACTGAGAAATCTGTCACCTGACAAGATTTATTGTCTAGTACTAGATCCGGTATGGCCTCTCTTCTAGTCAGCTTGTCCACATGTTGTGCCAGAAAGTCTTCCTGGACACACATAACAAGTTATGCCCCATTTAAGACTTGAACGAAAGAGGTGCCAATTAATATTAGGGAAGTTGGAATCACCCATGACAATAACCCTGTTACTTTTGTAACTTTCCAAAATCTGCCTTCCTATCCACTCCTCTGTGCCTCTGTTACTGCTGGTGATGGGGATCTACTGGTAAAGAATGGCATCAAATCAGTAGAAAGATGTGACATAGGATTGGAAGATGTTGAATCCTTGAGATCTGAGTTAAGAAACTGCAAGGGTAAAAGGACGTTGATGGCAGTTATATACAGGCCTCCCCACAGTGACTGGGAGGTGGACAACAGGTTATAGCAGGAAATAGAAAAGGCAAGTCAAAAGGGCAATGTGATGGTAGTATTGGGAGATTTTAACATGCAGGTTGATTAGGGAAATCAGATTGGTAATGGATCTCAAGAGACCGAGTCTGTTGAATGCCTAAGAAATAGCTTTTTAGAGCAGTTTATCGTTGAGCCTACTAAGGGATGAGCTGTTCTGGATTGGGTGTTATATAATGAACCAGAGGAGATTAGGGAGCTTAATGTAAACAAACCCTTAGGAACCAGTGATCATAATATGATTGAGTTCAACTTGAAATTTGATAGGGAGAAAGTAAAATCTGATGTAGCAGTATTTCAGTGGAGTAAGGGAATTACGGTGGTATGAGAGAGAAGTTGGCCAAAGTAAATTGGAAGGAGCTGCTAGCAGGGATGTCAGCAGAGCAGTAATAGTGTGCATTTCTGGGAAAAAATGAGGAAGGTGCAGGAAATACGTATTCCAAAAATGAAGAAATACTCAAATGGTAAAATAGTACAACCATGACTGACAAGGGAAGTCAAAGCTAATGTAAAAACAAAAGAGAGGGCATACAACAAAGCAAAAAATAGTGGGAAGATCAAGGATTGGGAAGTTTTTAAAAACCTACAGAGAGCAACTAAGAAAATCATTAGAAGGGAAAAGATGAAATATGAAAGCAAGCTGGCAAATAATATCAAAGCTTTTCAAGTATGTTAAAATAAAAGAGAAATGAAAGTGGATATAGGATCACAAGAAAATGAGGCAGAAGAAATAATACCAGGGGACAAGGAGATGGCTGATGAACTAAATGAGTACTTTGCATTAGTGTCTTCACTAACAGCATGCCTGATGTAGTGTGTGGAAGAAGAGAAGTGGGTGCAGTTACTATTACAAGAGAGAAAATGCTCAAAAAGCTAAAAGACCTAAAGGTACATAAGTCACCCAGGCCAGATGAACTGCACCCTAAGGTTCTGAAAGAGGTAGCATTAGAGATTGTGGTGGCATAAGAAATGATCTTTCAAAAATCATTGGACTCTGGCATGGTGCCTGAGGACTGGAAAATTGCAGGTGTTACTCTACACTTTAAGAAAGGAGGAAGGCATCAGAAAGGAAATTATAGACCAGTTAGCCTGACCTCAGTGATTGGGAAGATGTTAGAGTCAATTGATAAGAGTGAAGTGTTGAAGCACTTGGTGACACATGACAAGATAGTACAAAGTCAGCATGGTTTCCTTCAGGGAAAATCCTGCCTGACAAATCTGTTGGAATTCTTTGAGGAGATTACACATAGGATAGATAAAGGGGATGTTGGATATTTGGACTTTCAGAAGGCCTTTGACAAGGTGTCATGCATGAAGTTAAGAGCCCATGGTACTACAGGAAAGTAGCTAACATGGTTTCTGCATTGGCTGATTGGTAGCAGGCAGAGAGTGAGAATAAAAGGATCCTTTTTTGGTTGGCTGACAGTGACTAGTGGTGCTTTTCAGGGGTCGATGTTGAGACTAATTCTTTTTATGCTATATATAAATGATTTAGATGTTGGAATGGATGGATTTGTTGCCAAGTTTGCAGATGATACAAAGGTTGGCGGACGGGCAGGCAGTATTGAGGAAACAGGTAGCATTCACAAGGACTTAGATTTGGAGAATGGGCAAGAAAGTGGCAGATTAAATACAATGTTGGGAAATGTATTGTCATGCACTTAGGTAGTAGAACTAAATGTGCGGATTATTTTCTAAACGGGGAGAAAATCCAAAAATCTGGGATGCAAAGGGACTTGGGAGTCCTAGTGCAGAGCACGCTAAAGGTTAGTTTGCAGGTTGAGTTGGTGGTGAGGAAGGCAAATGCCATGTTAGCATTCATTTCAAGAGGTCTAGAATGCAAGAGCAAGGATGTGATGCTGAGGATTTATAAGGCACTGGTGAGGCCTCACCTTGAGCATTGTAAACAGTTTTGGGGTCCTCACCTTAGAAAAGATGTGCTGGCATTGGTGAGGGTCCAGAGGAGGTTCACAAGGATGATTCCAGGAATGAAAGGGTTATCATATGTGGAACGCTTGATGTCTCTGAGTCTGTGCTCACTGGAACTTAGAATGATGAGGGGGATCTCATTGAAACCTTTCGTATGTTGAAAGGCCTAGACAGGGTAGATGTGGAAAGGATGTTTCCCATGGTGGGAGAGTCAAGTCAAGAGGTCAGAGTCTCAGGATAGAGGGGTGCCCTTTCAAAACAGAGATGTGGAGAAATTTCTTTAGCCAAAGAATGGTGAATTTGTGGAATTTGTTGCCACATGCAGCTGTGGAGGCCAGGTCATTGGGTGTATTAAAGGCAGAGATTTATAGGTTCTTGATTGGACATGGCATCAAGTTACGGGGAACTGGGATTGAGGGGGAGATAAAAAAAGGGATCAGCCATGATCAAATGGTGGAGCAGACATGATGGGCCACATGGTCTAATTCTGCTCTTATGTCTTATGGATGAAACAAAGAGCTAGGAAGCTGATTCGTGAAAGAAACAGAAGGCCATGGAAGAAAGAAAAAAAGGGGGGGAAGGGTACCAGAGGGAGGTGGTGGGCGGGCAAGGAGATGACATGAGAGATGGACCAAGGGATGAGACATAGTGAAGGGGAGTGGTGGAGGTATTACTGGAATTTTGAGAAATTGATGTTCATGCCAACATGTTGGAGGTTATCCAAATGGAATATAAGGTGTTGTTTGGTCAACCTAACTGTGGCCTTATCACGACAGTGGAGGAGGCCATGGATGGACATAACAGAATGGGAATGGGAAGTGGAATTAAAATGGGTGGCCACCTGGAGTTCCTGCTTGTTCTGGCAGACAGAGTGTAGATGCTCGGCGAAGCGTCTCCCAATCTACGTTGGGTCTCACCGATGTACAGGAGGCCACACCGGGAGCATGAAACACAGTGTATGACCCCAACAGACTCACAGGTGAAGTGTCGCCTCACCTGGAAGGAAGGTTTGGGGCCCTGAATGGTAGGGAGGGAGGAGGTGTAGGGGCAGGTGAGGAACTTGTTCCGTTTGCAAGGATAAGTGCCAGGAGGTAAATCAGTGGGGAGGGACGAATGGACAAGGGAATCGCATAGGGAGTAATTCCTGCGGAAAGCAGAAAGTAAGGGGGAGGGAAAGATGTGTTTGGTGGTGGGATCCATTTGGAGGTGGTAAAGGTTTTGGAGAATTATGTGCTGGATGTGGAGGCTGGTGGGGTGGCAGGTGAGGACAAGAGGAATCCTATCCCTGGTAGCATGGCGGGAGGATGGGGTAAGAGCAGACGTGCGTGAAATGGAAGAGGGCAGCGTTGATGGTGGAGGAAGGAAAGCCCCTTCCTTTGAAAAAGGAGAACATCTCCTTCATTCTCGAATGAAAGCCTCATCCTGAGAGCAGGTGTGGTGGGGATGGAGGAATTGAGAGAAGGGGTGGCACTTTTACAAGTAGCAGAGTGGGATGAGGGATAGTCCATGTAGCTTTGAGAGTCTATTGGTTTATAATACATCAGAGTATAAGCTGTTTCTGGAGATAGAGACAGTGAAATTGAGAAAGGGAAGTGTCGGATATGGATCAGGTGAATTTGAGGGCAGAGTGGAAGTTGGAGACAAAGTGGATGAAATTGACGATTCCGCCGGGTGCAGAAAGCAGCACCAATGCAGTCATCGATGTAGCGCAGGAAAAGTGTGGCACAGTCACCAGTGTAGGCTTGGAAAATAGACTGTTCCACGTGGCCAACAAATAGGCAGGCATAGCTGGGACCATGCAAGTGTCCATGGCTACCTCTTTTGTTTGAAGGAAATGGAGGGACCCAAAGGAGGAATTATTTAGAGTGAGGACAAGTTCTGCTAGGTGGAGGAGAGTGGTGGTGGAGGGGAACTGGTTGCATCTGGTGTCCAGAAAGAAACAGAGAGCTTTGAGGCCTTCCTGGTAGGGATGGAGGTGTATAGGGACTGGACATCCATAGTAAAAATAAGACGATGGGGGCCAGGGAACTTGCCTGAGTTCCTCCAGCACTTTTGGGTGTTGCTCGAATTTCCAGCATTTGTAGATTTTCTCTTATTTGCCTTTTGAATAAGTGATATCTGTTCCAAAAGAGATCCCAATGATCCATAAATCTCTGTCCCCTGCACCAATTCTTCAGCCACACATTCATCTGCCGTATGATCTTATTTTTACCTGCACTGGTGCGTGGCACAGGTAGCAATCCTGCAATTAAAACCCCTGAGGTCCTGCTTTTTAGTTTCCTCTATAGCTCCCCATATTTACTCTTTTGGACCTCATTTACCATAAACAATTTCATTTATTTTTTATAAAATAACAAGCTTGCTGAGATAGTAACAGAAGTGATTTCTTTCTTGTAATATATCCATTCCTTGAAATGGGGAGAAGTCCTGTGTTATTACAGCCTAGCAGGCATAGACAAATCAGGTATCTCCATCGCATGTACAAACAATACTGGAATATTATAGTGCTAGCTTCTGTTGTGATTGTCAAAGCAAAAACCAGTGAAGTAGATAGCCCCTAGTGAAAGGATTGTTTATAATAGCATTTCTTTAAAAAAGTGATGTGTTTTGGTGCTTTGATAAGTGCAATATAGATTTACAGTCGTAAGGATTCATATTCTGCTTAACTGTCAAACATGTCCTTTAGGTGCCCTGTTTCATTTCCAATTTCGGGGCTTAAAAGATGAAACTGACATAATTTCTCATTAGAATTGTCAGATGAGCTCAGCTTTTAGAATGTGAAGATTCCCAGTTCATAATTTTTATTTTCAAAAAATTAGTAAAATAGCTGAATTAGAATATAACATTATTATCAACAAGAGTTGCTTCAACTATTAACAATAAACATAGAAAAAGCTGTAAAGCCCATTTGGTCAAATGGCATCTGTGGAAAGGACAATGAAGTTGGCATTTCCAGTTGAAGACCCTTCCAGACTGGGTCTGATAAATGGGTGTGATAAATGTGTCAGCTTATATAATACTGAAGATACCAAAAGTACAGACACTTATAATCACACACAATAGTAGAATTTTGTCAATTGTGTCATTACTGAATTAGAAATTTAATATAAAGGGAATGATTATTTGAATTTTATGCTTGATTTAGGAATACACTTACCAGTATAATAATTGCTTACAAATAGTTCTCCATTTCACGTCACATGCCGGTGTTAATAAATCTGATTCTGATTCTGATTCAAAGATGATATCCAGAATCAGCAGCTTGGAAGAGATGTACCAATTCTTGGTGGACTGAGAAAGTGGTGGGCTTCCTTATTCCCTCTAAAGCAGCCTATGGTCCAAGTTACTGCGGATTAGACCCCCTGCACTCAAAGAATGGGAAGAACTTCCAAAAAGATGAAAAGGACATCTATTATTGATGGAGGAAGCACTTTCAAGAACTTCTTAATTCTAACAAATTGCCAAACCAGATGTTACTAACTATATCCTCCAAAGACCTGTGAAAGAAGATGTGAGGTAACCTCCCAGTATGAAAGAGGTCCATTATGCCGTCAGGAGCCTGAAAAAAAACAAAGCCACTGGTCCTGATGGGATCTCAGTGGAGATCCTCAAGGACGATGGACCAGCACCACACACGCATGTGTCGTTACAAAAGGTTTTGAGGATCAGCTGGAAGGACAGATGCACTAACACCAGCATATTGGAGGAGGCCGTCATGAACAACTTCTTCACCACGATAAAGCAACACCAACTCCAATGGACAGGTCACATTATCCAGATATCTGGCTCACTCTCCCCAGACAGATCCTTTACACCCAGTTGAAGGAAGGTCAGCGAGCCCCTGGAAACACTTCAAAGATAACATCAAAATCAGCCTGAAGAAATTCAACATTACTTCTAAAAATGGGGAAAATGTGGCACTCAATAGATACGCCTGGAGGAAAGCTTTTCAAGAGGGAGCTATGCTACATGAGAGGTACCTTTGCTAGTCCACAGACAATAAGCGACAGCTGTGAAAGGGGAAGTTGAACGAACAAAAAGCGCAGCCACTAGCCACAGCCACCACTTACTCATGCCCACACTGCAACAGAATACCTGGATCCCAGACCCGTGTCTACAGCTACTTGAGGTCACACCAACAGAACATCTCAACTTGAGTGATTGCACTACTATTACAGTGATTCCAGGTTTGTGAGCCATCAGCACACAGATATGAAGAAGCTGTATGATAAGATAACAGCTGTTTAAAAGATAACACGTGTAATTCATAGTTCCCAAAAGTCACTGCCATAGATAATATATTTCATTCGTTCAGGTCCTATACCTGGTCAACCTATCTGGAATTGTAGTGGATTATACCTCACTTACCTGGTCTGAGTGCCATGGGTCCGGTTCATTCATACTGGGATGGCTGGAATGGCTCACAGTAATGTAGTGAGGAAACCCTGTCCTAAAATACCCTGACAATTTAGGGTGGTGGGACTGGAAAAGGTGTTCATGATTTTTAAATATGTGTTAAATAAGACTTACATTTAGAGACATTTAAGAACTATTTTAATACCTAGTATTGAAGAAAATAATTACAAACTATTTCTTTACAAAGTGAATTAAGTTAACATTATCTAATTAAAAATCAAACAGAAGTGAAATAATTTCTGAAAAGTACCTTTACTTCATAATCCTTTGTTCTACTATCCCCATTTAAATCGATTGGGTTGCAGCTTCTGTACTGGGCCTTATTGGAGTGTTGATTCCACAGCAAAGCCCTGGGGAATACCAGTAATACTAGACTTCTGGGCTGAACTCACACCAGAAGATTGGAATTAATTGCAGTTTAGATGGCTGAATGCTCCCAGTACAAATGTTTGTTTCAGATGCGTAAATAAGGATTACGCACATTTGTTTCTTTAAGCTTTCTGCAACACTTGGGTGGAATAATAGATACGCTTGATGCAATATTTGATGTCAGAGAAGATCAGTATTGGACAGCATCCTGGTAAAGTGAAAGAAGAACAGAAGGCAGCAAGGAAAGGTGACAGACAAAGTGACATGACAATGAAAATAAAAGTCAAGGTCAACTAGATTATGAATGTCTGCAAGTACAGAGTAAGATGGAAAATTATACTTAATTGTAAAGGAAATAATAAACTCTCAGTAGAATCACTGGGCAAGTTCCATATTGGCTTTGTAGTGTGTGCGAGGAGAACTTTTGTTTCAGGGTCTAGCCTATATGTGTTTGGAAGTGAAACACGTGTGTGCCAATGTGAATATATCTCTTAGCTAAGATGAGATGTATTTATTCATATTTTTGATGTTGAGTATAAGATACAGGGTAGGTGGGATTCTAATGGTGTCTGTATTTTTTTAGAATTGCCACTACTGTATTGGTCTTGTATAATTTTGTTCATTTATTTCATGCTGCATATGAAACAAGGGTGTGGTCTGAAATGAAGCTGAGATTGTAACAACAGGAACAGTGTTTTTTAAATTCATTTTCTTGTTTTTATTTTGATTTTATTCTTTCCGCATTAAAACATCTAAAACAGATAAAGGAATTAAAGACCAGAAAGAAAGTATTTGTTGTTCTGCATGTGTATTCATCCCCAGGCTGCAATAAAAATGTGTGTGTGTATATATATATATATATATATATATATATATATTTGACCTACCAAAATGAACCACTTCACATTTATCTGGGTTGATACCTGGGTTGAACTCCATCTGCCACTTCTCAGGTAGGTGTGTGTGTGTGTGTGTGTGTGTGTGTGTGTGTGTTTTTGTGTGTGTGTGTGTGTGTGTGTGTAATCTTCTGGAAGGAAATATAAAAGAAGATGTACAACACCACATGAAACAGTTTTTGATTAAGCTGGAAAGTGCAAAGCTTTAAACAAAGGATATTATGAAGGTAAGAGTAGTGGAGTGATTTTGATAGAACAGAGGGAGCTACATTGAAAGATGTGATTACAGCAAGGCATTGGCAAACATTCAGGGAGCAGAGACCAGCAATTATAGAACCTTTCCTGATCCAAAAACTCTTAGTAAAAATGACCTTACAAAGGAAGTTAAGAAGTTAAGAACTGTTTTTATTGAGAAAGTAAGGAGGCATGGGATTCAAGGGACATTGCTTTATGGATCCAGACCTGGCTTGCCCACAGAAGGCAAAGAGTGGTTGTAGTTAGGTCATATTCTGCATGGAGGTCGGTCACCTGTGAGGTGCCTCAGGGATCTGTTCTGGGACACTCACTCTTCGTGATTTTTATAAATGACCTGGATAAGGAAGTGGAGGGATGGGTTAGTAAGGTTGCTGATGACACAAAGGTTGGAGGTGTTGTGGATAGTGTGGAGGGCTGTCAGAGGTTACAGAGGGACATTGATAGGATGCAAAACTGGGCTGAGAAAGTGGCAGATGGAGTTCAACCCAGATAAGTGTGAAGTGGTTCATTTTGGTAGGTCAAATATGATGGCAGGATATAGTATTAATGGTAAGACTCTTGGCAGTGTGGAGGATCAGAGAGATCTTGGGGTCCGAGTCCATAGGACGCTCAAAGGGAGGAAAAACTTTCAATAACTTTGTACAACAGTCACTGAAAAACATGAAAGTGTGGCAAAGAAGTCAAATGTTATGATTGGCTTCATTCACAGAGGCTTTGAATGTATGAGCAAAGATGTCTTGCTACAATTATTCAGGACCTTGGTAAGACCACTTCATATTTTGTGTACTTCGGTGTTCTTATCTAAGCAAGAATTTACTTGCCATAGAGGAAGTGAAGTAAAGATTCATCCAATTGATTTCTGGGTTGGCAAAACTGTTGATGATGATATGTCAAGTGACCAAGCCCTTCATTAGAGCTCAGAAGAATGAGAAATGATTTTTGAGGTGTTTTCACATGTGTTTTAATGTACTTTGTATAATATGGAGCAATTTCAAATGTGAGCCTAGATTCTCTATGAACTTAATGTTATGCCCTGCTTTTCTATTGCTCTAAAAAGAAATCTGTTAGGGCTTACTATCACTTTCATTATAATGGAATATTATTTATAAATGCTTTCATATCAAAAATTAAAGATATACTATATTTGATAATCAATCACTAATAATGTAATGAAAAAATACATCATTTCACCTCCCTCCCTCCTCATACCACCACTATTCCTTATACAAGTTTTAATGTTATGGTTGTAAAATTCATTTAAGAAAATGTGAGTGACAACATGATAAAGTTCCAACCAATGCTCTCAATTTTCAAAACAAACTTGTGTTATGCAGTGTAAGTGGCTGGTGGCACCAGGAAAGCCACCTCACATCACTCCACTTCTTACTCCAATCTGTCGATCTTGCCATGCTGTGATGATACATTGAAGAGATTTCTGTTAATTGCTGGGTAGATCAGAGTCCAAGGATGACAATCTAAGGAGGATGTATCTTGTCACTTCTGACAAGCTCAAGTCAAATTTATTGTCATTTAACTACATCTGTGTACATCACAGATATAACCATATAATGTCTATAGAAACAAGATGTTTCTTCTAACCAGGGTGTACATTTAACACATATACTGTAACACATGATAATTTATGAGGGTAAGGAAAAAGCTTACAGATGAATCACGCTTAAATAAAGTGCATTAATTTTGAATATTGGAAGGTGCGGAGCATATTAACCTATGACATTTCAAATACTATGCAGCTGGAGTTTAGAAGCCTAATGGCCTGGGGGAAGAAGCTGTTTCCCAATATGATTGCTCTTGTTTTTATGCATCGTAGTCTCCTGCCTGATGGTAGAAAGTCAAAGGGGATGTTGGATGGATGGGTGGGATTCTTAGTAATGCTGAGGGCCCTGCATATGCAGTGCACCTGATAAATATCCCCGATGGATTGTAAAGAGACCCCTATAATCCTCCCAGCTGTTCTCATAGTCTCTTGAAGGGACTTCTGGTCCTATGCTTGACTGCTTCCATACCAGATGGAGTTGCAACTTGTCAGGACGGTCTCAATAGTGCTACTGTAAAACGCAGTTAAAATGTGGGTGGCAGCCTTGCCTGCTTCAATCTTCTTAGGAGCGGAGGTGCTACTGTGCTGTTTTGTTCAGGGAGATGATACCAAGCTGTAATTTATTATAATTTCATAATGTATACATACTTTCAAAAGCATTTAACAATATTCATATTTCAAATAACTTCTTGTTACATTTGACCTGAGATTTTGAGCAGATCAAGGAAATGAACAAGACTTATTGTCAAATGGAAATCCCTTAGCAAATGTCATCATCGTGCTCACATTACACTCCTTTTGTATTCTTCTCAGATTTTAGGACTGGAAAAGCTCTGATTCTTTGTCCAAATATGTATGAGTTTGGGTTAGTAGGTTGTGCGTGTGTTATGACGACCCATATTATGATGGCGGTGGACTGTGTTGATTGTTGACACAAACAATATATTTCACTCTATGATTCAATGTTTCATAGAACCTGTGACAACAAAGCTATTTTTATCTTCAATTGTGTGTAGTTTTTGTGGTCTTACCTAAAGAAAGGATATATATCTCAGAGAGGGTATGCAAGAAGTTTCACTAGACCAACACCAAGGACGGCTTGAATGTTGTACAAGGAGATATTAGATCGACTAGGGTTATAGAGTTGAGGTTGGAAGAAATAAAGGCATTTTTATTGAAATGATTAAGATTCTGACAGGATTTGACAGATTGGAAGCAGGGAAAACATTTCCTTTGGCTGAGGAGAAGTTCAGAACTATGTGGTCACAGTTTCAGTCCAGATGGACACCTTATGCCTTGTGGCTTTATGAAATTATGTATACAACACAAAAAGAGACCAGAGCCTGTTGGGATTTGTCTGTTGGGATTTGTTCTTTTGGAATTTGTTTGGAGATAGCAGAGTGAGTTGGAGACAGTGCTTGTGGACTTTGCACACCAGGTTTACTCCTCAACCATCAGGTTCCACCAAAGGGGATAACTTCAGTCAGCTTCACTTGCCCCAGCACTGAAATGTTTCCACTACCTATGGACTCTCTTTCAAGGACTCTTCATCTCACTTTCTTGATATTTATTGCTTATTTGTTTATTATTATTATTTCTTTTTTTGTATTTGTACAGTTTGTTGTCTTTTGCATATTGGTTGAACACCCAAACAAGAGCAACTCTGCAGATGCTGGAATTCCAAGCAACGCACACAATATGCTGAAGGAACTCAACGGGCCAGGCAGCATCTATGGAAAATAGTAAACGGTCGACGATTTGGACTGAGACCCTTCATGAGTCCTGATGAGGGGCCTCAGTTGAACACCCACATCCAAGTTGGTGTGGTCTATTATTGATCCTATTATGGTTATTATTCTATAAAGGATTTATTGAGTATGCTCATAAGAAAACTGATCTCAGGGTTGTATATGGTGACATATATGTACTTCGGTAATAAGTTTACTTTGAACTTTGAACTTCATGGTTTAAAAGGCGATCCGAGCCTGTTGGGACTTGTCTGCTGAGTGGAAGATTGCTTGGGCTATGAGAACCTTAGTGAGGGACAATAAAAAGGAGGGAGGTGTAATCGGAGTTGTCATTGTCGGAGCAGCCATTGTGTAAGAGTGGTCAGGCTTTGGCTCAACAGGCAGAGGCTAAGGATGCTGAGCCATCTGGAATCATTTAGTTGATTGTAAAACTTAGGAGTTGATTGTAGAGCATAGGAGGGTAGAGCCAAAGGTATAGCAAATGTAGGCAGGATGGTAGTTAAGGCAGTGAAATGCTCCTCCTTTGAAATGTTGGATTGCAGGATACCTAGCTGTCTCCCTGATGACTACTTCTGCAGAAAGTGCACCCACTTTCAGCTCCTGACTGGCAAGCTCAAGGAACTGGAGCTGGAGTGGATCGACTCAGAGTCATCTGAGAGAATGAAAACCTCATAGGTGAGATTTTTACTGGAGTGGCCACACCCAGAGTGCAGGGCTTCAGAAAGTAGATCATCAGGAGGTCCTGCGTAGTGAGTTAGGGAAGAGACTGAAGAGCAGGACATTCAAGGTGGTAATCGTTGGATTACCTCGGTGTCATGTGCTGGTCAGAGCAGGAATAGAATGATAGTACAGATGAATGAGTTGCTGAGAAACTAATGCAGGGGGCAGGGCTTCAGATTCTTGGAGCATTGGAACCTTTTTTGAGGTAGGTGTGACCTTCACTAGATGAATGTGTTGCACCTAATCTGGAGGGGAACCCATATCCTGGCTGGGATGTTCACTGGCGCTTCTTGGGAGGTCTTAAACTAGTTTGGCAGGGGAGTGGGATCCAGAGCACCAGGTCAGAAAATGGTGGGATGGAGAGGAAAGTAGATGCCAGTGCCTGTAAAGATGGGCAGGAGCACGATAATAAATACAATATGACAGATAATTTAGTGAGTATATTTTAATGCTAGGGGCATTAAGAGTAAATTTGATTAACTTAGAGCATTAGTACATGGAACTATGATGTTGTGGCCATTACAGAGACTTGGTTGAGAGGGGGATGGGAATACATGCTTGATATCCCAGGATTTCAATGTTTGAGAAAGGATAGAGAGGGAGGTAAAAGAGGTGAGGTGTTGCACCGCTCATCAGAGACAATATCACAGCTGGACTCTGAGGGGACATAATGGAGGGCTCATCCACTGAGTCTTTTAGGTAGAACACAAAAATAGGAAGGGTGCAATCAGTATGATGGGATTGTACTATAGACTCCCCAATAATCATCAGGAACGTTGAGGAACAGGTATGTAAGAAGATTAAGGAAAGGTGTAAAACCAATAGGGTTGTTGTCATGGGAGACTTCAACGTCCCCAATATAAACTGGAACTTCCATAGTGCAAAAGGTTTAGATGGCGCAGAATTTGTTAGCTGCATCCAGAAAGATTTCTTAAATCAACATCTAAATAACCCAAAAAGAGGAGGGGCTGTATAGGGCCTGGTGGTAGGCAATGAGTCTGGCCAGGAGACCAACCTTCCAGTGGGTGAACAGTTTAGAAATAGCAACCACAACTCCTTAAGTTTTTCGATAGCTATAGATAAGAATAAATATGAACCTTGTGGAAGAGTATTAAATTGGAGCAGGGCAAATTCTAAGAATTAGCCAGAAAGAGTTCCCGATTAATGGAAGCTGTTAATTGGGAACAGCTGTTTTTAGCCAAGTCCACAGCTGACACATAGAGGGTGTTTAAAGACCAACTGCACAGAGTGCAGGACAGGTACAATATGTTCCAGTAAGGAGGAAATACAAGGATGCCAAGGTAAGAGAACCTTGGATGTTGAGAAAAGTGATGAATTTAGTCAAGAAGAAAAAAGAAAACTATGTAAGGCTTGGGAAGCTAGGATCAAACTGAACTCTTGAAGATTATAAAGAAGGCAGAAAAGAACTTAAGGGAATCGGTGATGCCAGAAAAGTCCTTGGCAAATAGAACTGCAGAGAATTCCAAGGCATGCTATACATACACCAGGAGCAAGAGGATAATTAAAGAGAGAGTAGGACCACTCAAGGATAAAGGAAGGAATATTTGCTTGCATGTAGAGGATGTGGGTAAGGTCATTAATAAGTACTTTACATCAGTATTTACCAAGGGAAAGGATGTGGAGAATAGTGAGATCAGTGCTGAATATATTGATATGCTAGGTTACTTTGAGGTAAAGGAAGAGGTAATATTGGGTCTGTTAAAGAGCATTAAGATGGACAAGTCTCAGGGCCTGATGGGGAAACCCCAGATTATTGAGACAGGCAAGAGAAGAGATTGCACGGCCCTTGTCCAATATCTTTATGTCCTCTATAGCCACAGACGAGGTCTTGGAGGACTAGTAATTAGCTAATGTTGTTCCATTATTCAAGAAGGGAACTAGGATAATCCTGGAAACTACAAACCAGTTAGTCTTAAGTCAGTGGTAGGAAAGTTACTGGAGAGAATTCTTAGGGATAGGATTTATGATCATTTAAAAAACCATACCCTATTTAGGGAGAGCCGGCATAGCTTTACATGGGGCAAGTAGTGTCTTACCATCTTGATTGAGTGGTTTGACGAGGTTATGAGGGTGACTGATGAAGGGAGTGCTCAGGATTTTAGTAAGGTGAAGATGTTTAACAAGGTCTCTCATGGGAGGCTCATCCAGAAGATCAAGATGCAAAGATTCCATGGTGAACTGGCCAGTTTGGATACAGAACTGGCTAGCCCATAGAAGTCAGAGGGTACTGGTCAAAGGCACTAATTCTAGCAGGAGATCTATCATTAGAGGTCTTATGCAGGGATCTGTACTGGGAGCTCTGCTGTTTGTGATGTATATAAATGAACAAAGATGGGTGGTTTAGTATGTTTGCAGATGATACCAAGGTTGGTGGTGGTTAGTGTAGAAGGCTGGAAAAGTATACAACGGGATAGAGATCAGTTGCTGATATGGGCGGAGAGATGGCAAATGGAGTTTAACCCAGCCATCTGTGAAGTGTTGCACCTTGGTAGGTCAAATGTAAAAAGACAGTACACTAATAAGGGCAAGGTCCTTAACAGCGTTAATGAGCAGAGGCAGAAACATTGAGGTCTTTTAAGACATGCTTAGATAGGCACATGCATGTAAGGAAAATGGAAGGATGGGTATTGTAGAAGAGATTAGTTCTTTTACTGCTGAAATTTGGTCCTGATGAAGGGTCTTGGCCCAAAACATTGATTGTACTCTTTGCCAGAGATACTGCCTGGTCTGCTGAGTTCCTCCAGCAGTCTTTTTTGCGTTGCTTTGGATTTCCAGCATCCGCAGTTTTCTCATGTTAAAGATTAGTTTAGTTCACCATTTGCTCTTGAACAAAAAGGATAGCTACACTCACTTAAGGATTCTGTTATCTTGGTATTTCATACTTGCTCTTTATTTATATCTGCATTTGCACAGTTTGTTTACAGTTTACAGTGTACAGTTCCTGATGTTTATACTTACTGTTCAATAGATTTGTTAAGTATGCCTGCAGAAAAAGAATCTCAGGTTTTTATGTGGTGACATGTATGTCCCCTGACAATAAAATTATGTTGAACTTAGAATCTCAAAAATATCAATAGAGTTCCTTAATCCAGACGAATAAAGGGAATTACCTTACATTATCCTAAAGAGATGAAATATGGAGGGTAAAGATGAAATATGACCTGAAAGATCTGCTGGAAATCTTTTGAATTAAACCAAATGGGGAGAAAAAGAGCAAACACGAGGAAATCTACAGATGCTGGAAATTCAAACCACACACACAAAATGCTGGTGGAACACAGCTGGCCAGGGAGCATCTATAGGAAGAAGCACTGTCGACATTTCGGGCCGAGACCTGAGTTAGTCCTGATGAAGAGTCTCGGCCTGAAATGTCGACAGTGCTTCTTCCTATAGATGCTGCCTGGCCTGCTGTGTTCCACCAGCATTTTGTGTGTGTTGTGTGGAGAGAAAAAGAGTTTTTTTTCACTCAGATCTGCTGCTTTGACCTTAAATGCCCATTAGGTTACTCTTAAATGACCCTGCAACATATCAGTCAATTCATCCTTTCATTCCTTTCTTCTAAGGAATAAATTATCCAAATGCATATCTTTTAAACAATAATAGAGAACATTGGTCCAATGATGCCCCAATCCAGAGTATGTCATTACAGAACTCCAGATGGTTGAATGCCAGCTTTAATGACACCTTTGATTAAATCAAATTCCTCAAAGAGAAAGGAACAACCTGATAATGAAAACAGAAACGTAGTGTGCTGCCTAAACCCAATGAACTCTCAATGACTGGACATCGGCCCAACATATCACCCTTTCTGCTGTCCATAGTGCTGAAAGAAGGAATGAAAAAAACTAGCATTGGAGGAACAAAAAGGCCAGAATAAGCCTGAAACTCAATGTCACATGAGAATATTCAACAAGTTTTGTATTAATGGAAACAAATTGGCAACACAACTGGACCTGAAACCTGGCCTACTTAAGTGCGTTTTTGCCAAACAATTGTGTTGATATGTGCTACAAAGAAAGTGGCGTGGAAGGTCAAAATTAATTACTTTCTTTTCCTGCTTGAGTAAATCTTCATCCTTGTCAGTGTGGGGTGCATTGGTGTTCAAAATGACTCAGGCACAGATTATGTAGAATTAATCAGAATTAAGCATTCAAAATTCATGCTGGGTCAACATCTAAAATCACTTTCCAATATCAGGCAAAATACCATGGAACCTGTACTGATAGGAACCTTACCACTTCAAAAAGTGGACTCAAGTCCGTTTCTGGATGGTATAGAAGCAACAAACTTATTTCACGTAAGATTTTTACAGAGTGAAGGAGAAAGCTTCCATCCAACTGATTAAGCCAGATTTCTATGTTGCTCCCAAAGGGTACAATCTATTAATTCAGTGCATCTGATTTGCTGAATAATCTTTTATTGTTGTGATCCCTAAATTTACCACCTTCTTAAGAGTAGTTAGGGATAGGGGATCAATTCTGTGCTTGCTAAAATGCCAGATCTCAAAAAATGAGTAAATTCTAAAAATGCATAATTCCACATAAAGCAGAAATACAATTTAATTGGCACTGATGATGGCCTATCATTCAATGGTAAAATATTTTTCTAAATTTAGAATACCTTAAAGAACACAGCTTTAAATATATTTACATACAGTATGTTTAATTTATGATAATTGTGATTTTTTTTTGTTACAAATGTGATGATTTGTGAATCCACTGATTTTATGCAGTGTAGTCTACACAGACTCAGCATTTAATTAGGTTTGAATTTATTTGAAGAGCAGGTTGTACAGAATGTGTGAGGGGATATAAACAAAATTAAAGCCAAAATGCAAACAACCAGGTGAAAGACCATAATCAATGCATTTCATTAAACCGGGGCCTAGAAAATAAATCTTAGGCTCAATAGCACTTGAATGAAATATGAAATAGCTTTCCAATAAAAAGCTAACAAGAAATAGCTTTAAAATTACATTGCTAAATATCAACCTTTTGATAATTTCACTCATTTTCATCATTCTTGATCAGAAAGCAATAATTGAACTTACATTTGCATGTGCTGTTCATGGCTCTAAGGCTGTTTGTAACGCTTCACAGTCAACGGAGCACACTTGAAATACTGTACAGTTGTGAAAGTAACATTCATGGCTAATCAAAGTTCAAAGTGCACTTATTATCAAAGTCACAATATCACAAAGGAAGGATCACAAATCTGAAGTGAGAAAAATAAAATCAAATAAATATGATACTGGCTGAATGAAAAACATTGCTCAGAGCCTATCTGTTCCCCTTCAAAAAAGCTGTCACGGGATGCTTTTTTATACTTCTGGCAAATCATGGTCCAACTTCTCACCCAAAATGGAACATTTCCCCCAAGCAGTATTCTTCACGAATGCTTTCAAACATCCTCAAAACATAGAATGGAACTTCTACTCACAACCGTGTAATGGAAACACTGGGTAACTTCATGTAAAACTATTTCAGAATATTCTTCATTTTCTTCTGGTTAAAAAATTCATTTCCATTAGAATAAAGGATAAAATTAAATTTCCTGTGGGCAATGTTAACTCAATAGCAATAGTCCATTCATCTAGCAGAAGGAACTATGCAGCCATGTAGATAAGAGAACTGAAAAGTTCTCCAACAGCAGATAGAACATATAATGAAAATAGAACCTAACATAGACTGAGGTCCCCTTTGACGACACCTTCTTTTCATTTGTCACAAAAATTGGGATTTCCTGGTAACTATCCATTTCAATTCGACTTCAGATTCCCATTCCAACATATCGGTCCTTGGCCTCCTTTATAGCCTCGATGAGGCCACATTCAGGTTGGAGGAGCAACACCTTATGTTCCATCTGGGTACGTAATTACTGGTACGTAACCTCCAGTAATTTCTTCCACTTCCCTCTCCTCTCCTTTTTCCTACCCTATCTGGTTCCCCCTCACCACTTCCCTTCTCCTCACCTGCCCATCACCTCCCTCTGGTGCCCCTTTTCCCTCCCTTTCTTCCATGTTCCACTGTCCTGTCCTAACAGATTCCTCCTTCTTCAGCCCTTCACCTCTTTCACTTATCAAGTCCTGGCTTCTTACTTCATCCTCCCTCCAATCTTCGCCTTCCCCTTCACCTGTTACTCTGGATCCAATGCAATACAAAAAAAAACACAATAAGACAATAATCTAAAAACACAATAAATAAATAAATATATATACATATTGTAAAATAGCTTATATGTGTAGATTGATTGTATGTACTAAAGTGCTGTTAAGTACAGGAGTGTCTGTACATAAGGTGACTGACAGGAAGTGATAAAGGAGTGGTGGTTGCAGTGTGGAGGGGTGGGTTAGTGTATGGAGATGTTGATCACCCTGACTGCCTGGGGAAAGTAACTATTTTTGAATCTGGTGGTCCTGACATGGATGCTATGTAGCCTCCTCCCTGATGGGAGTTGGATAAACTGTCCGTGAGCAGAATAGGTGAGATCCTTCACGATATTACTGGTCTTTTCTGTATATACTGCATGCCGTTGATGCTGGGTATGCTGCTGCTGGTAACGTGTTGAGCAGTTTTGACTAGCCATTGCGGAGCGACCCTTCACCACAGTGCAGTTTCTGTGCCACGTAGTGGTGCAGCAGGTTAAGATGCTCTCTACTGCACACCTGTAGAAGGTTGTGGAACATTTGCATGGAGTTCTACATAAGTTTGTTCCATTGAGGCAGGGAAAGGATGGTAGGGTTAAAGAACCATGGTTTACAAAGGATGTAGGAAATCTAGTTCAAAAAAGAAAAGCTTATGGAAGGTTCAAGAAACTAGGTACTATTAGAGCTCTAGAAAATTACAAGGTTGCTAAGAAGGACCTTAAGAATGGAACTAGGAGAGCCAGAAGGGGCCATGAGAAGGCCTTTGAGCTGGATTACGGAAAACCGCAAGGCATTTTACGAGTACGTGAAGAGCAAAAGGATGAGCTGTGTGAGAATAGGACCAATCAGGTGCAATAGTGAAAATGTGTGCATGGAGTCGTAGCAGGTAGCAGAGGTACTTAATGAATACTTTGCTTCAGTATTCACCAGGGAAAAAGACCTTGCCAATTATGAGGCTGACTTACAGTGGACTGAAATGGTTGAGGACATTAGGAAAGAGGATGTGCCAGTGCTTTTGAAAAGCATTAAGTTAGATAAGTCACCGGGACCAGATGAGTATACCCCAGGCTACTGTGGGAAGTGAGGGAGGAGATTGCTGAGTCTCTTTGCATCATCAATATGGATGGGAGAAGAACCAGCGGATTGGAGGGATGCAAATGTTGTTCAAGAAAAGAAGTAGGAATAACCCAGGAAATTATAGACCAGCGAGTCTGACTTCAGTGATGGACAGGTTGTTGGAGAAGATCCTGAGAGGCAAGATTTATAAGCGTTTGGAGAAGTATAATATGATTAGGGATAGTCAGCATGGCTTTATCAAAGGCAGGTCATGCTTTACGAGTCTGATTGAATTTTTTGAGGATATGACTAAACACGTTGATGAAGGTAGAGCAGTGGATGTAGTATATATGGATTTCAGTAAGGCATTTGATAAGGTTCCCCATATAAGGTTCCTTCAGAAAGTAAGGAGGCATGGGATCCAAGGAGACTTTGCTTTGTGGATCCAGAATTGGCTTGCCCAAAGAAGGCAAAGAGTGGTTGTAGACGGGTCATATTCTGCATGGACATCGGTGACCACTGGTGTTCTGGGAACCCTCCTCCTTGTAATTTTTATAAATGACCTTGATGAAGAAGCAGAAGGGTGGGTTAGTAAGTTTGCTGATGACACAGAGGTTGATGGTGTTGTGGATAGTCTGGAGGGTTATCAGAAGTTACAGCGGGACATCGATAGGATGCAGAATTGAGCTGAGAGGTGGCAGATGGACTTCAACCCAGATAAGTGTAAAGTGGTTCATTTTGGTACCTCAAATTTTAAGTCAGAATATAATATTAATGATAAAACTCGTGGCAGTGTACAGGATCTGAGAGATCTTGGGGTTCATGTCCATAGGACACTCAAAGCTGCTGCACAGGTTGACAGTGTTGTTAAGAAGGCATAGGGTGTATTGGTGTTCATCAACTGTGAGATTGAGTTCAAGAGCCATGAGGTAATGTTACAGTTATATAAGAACTTGGTGACACCCACTTGGAATACTGTGTTCAGTTCTGGTCACTTCACTATAGGAAGGATGTGGATACTGTAGAGAGAAGCAGAGGAGATTTACAAGGATGTTGCCTGGATTGGAGGGCGTACCTTATGAGAATAGGTTGAGTGAACTTGGACTTTTCTTTTTGGAACGACAGAGGATGAGATGTGACCTGATAGAGGTGTACAAGATGATGAGAGGCATTAATTGTGTGGATAGCCAGATGCTTTTTCCCAGGGCTGAAGTGGCTAATATGAGTGGCATAGTTTTAAGGTGCTTGGAAATAGATATCAAGGGGAAGTTAGGGACAAGTTTGTCACACAGAGAGTGGAGAGTGCGTGGAATTCCCTGCTGTCAGCATTGGCAGAAGTGGATATGATAGGGTCTTTTAGGAGCCTCTTAGATACATACATGGAGCTTAGAAAAATAGAGGGCTATGCACTAGGGAAATTTTAGGCAGTTTCTATAGTAGGTTACATGGTCGGTACAGCATTGTGGGCCGAAGGTCTCGTAATGTACTGTAGATTTCTATGTTCTATGTTCTACGAGAGAGAGAAAGACAGACAGTCTGACAGAGAGAGAGAGAGAGAGAGAGAGAGAGAGAGAGAGAGTGATAGAGAGAGAGAGAGAGAGAGAGACAGTGATGGAGAGACAGAAAGGGATGAAAAGTTACAGAGATTGTTGGAGAGGATTTCAAAACATGAGGTCTAGATGGCATTGCTGCCATTTGTGCGGCAAATGGATGAAGGAATTCACAAGGTGCTAAGCTTAGAGGGGTCAGAAGTAAGGAAGGCATAAATAGATTTAAAGATGTGGATAATAATTTGCATTGTCTGCCAAGGAATAAGGAGACAATATTTCTCAGCAAGGATGAGAGCAATGGATTAATGAACAAGTTTACATTTATAGAGGGTAAGGTGAAGGACACCAGGAGTGAATGCAAATAGTTGGATGTGAAAAAGCTATCAAGAGAGCATGAATTTAGACCTACGCTCAATTGCCACTTTATTAGGTACAGGAAGTACTAATAAAGTGGCCACTGAGTGTATGTTCATGGTCTTCTCCTGCTGTAGCCCTACCACTTAAAGGTTCAATATGCTGTGCATTCAGAGATACTCTTCTGCACACCACTGTTATAATGTGTGGTCATCTGAGTTACTTATGCCTTCCTGTCAGCTTGAACCAGTCTGGCCATTCTCCTTTGACCTCCCTCATTAACAGGGAGTTTTCATCCACAGAACTGTCACCCTCTGGATGTTTTATTTTTGCTTCTCCTACCATTCTCTGTAAACTCTAGAGACTGTTGTGTGTGAAAATTCCAGGAGATGACCAGTTCTGAGATACTTACTTAAAATACTCCGTCTGGCACCAACAATCATCTCACAGTTGAAGTCATTCAGATCATATTTCTTCCCTATTCTGATGTTTGGTCTGAACAACAACTGAACCATTGGGCATCTCTGCATGCTTTTATGCATTGAGCTGCTGCCACATGATTGGCTGATGAGATATTTCCATTAACGAGCAGGTGTACAGTGTACCTAAAAGGTGGCCAATGAGTGTGTATGATGTCTATTATATGTCGCGGAGTACAGTGGATGAAGGAATGTGGTTGGATCACATAAGGCTAATTCAGTAATGACTCCTATCTTAGTCCTCAGGTTCTAATAAATTTCCAAGCTGTACATCAAGCTCCAAACCAGTCACAAACTCACAATGCAGTGCTGAGGAAATTCCAGCCAATCACTCAAAAAAGTACACCTAGTTCAACAACCATCAGAGGTGTTTATAGCTCCATGTGAGAAATAAATGGCAGAGAAGTGCACCCATAGATGGAAAAGAAACCAAGCCCAAGTCTATTAATGATTAAAAATGCAGATAGAGATCTGTAGCACGTGAATATATACAAGGCCCACTATAATGTATTGGATTACTTATGTATAAATATATGCTATATAAACTCTTGAATTGCCAAATTATAGAAAGACATTGACCAAGTGTTAGTATTTGGAATTAGTGTAGGTGGGTAATTGATAGTTGTCATGGGTGTGATAGTCCAAAGGATTTGTTTCTGTATTGAAAACAAAATTGAAGTTAATAGTGAATTTCATTCTGAACAATGGTTCACTTTTCTTTCACTTAGACATTCCAAAAGATTCATCATGTATCAGGAAGAAATGGCAGCCATTTGTAGTTTTATGTGTTGAAGAAATTAATGACAAAAATTAATGTCAAGTGATTCGTTATTCAACACAAAGTTCCAAATGGTTTAACCATGTTTCCTTTACTCAAAAACAATGAAAGATTTCACTTTATTGCCAAATACATAACTCAGTCCATAAAAGCCTTGAGATCACTCAGTATGTTGGTGTCTGAATTGAAATTCTTGGATTACAGTGATGTATTTTATTATTAGAAGAATTGATTTCAAAATTATGACATAAGTATCATAATGAGCTTTTTAAAAATTTATGTTCCTAATTTAAATAAAAGTTAAAAATATTTGTAAAAGAAAAAGCAACTTGATCTACTGCCTCCTTCATGCATCAAATTTGTACCCATGAACAAAGTTTCTAAGGAATGCAGGAGAATTTGTATCTCAGAGAAAAGGTAATTCAAAAGGATGCAGCATTTAATTACAATCAGTTACAAACTTTGCTGTTCTTAAAGATCAAATTAAGTTCTATAAAACTTTTACAAAGATTAGTATTCTATGTTGTTCAATAAAAATTGTCCTTTTAAATTGCTGCCCTGTTTTGCTCTTGCACGGAAACTTCTATGCAGAGCTCTTGTCTGCATCTCAGTAAGGAGTGTGACAATTTTTGAGACATCCCAGGTAATATCTTGCAATCAACTTGTTTAGCATTCCTAAAAATTCATTAAGTTTCAAATTCCCCGACTCAGAAGAAGGTATATCATCAAATCAGTCACAACAGATTCTGCTTAAGAATCTGCGTAACAGATTCTGCATAACAATGAATTTACTTTCTGAAGCAGGTGACAGGAAAGTGCAGAGAAAGTGAACAGAAAGAGAGAGAGGGATCCATTGAAGATGGAGGAAGTTGCACTGTGAATGGGGAAAAAGCTATTTATGTAGTTTTGAGGAAGTTATTTTCTACTTTATTTATTGACAGCAATTGGCCAGATGTCTTTGGAAAATAGGTAACATGTTAACGTGCCAATGAATATGCTTTATTCATTATCGGTAAGCAGGCATCATTCGCAAGGCCAGCATTTATAGTCCATCTCTTATTAAGGGAGTCAATTACTTTGGTGTGTCTGGAGTCACATACAGGACAGATGGATAAAGTTGGCAGATTTCCTTCCCCAAAGAGCACAATGAACCATATGGGGTTTCATGATATTCTGCTAATTTCATGTTTTTCTGATTATTGATTTATTCCAGTCTCATTTAATTACTTGAGTTTAAATTCCCCAACAGCAATGGTGGGATTTGAACTTGTGTCTTTGATCAGCTGTGTGGGTCTCTGAATCCATTATTGCTACTATGCTTTATAAAATATGTATAGATCAGCACATAGGTCAGACTGCATCTGACAGTGGTCCCAAAGACAGATTGCATAGCACCATGGTAATCTCTGTAACTTCAATTCAAGCCTCACTGGTAGTATTCCAATGCAACATGACCTGTTAATATTGGAACAATTGCTAACTTGTTTATTTCAAAATTGATATTTTGAAAATTGATGCACTTACTTTTTCTCAAATGTAACATATATTTTCCAATTCCTCTGGAAATGCATATAAAAATGGCTAGTGATGGTGCTATTAATTTTCAAACCTCAGAATGGAAGAAACATAGAAGGAAAATATATTGCTTGCTGATATGCAAGTTAATTATCTCACATGGAAGTGCTAGAAAACTTAACTTTGGACTGAGTGATGAAATCTGGGCCCAGAGCGAGTCGCTGGGCAGTAGGGTCTAGGCCCTGAGCCCTTTGCAGAGGCTGGGTCCTAGTGCAAGGTATGATCCACTGTTTAGACTATTTAAAAGTTGGCCCAGATCAGAGGTGAGAGCTGATTTTGCTTGTTCACTCCTCTCTCCAGGGTGCCAGAACCTTTAGCTGTTCCGTTGTTTGGTGAATATAAATGCTGGCTCAGATAGACTCTCAGGATCAGAGATGAGAGTCAATTTCACTCACTCTCTGCAATGGTCACTCCTCTCTCTGTGGCACTGAGGCAATGAAGACTGCCCCGGCTGCTCCATGCTTACTATGGTAGACTGATAAGCGATAGATAGATAGATAGATAGAGAGTTAGATACTTTATTCATCCCCAAGAGGAAATTCAAAATTTTTCAAGTGTCCCATACACTTATTGTAGCAAAACTAATTACATACAGTATTTAACTCAGTATAATATGATATGCATCTAAAATCACCCTCCCAAAAAGCATTAATAAATAGCTTTTAAAAAGTTCTTAAATAGTTTACTAAAGTGCATTGAGTGGTAACTTAAGCTGTCCTAACCCTGGCACTTAACAAGTCTTGCCCCGGTGGTTGAATTGTAGAGCCGAATGGCATTGGGGAGTAATGATCTCTTCATCCTGTCTGAGGAGCATTGCATTGACAGCAACCTGCCGCTGAAGCTGCTTCTCTGTCTCTGGATGGTGCTGTGCAGAGGATGTTCAGGGTTTTCCATGATTGACCGTAGCCTACTCAGCGCCCTCCGCTCTGCCACCGATGTCATACTCTCCAGTTCTGTGCCCACAACAGAGCCCGCCTTCCTTACCAGCTTATTAAGATGTGAGGCGTCCCTCTTCTTAATGCTGCCTCCCCAGCACGCCACCACAAAAAAGAGGGCGCTCTCCACAACTGACCAATAGAACATCTTCAGCATCTCACTACAAATATTGAATGACGCCAGCCTCTGAGGAAGTACAGTCGACTCTGTGCTTTCCTGCACAGGGCATCTGTGTTGGCAGTCCAGTCTAGCTTCTCGTCTAACTGCACTCCCAGATACTTGTATGTCTTAACCTGCTCCACACATTCTCCATTAATGATCACTGGCTCCATATGAGGCCTAGGTCTCCTAAAGTCCACCACCATCTCCTTGGTCTTGGTGATATTGAGGACCCTGAGCTGCTCCAGGGTTTGGATCCGAGGACTCAGTTTGGTTCGGAATGGTGTTGTCTGCTTCAATTGTTTGCATGATTTGTGTTTGTTTTTTCTCTTGTGCATCGGGTGTTGGTCTTTTATTTTTCTCATTAAATGGCTTCTTTCAGGCTTCTTGCTTTGTGGCTACCTGTAAGCAAACAAATTTAAAGTTTGCATTATTTATACATTCTTTCACAATAAATTACTTCAAATCTTTGAATCTTGAAGCTTTGAATCTCACAGGTTTAACAATAATATGACTAAGAATTTGTCCAAAGAACTCTCTTCCTTTATAAATGCATATGTATTCCTAACAATATACTTCAAGGTATGGTTAATCTAGATTATGTGATTGAGATTCAATTGGGGATAATTACAAGATAAAAAGTGTTTAATGTACTGCAAGGAATACAACACATTTTTTATCAGATAGAAAAAATAAATGAAAACAGCAAATATCTAACCTCCATAGTTTCCTCTGAGTGCTCTCACAACATGAACAGTAACTATGAGAAAAATGGCAGATTCTGTAGTTACACACACAATTGTATTTTTACTTTATTTCTAAGAATGACCTGTTCTCTTCCTGGAGTCAGGAAATTGCCAGCCAAAATTTACTGCTGCTTCTTCTATACAGGTGTCCCCCCCCCCCTTTACAAAGGTAGAGCGTTCCTATGAAACCATTTTTAAGCTGAAGTGGCGTAAAGCGAAGAACCATTAATTTATATGGGAAAAATTTTCGTAAAAGCGAAAATCCTCTTTGTAATGCGAAAACAGGTTACTAATGTAAGTCTTTTGTAAAAGCGAAGTGGCGTAAAGTGAACATAAAGTGGGGGACACCTGTATATTCACCGCTATTTACTTATGATACACAACTATCTTCTACCTGTTAATTTGCTAAATATTTAGTATTAGTATCAAAGTTTGAAGTAAAATTTATTGTCAGAGTACATACATGTCACCACATACAACCATGACATTCTTTTTCTGTGGGTATACTTAGCAAATTTATAGAGCAGTAACTGTAAACAAAATCAATGGACAACAAATTGTGCAAATGCAGGTATAAGTAAATAGCAATAAATAACAAGCATGAAATAATAAGAGTCCTTAAATGAGTGCAGTTAAACATATTAAAAAATTAAAATTACTGTCACATTTTCATGATGACGAGAGTGAATATAGAAGTTCAGATGACTGAGAAGTTGTGGTGGTCATTCATTTATAATTTGGAAATTTTAAAATACCATGATTTGCTGATCTCTACATATTCCTGGAGAACTAGAGCAACTTTAGATTTAGTCTTGTCAGAAGTGAGTAGAGTCCTCTTGCCAGGTGTCTTCTGAACTAGCTCAAATGATACAGTGAAACTGCCATTTTTAGCTGTCAAATGGCATTGCATGAAAAACACAGGAGCTTTAATATGAAGTTCATCCTGCCACAGGTGTGATCCATGACAATACATCAAGTAAACGTATGATGCTGTAAACACCTCACCTTTGAGGACCAGGCTGGCTTTGAAGTATTTTGACAAAAACTAAGTTCTTCCTTACCAGTTGATCAATGATGAGCCACATGCCCACAGTTCTGGCCCATTATTTCTTCCACAACTATGTGGGCTGAGAATTGATTCCTAGAAGATTTGAAGAAAGATGTGCTTTCTGACTCAGATATTACTTTCATTTCAGAAGTCCACAAAGGGTGCAGACAGACTGTGAGCTTTCTCTTTAGATGTTAATAAATTAACATAACACACACAAAATGCTGGTGGAACACAGCAGGCCAGGCTGCATCTATAGGGAGAAGCGCTGTCAATGTTTCGGGCTGAGACCCATCGTCAGGACTAACTGAAAGGAAAGATAGTAAGAGATTACTATCTCTTACAAAATCCACCAGCATTTTGTGTGTGTCACTTGAATTTCTAGCATCTGCAGATTTCCTCATGTTAATAAATTGTTCTTTTTCCCTCTTGGCAATTTGAATATGCCAACCTTGCCACCCACGGCCCTGTCAGAAGGCAATAATTTTAAGGGCACATAGCTGTTTTATCACTCAGAGGAGACCTGCTCATTGTAATGCAAATTATATGCATTTTTTTACCTAAGTAACATTTTAGATATACATATAATTTTGGATACTATTTATAAATAATTTCAGGAACAACATGTAATAAGTGTTGGATAGCTGTGAGGAAAATGTTTGACTGTGTTTGTCAAAGTTCTATGCTGCTGGGAACTTTTCATAATTTCCTGAATTTTTTGCAAACTAATTGACAGAGATTGTTAGCTACCATTAGTTTTCAACTCCATTATCATTTTACTGGAGTGGAATTAAACTATGGGATTAATGAGACTCATTTCTGAGCCAAGGGCACCACGACCTCAGAATTGGATGCAGTGTGCATTTTTCATGGATGAGAATATCCTTAATTTTTTTTGTCTTCTCCGCCCACTTGGTGGTACTCTCTTCCTCTGACAGAGTTTGGATACAATTTCCATTATGAAAGTCGGGTGTCAGGCATGCAAACTACATCACCTACACAATGTAGCCAACTGATTTAAATTAGGGCCTTAATACTGGGGGTGTTGATCTGCCAGAGGACTTTGGCATTGGTTTGTTATCCTGCCAGTAGATTTGGTGAATTCTCACCAGTTCTTGGAGGTACCTTCTCCAGGTAGTCCAGGTCCCAGAACACAGGAATCACTACTGCTTAGTAAACCATATATTATAGATGTTGGCCTTTGCTGAAATGTGACTGCTGAAATATGCTTTTTAGGGTTGCACCTTGGACCTTTGTATCGTAGGACAATATATTATCACAGTACAATGGAGAAGTTTTGTAGAGGACCTTTAAGAATATTACACATAAGGCCCATTTCTCATACTTCAATGAACAAGTTCATGACGCCTAGGAACTCAGCCTGTAAGTATGTACATATGCAAGCATCTTCACTCTCCCTCTCCTTCCTCTCTTTCTCTTCATCTCCCCCCTCCTCCCATTCCTTCCCAAGTGGCATATTCTGACAAATTCCTGGAAGTCTTTGATCTACAACTACTCAGACGAGAGAATGTGTACCAGAGACAGCACTAAGGAACTTCTCTATGTGGTAGGATCACATGGAATCTTACAGAACACTTGCAAATGTTACTGAACAGATCACCAGGTTCCTTCTGCTTCACTCTTCAGTTCACTCATTATCTTCATCAGCTCAGGACCACAGAGCTGGAGCAAAATCAAATTGCTCTTAAACTTCAGGGAATGGCAAGGCTGGAGAGAATACTGTACTTTGTGATCACAAGAAAGGCAAATATAATATAATGGGCTGTTTATTTTTTTCTGTCTAGGAATTGCCATGTGACCAAGAAAGGAATGCAGTCGAGTACCAATAGCAAATTCCACTGAACCTGATCCTGGTGGATTAGTTCCACGCTTCAGGGTTAGGAATGTTTGTACAATTTGTACACCTGCTGAGCCACACATTTCTCAAGGAATTGCAGAGTAACTCCATAGCTTACTTCCACTCCAGATGGGATTGATGGCTTTGTGGCCAAGCAGTCAGACAATACCAAGAAAGATGGAGGGGCAGGTAGCATTGAGGAAGTAGGAAACTGCAGAAGGACAGGTTAGGGGAGTGGGCAAAGAGGTGGCAGATAGAATGTAGTGTAGGGAAGTGAATAGTCATGCACTAGTAGAAGGAATAAAGGTGTAGACTAGTTTCTAAACCGAGAGAAAATTCAGAAATCAGAGGTGCAAGGGGACTTGGGAGTTGTCTGGCAAGATTCCCTAAACATTACCTTGCAGGTTGAGTCAGTGACAGGGAAGGCAAATGCAATGTTAGCATTCATTTCAAAAGGACGAGAATATAAAATTACAGGACATAAAGCCGGGGCCTTGTAAGGCATTGGTCAGACCACACTTGGATTATTGTCAGCAGTTATCGAAGAACAATGTGCTGGCATTGGAGAGGGTTCTGAGGAGGTTCAGGAGAATGATCCTGGGAATGAAGGAATTAAAATATAAGGAGCTTTGATGGCTATGGGCCTTCACTCGCTGGAGTTTAGAAAAATTAGGGCTTAATCTCATTGAAACCTATTCAATATTTAGAGGCTTAAATAGAGTGGATGTGGAGACGATGTTTCCTATAGTGCAGGAGTCTAGGACCAGAGGACAGAGCCTCAGCATAGAGGGGCATCGCTTTAGAACAGAGATGAGGGGGGATTTCTTTAGCCAGAAGGTGGTGAATCTGTGTAATTTATTGCCACAGAGGGATGGGGAGGCTAAGTATTTGGGTACATCTAAAGCAGAGTTTGATAGGTTCTTGATTAATAAGGGCATCAAGGGTGACTGGGTTGAGACAGGAGAATATGGTTGAGTGGGATGATAAATCAGCCTTGATGGAGTGGCAGAGCAGACTTGATGGGCCGAGTGGCCAGATTCTGCTCCTGTGCAGTTAAACTACTATCAATTACTTGCCATGTTCATTATCCTCACTTAATCCAACCCCGTTCCGTTTTCTGTTAGAATTTCAACATATTTCATTCTCCTTTTATCCCTTTCTTCAGTAACATAAAAAACCTACAGCACAATACAGGCTCTCCGGCCCACAAAGCTGTGCTGAACATGTCCTTTCCTGAGAAGTTACCTAGGGCTACCCGTAGCCCTCTATTTTTCTGAGCTCCTCATACTTGTCCTGGAGTATCTTAAAAGACCCTATCGTATCCCCCTCCACCACCATTGCCGGCAGCCCATTCCACTCACCCACCACTCTCTGTGTAAAAAACTTACCCCTGACATCTCCTCTGTACCTACTTCCAAGCACCTTAAAACTGTGCCCTCTCATGTTAGCCATTTCAGCCCTAAGAAAAAGCCTCTGACTATCCACATGATCAAAGTCTCTCCTCATCTTATACACAGTAGTTCAGATCCTGTCGCTAGAAACTCAACCCCAGCAGTAAACATGCCAACCAACTTCAGGGCGCTTAACTCCGCCGCAGTACCTCAGCGGAAAACAACATTCAAAACGTTGCACCACGCATTGTTGCTGCAATCTCCTTTATAGTGCTACCGTACCAAGATGTTCACGATATCCCAGATGTGACACTAACATTTACACGCCGTCTTTGGATTGACTTTGCTACGGTTTCTGGCGAAACAGCCCCGCAGCACGCGGCGGAATCCAAAGGGGCTGTGGACCATTTGAAGAGCCTACCCAATCGCAACGGTCTCCAGGGTGACTTGGCTCGATATCAAATAGTTATCGGTGGGCACTAATCGTCACCAGGTCTGGTCAGACGGCCGTTTCTGGCGCATGGTGACTACATGTTTTGGGAGAGCTTCCATCCAAACGCACCGGCAGAGCCTGAAACTTTCGGCGAATCCAAACCTGCTACATTTGACTGAATTAAATATACCTCCAATAAACCCGCGGATGGGCCCACTCCTGGTTAACACTGAAAATACATTCGTCCCGCTCTGAAGGCATATCCATAGAGAGAGAACTGGGTTAAAATATTGGGAGTACTACGGCCACCCAAACGACATACACAGAAACTACAGTTATTCAGAAAGGCGACACCACCACCAGACAGGGGAAATGAAGCAAGAGAACTGCAGTAAATGGTAATTTCCCTGATCACATCTGGATCACTCGATAAACGAATAGAAAGAAGCACACATGCAGGAAGTTCTTTGGGCTGAGCCAGTTTGAAGAGTATGGGTTCTCAGTTTACCAAGAAGATAGAGTGATAACAGTGAGCGAACACACTTGTGATCCAAAATTAGAGATACTGTACACCTATTATCATAGTCACCACACATGCCGGTGATAATAAAGCAGATGCTGATTCCGAAATCCTGCAGACGCTGGAAATCTTGAGGAACGCACAGAATTGCTGAAAGACCTCAAGACTCTTTGATGAGGGGTCTCGGCCAGAAACATCGACCCATCAATCTCCTCCAATATGCTGCCTGACTTGCTGAGTTACTTTTTTTTTACAAAACTAAGAAGTTCATTTACACGACAAATCCACAAAGTATAAACATTCAAGACTATGAATAAATTCAAATTAGAATATGATTACTACTGTCTATAAAACAGTCAACCCCGGGGGGGGGGGGCACCGCTCCTGGAAAGCCCCCACTGTATCCACTGTGACCGCATGCTCCCGCTCTAAGGACAGCCCGGCACGAAGCTGTCCTCGGAAGAGGGGCAGGCAGCTGGCATCGGCAGTCCTGGACTTTCCGCCGCCTAACCCGTGAGCAAGCCCACGAAATCCTCCTGGCGACCCGTCAGTTCCTCCCGCATATCGCCTGACTGAATTTTAAAATAAAGTTTCAAATGAATTGTATTCTCTCGCTGACTGCTAGCTGAAACTGGCTCGTGCACCATTACACCTACACCAAACATCTGTACTGGTGAAGTTGAGATGGTGTGACAGCAAACTGCACGCACTTTCTACAGGCGCTTTACTTACTCCGAGGTAAGGAAGGGATAGCTCGCGGAGTCTCGGCCGGATTCTCCTATTACTGTAACACATTATCTGTTGCGCCATCCTTGAGGACAAATCTCAGGAAGAGACCCGAACCTTAGATATTTTGACCCATGCAGCTCAGTATCATGTACCCTGAACTTTGGAACTTTTGCCAAAGAGAATGGAAAAGGAAAAGTAAAGCGATAATTGTATCTATGGTAGTATCTACTATGGTAACTCCATAGGTGTTGCCCGGCCTGCTGAGTTCCTCCAGCAAGTGTGTTGTTTGGATCTCCAGCATCTGCAGATTTTCTCTTGTCAGTAACTGGTGAAACATAGCGCACTTCTATTTAAATATGGAATTTAAATATGCGAGCTTTGTGAACTCCTGATTAAACGCTGAAATCAGGACGTCCTGGCACGCTTTTCTTTTGATGTGCACCACTACGGCGTGAATTTTGGATTACTGATCACGTGCACAACAAAGCGACCTTCACATCCATCCTCGGTTTATATTACCGACATCTCGAGTAAGAACAAGGGGATCTTCCACTAAAGTGGACAAACACTTCCAAAGGCGTGGCCTGTGATAATCTGCGGTGAGCATGTGCCTGTGGACTTCACAACCGACACAGTGTTATGTACAGGAAGGTGAAGGGCGTTTGACACGGTAATTTAATACTGATGGACGTAATATAGCAAAATTCGTTACTATCAAACAACAAAAGTTCCCAAAAGTTATCTTCTAATAACCACTACGCCAAACTCTGAAATCAACCGCTGGTGAGATAATCTTGCTGGCGATTGTTCGATAATGTTGATGAATGGTAACTGCAGACCTCTCCCAATATCACTTGGAATTCAACAGGTTCAAAAGTGGTATACACGATTTAGACACGGGGCATTGAAGACTGTACTAGAGCAAAGATATGGCGGGAGTCGGCTGTCTGAAATAAACCATACTGGTTGCGGCTCAGACATCAGGTTAGACACCAATCCCTCTCCCACAAAGCGCTCTGACAGCAAAGCAGTATTTTATCACAGACCGCGCTCCGAGTATTACTGAACCGTCCACACCTCAATACCCAGCCGAGGACTCAAATTTCCCAAGACATGGTAAATGCGAGCACTAGATCTGCTTTTATTTCTTTATACATCATTTGAGAATATTTATAAGGACGGCAATTAAGATAATAATTCTAAATAAAAGTGAAAGGGGCGGAACTGCCTCAAACAATCATCTCAGAATGACAGTTGACAAATGCCTGCGAGAAATGTTGATTATAGCCTTACACTACCCCAAGCCCTGCCCCTTGGATTTGCAATGCTAATAGACCCATATTGGAAAAGCAATAATTACGAGGAGGAGCTCCGTTCTTCACCAACTCCCGCCTTTCTCAGGGCAGAGTAACTGTAGCGCTCTCCAAGTGATAAGTGCCTCACACCGGGGCTACCCTGAGCCCGAACTGTTCACTTCAAAAATCTTTTCATCTCCCAAAGTGAAGAGAGAGAGTGAGAGACTATTACAGGGACAGAGACTTGAGTGAGGGGGTGGGGGTAAGCAAGCGAGGATGGAGTGATAGAGATAGACGGTGACAGAGACAGAAACATACAGGTACAAAAACGTAACAGAAGGCGAAAAGGAGATGGAGAGTACAAAAGCTCAGTACGATGTAAATAGGCAGAAATAGATAGATAGAGAGAGAGAGAGAGAGAGAGAGAGAGGGAGAGAGATACTCGTGGGAAAGGAAGTTGGAGATACATAGAAACTCCGACAGTTTTGGAGAAAGATAGAGTAGAGAGGGGGGGGGGGGAGAGTGAGAGAGAGAGAGGAGAAAGAGAGGGAGGAGAGAAAGAGTGTCAGTGTGTGAGAGAGAGAGAGGGAGAAAAGAGTGAGAGAGCGCGCTAGAGAGAAAGCAAGTAAGTAAGTAAAGGAGAGGGCGGAATTCACCTCCGTCCTATGGGAGCGCTCGAAGGAGGGCAGGAGGCAGCAGCGGGGCGCCACCAGTATCTGGTGACCGGCGCTCGGGTCGCCGCGCTGGGGGGATCGGCGCCCCGCTCGGCGCCCTCTCCCACACCTGCTTCCTGTCTGCCTTCTCACCCAGACCAGCCCCGTGTCGCCATCTTCCGTGTTACTGGCCGGCCGCAGAGTGCGGAATAAAGTTCAGCGGGAGAGGGCGAGCGCCTTACCGCCGCTCACACGGGACGGGCTGATGAACGCGGCTCCGGCTCTGCGGCCGCCGAGTCCCGGCTCGCCCCCGTCGCCGACCTCGGGAGCGCCGCGACTCTCCGGCCAGGGCATCTCCTTCTATATTCAGATCGGCCTGAGCAGGGAACCCGTCATCCTCGAATGCACCGACTTCTCCCTCGCACATGTCCGGGAAATGGCCTGTTCCATCGTGGATCAAAAGGTAACGGGACAAAGTTGGCGCGGTTAGCGGGAGTGGGAAGTCAGCGAGAAGAAGGAGAGAGAGAGAGAGTGAGGAGAGGAGAGAAAACAGGCGGACGACAGGGGAGTAGGAGGACGGTGGGGAAGGAGAGTAGAGGAGGCAGAATAGAAAAAAAGTAACCAGAGGAAGATGAAAGAAGTGGCAAAAAGAGGAGAGGGGAAAGGAGTAGGAGAAAAGGAAGCGGATGCAAGAGGGAGGGGAAGAGAAGGGTATGAGAGGAGAGGAGGAGTGAAGGAGGCGGTGAGAGGAAGGAGAAGAGGGAGAGCGCAAGAAAGAAATGAGAGGAAAGACGGGAGGGGGAAGGAAGGGGTGAGTGTAGTGAGTGTTGCATATATATGGAGCTGAGGTGGAAGATGGAAGATCAAGGGGAATGTGGGGGAGAGGATGGAGTGTTGTAAAAGTGAGGGATGGAATGTAATGAAATAGGTGGGAGGACGTCAGTGCAAGGGTTGTTGAAGGAGCAGAGATGAGCGTGTGGACATAATTGATGGGATAGAGGTAGGGCAGAGTTGAGGAAAGAAGGGAGGGCATGAAGATGTGGAAGGTAAAGGATGACATGTGAAAGGATGGTGTGAAAGGGAGCGAAGGAGAGGAGAAGGTCAATGAGGGAGGGAGCATGGTGGATGGAGCGAAAGAGAATTGCAGTAGAGGAACGTAACTGGTGAGGGGGGAGTGATGAATGAGCTGAAGAATTTGAAAAGGAGATGTGAAGGAATGGAGAGATGGGTGAGATTGAAAGCAGTTGAAATAGGAGGGCCCATGGATGCATTGGTAGTGGACTGGAGTGAGGAAGGGAGAGATAGGGATGGGAGTAGAGAAATGTGAGAAATACCTGGGTTTCAGCAATTAAGTTACAGAGAAAGGTTGAACAAGTTAGGTCTCTATTCATTGGAGCGTAGAAGGTTGAGGGGGGATTTGATCGAGGTATTTAAAATTTTGAGAGGGATAGATAGAGTTGACGTGAACAGGCTGTTTCCATTGAGAGTAGGGGAGATTCAAACTGGAGGACATGATTTGAGAGTTAGGGGGCAGAAGTTTAAGGGAAACACGAGGGGGTATTTCTTTACTCAGAGAGTGATAGCTGTGTGGAATGAGCTTCCTGTAGAAGTAGTAGAGGCCAGTTCAGTTGTGTCATTTAAGGTAAAATTGGATAGGTATATGGACAGGAAAGGAGTGGAGGGTTATGGGCTGAGTGCGGGTAGGTGGGACTAGGTGAGATTAAGGGTTCGGCACGGACTAGGAGGGCCAAGATGGCCTGTTTCCGTGCTGTGATTGTTATATGGTTATATGGTTAATTCATAAAAGGATAGAAGATTGGCTGGTGAGTGAGGAGACATGAGGACATGCAGTGTGTTGGGAGAAGAATGAGAAGTAGGGTGGAGAGAAGATAACAAGTTTTTAAGAGTAGAGGAGGGTGAATTAGTGAGAAGCCACTTGGGTAGTAGGGAGGAGGGAGACTTAAGGGAGGAGATGGCAGAGTAAGAGTGAAAAGAGGAGGGAAAGGATACAATGGGTGGAATGAGGAGTCGGATGAAGGAGGGAAGAGGAGAATTTGAATGAAAGCAGTAGAGGAAAGGAGGAAGAAATGGGGAAACAGGGACAGAGGGTCAAAAGTGGTTGGTGAATGATAAGGAGGAAGAGGGGAGGGCTAAGGGGCTGAGTGATTTGAAAGTGAGTAAGGAGATCAAGAGGATGGCAGGAGATAAAGATAAGGGAGTGGTGATTAGGGATGGATGTTGTGGGAGGGGGAAGAATGATCAGGAATGGAGTGAGATGAAAAGAGAGGAGTGAAGTTGTGGGAAGAATTGGAGAGAAGAGAATGGATAGGAAGCAGTGGGAAGGGTGATGATGTGGGCTAGAATCAATGTCAGAGGGATGTGGCTAATAGCAATAGAGGGAAAAGAGATGGGAGTGGGAAGGAAGAACAGGAAAGAAAGGAGATTGAGTATGGATTAGGCTGTAGTGAAATGGGGAACAGAGATGGTGAATGGTGAAGGAGAAGGTCATAGAGAAGGGAATTAGAGGCAATGGAGAAAGACTGTAGAGAATGATCTGAAACGGATGTTGACAGGAGGAGGGGGAAGCTCTCGGGATAGGGACTGTTGGAGGCACTGGGAGACAGGGAAGGTAATTGAAAAAATGTGTGAGAGGCAAACTAGACAAGGTGAATGGAGAGGGAGGCTGAATTAGTAAGAGCAAGGGATAGGCTGACAATAACTTTCAAGCTGTTGATAGTGGTATAACTCAGTGGTGGAGTTTTTACTATGAAAGAGACTGCTAGAAAAAATGCAGCTCATGTGGATACGACACAAGTTCACATTTGTTCTTTTGTGTGTGTTTGAGAATGTCAAGATTTAGTGCAGTGTGCTGTGTGTGTTCTTGTCATTGTTGCTGTGTGAGGCTTGTGAAATAAACTCTAGTTATCCTGCTGCTTGAATGGAGAGGGCTAGCTATCCCAGACCTCCCAGTTAGTGGCTGGATGTGTGATACTAGCATTGCAGCTCCTCATAAGGGGCTTAACTGCAGGTCTCTTCCATGGTGTGGATGCCATGAGTTTCTTCTTACTGAAGAGCTTTGCAGTTCGTTGTAACAATTGCATTTTGAATCTTTGTCTTTGTTGTTTTACAAGGGTTTACCAAATTTTAAGTTTCAATATGAAATCGAAATTAAGATCCTGCACAGCATTAAGAAAACATAATTTTTGCAAGTTTTACTTTGAGGCTAACCTTTTGGTGAAGGTGTACTCTATGTTGTACAGAAATATTGCAGAATTCTTAGAATGGGGTTTGAGAATTCAGAATGCTTCTTTTGGAAACCCCATGGATACAGCTTTGGGTGAATGTGGGAATGCTTGTGAAGTGTTGGCCTTGTCAGAATTGCAGAACTAATTTCTGCATAAAGTTTGAATGTTGGTATTCAAACTTTGACTTTCCACACTAAATTTGTTTTACGCAATAATCAAAATTTATAGGTAAGTATATTTTGAAGAAGACATAGGGGACTACAAGAGATTAAAAGTCCAGAGACTTAAAGAGGTTAGGCAAAGACCTGGCAAAAAAAAGAATAATCTCATCTATATGGTTGACATTTGTAAAGTTCTAAGATGCAGAGGGATCTGGATTTCCTCATCAAGATCCCCAAAGTGCTGATATGTAAGTAGGGGCTCTCTGGGTTACAAATGATCTGGCTTCAGGAAACCTAAATTTACTCAAACTCTCTCATATGTTATTAAGCATTCTTCAAGCTAGTAGTAATAAAAATCAAATATTTCATGTTATTCAATAGTGGGAGGATACAGTATACTGTATATTCAGGTTAATTATGGTTATGTTATGGTTATTATTCATTGAAATGAAAGAATTACATGCAGAACAATAAGATATGGTGTACTACAGGAAACTGACATTTTGATTTCAGAAGCAATTGGCATTCTGACAGTTTTCAGGAATGGAACCCTTACACAATCCATTTGAGAGGGTGGAGCAGAGACTTGCCAGGATGCTACCTGGATGTTTTAGGACGATAGTTTGGATGAGCTAGAGCTTTTCTCTTTGGAGTGAAGGAAGATAAGAGGTGACTTGGTAGAGCTGTACAAGATGATAAGAAGCATAGATTAAGTAGATGGCCAGAGACTTTTTCCCAGGACAGAACTGGCTAATATGAGGGGTTATAATTTTAAGGTGATTGAAGCAAAGTACAGAGAGGATGTCAGAAGTAATTTTTTTACCTGGGAAGTGGTGGCTGGATGGTATGCTCTGACAGTGGTGGTAGAGGAAAATGCATTAGGGACATTTAAGAGACTCTTAGATAGGCACATGGATGATAGAAGTGGAAGCTATGTGGGAGGGAAGGGTTAGGTTGATCAGAAAGTAGGTTAAATAGTCTGCACAATATCATGAGCTGAAAGGCTTCCACTGTGCTGCAATATTCTGTTGTCTATAACCCAAGGAATACCTGTAATTAAGAAAGTTAAAGAATTGTTATTGTTTTCTATGAAGAGAACCTAATACAAAAATAGGAGGTTATGCTGTGGTGAGACCTGATGTACTGTGTGTAGCATTGGTCTCCTATATGGAAATATGTTTGTGTGTTGAGAGTTAAGAGACCATTTTCTAGACTAATAGTTGGGATGAATGGGTTGTCATTTGAGGAAAAGTTGGGCAGGCAAGGCTTGCATCCAGTTGCGTTCAGAAGATTGAGAGGGACTTGAATTGAAGTGTACAAGATTCTTGTTAGGGTGAGGACATTGCCCCTTGCAAGAGTATATTCCCTCCAATGGGAGAATCTAGAACTAGGGGCTACTATTTAAAATAAGTTTGTCCACTTAAATATGAAGAGCTATGCTTTTTCAGTATGTCATTAGGCTACTTTCCTAAATGGGCACTGGAAGCACAGTCTTTGAAGACTACAAAAACAGAAGTAGTTAAGAATCAGATTTATTATCATTGACCTATGGCATGAAATTGGTTGTGGCTGCAGTACAGTGTCAGGATGTAAAAATCTATAATGTACAAACTAAACAGTGCAAAATAAAAGGAATAATGAAGTACTGTTCATGATCTGTTCAGAAGACCGATGGCAGAGGTGAAGAAGTTGTTATTAAATCATTGAGTATGGATCTCCAGGCTCCCTTACCTCTTTTCTGATGGTAGTAATGAGTAGAAGAAGTGACCTGGATGGTGAGGGTCTTAATGATTGGTAATGCTTTCTTGAGGCACTGTCAACTGAAGATGTCCATGATGATGGGGGTAGGGGTGGGGGTTATACCCATGATGGAGATGGCTTTACAGCCTCTTCCAATTCTGTATGATGGAGGTTCCATATCAGACTGTGATGGAACCAGTCAGAAAGCTCTCTACTGTATATCTATAGAAATGTACTAGTCTTTGGAGACATACCAACTGTGAAATTCCTGCTGGAGTAGAGCCACGGGCATATCTTCTTTATAAGTGCATTTTGTCTAAGAAGTTGACTATAAGACATAGGAGCAGAATTAGGCTATTAGGGCCATCAGGTCTGTTCCACCATTTGATCATGGCTGATTGTTATTTTCGCTCTCAACACCATTCTCCTGTCTTCTCCCCCTAACCTTTGACACCCTTAATTATCGAGGACCTATTAACCTCTGCTTTAAGTACACCAAATGGTGAGGTCTCCACAGCTGTCTGTGGCAGTGAATTCCACAGATTAAACCGCCTCCCCCAGCAAAATAAATTTCTCACTGCTTTTTGAAGGGGATATTCCTTCTATTCTAAAGCTGTGCACTCTGATCCTAAACTCTTGGAAACATCTTTTTCACATTCACTCTATCTAGGCCTTTCAATATTTGGTAGGTTTCAATGAGATCCCTCCTTATTCTTGTAACATGTTAACCCTTTCATGCCTGGGATCATTCTTGTCAATCTCCCTGGACCCTGTTGAATGCCAGGACATTTTTTTACTTGGATAAGGGAATCAAAGCTGTTCATAGTACTCTAAGTGCGTTCTGACTACATTTATGTAACGCTGTGCTAGAGAGGCCAGAGCTAACAAGATTGAACAGTCTAATATAGGACTAAGGAGTTGGCGTAGGAAGGAGGGCATAAGGTTTTTGGATCATTGAGCTTTGTACCAAAAGAGACAGTTTGCACCTGAACTGGAGGAGGACTGATATCTTAGTGGGAAGGTTTGTTAATGCAACAGTGGTGTTCCAGGGGAATGGGAACCGGTGTGCCAGAACAGTTAGTGGAGAGGTTGTGGAGGCAGATGTTGGTAAGACTTCAGACAAAGTTAGGAATCAAAAGTTTGAGTGTGTTGCGACTAGTGCCCTGAGCTGCGTATATTTAAATGCATGGAAAGGTGGATGATAGTGCTGAAGATAAGGTAGCTGGTTTACAAAGAGAGGCAATGTGTAATGAGGAGAGGCTGTTGATAGGGCCTAAATTGGGAACAGATGCTCTGAGGGATATGTGCGGAAGAAATGTGGCAAATGTTCTGGGGATATTTGTGTGGCGTTCTGCAATGGTATGTAACAAAGAGACACAGAAAGGATGGTAGGGTACAGGAACCGCGGTGTACAAAGGCTGTTAAAAATCTAGTCAAGATGAAAATAAAATCCTATGAAAGGTTCAAAAACTAGGTAGTGATAGATATCTAGAGTACTAAAAGGCAAGCAGGAAGGGTTTAAGAATGAAATTAGGAGAGCCAGAAGGGGCCATGAGAAAGCATTGGTGAGCAGATTAAAGAAAACCCCAAGACATTCTACAAGTATGTGAAGAGCAAGAGAATGAGACCTGAGAGAATAGGATCAATCAAGTGCGACAGTGGAAAAGTGTGTATGGAACCGGAGGAGATAGCAGAGGGACTTAATACTTTGCTTCAGTATGGCTGAAAGAAGAATATAGCTGGGAGCTTGATGTCCAAGGATACACATTGTGTCAAAAGGACAGGCAGGAAGGCTGAGTGGCTGGCATTGGTCTGTTGGGAAAAAATGAAATCAAATCATTAGAAAGAGATGACATAGGGTTGGAAGGTGTTGTGTCATTGGATAGAGCTAAGGAACTGCAAGGATAAAAAGACTGATGTGAGTGGCAAACAGACCCCCACACAGTAGTAAGGATGTCGTCTGCAAATTGCAGCGGGCGATAGAAAACACATGCCAAAAGGGCAATGTTACAATAGTCATAGGGGATTGGTAAGGTTGGTGCTGGATTCCAAGAGGGGGAATTTCTAGAATGTCTAGGATATGTTTAATAGAGTAGCTTATGGCAGCTCAAGGGAGGCTTTTCTGTTTGGCTGCCGGTGAGTAGGGGTGTTCCACAGGGGTCTGTATTAGGACTGCTTTTTACGTTATATGTCAGTGATTTGGGTGCTGGAATTGATAGCTCAGTGGTCAAGTTTGCAGACAATATGAAGATAGGTGAAGGGACAAGAAGTTTTGAGAGAGGTTACAGAAGGACTTGAATTAGGAGAATGGGCAAAGAAGTAGCAGATGGTATACAGTGTTGGGAAGTGTATGGTCATGCACTTTGGCAGAAGAAATAAAAGGGCTGACTAATTTCTAAATGGAGAAAAAATTCAAAAATCTGAAGGGCAGAAAGATTTGGGAGTTCTCATGCAGGATTCTCTGAAATTTGCAGGTTGAGTTGCTGGTGAGGAAGGCAAATGCGATATTAGTATTTGTTTCAAGAGGACTAGAATATAAAAGCAAAGATATAATGTTGAGACTTTATAAAGCACTGGTGAGGCCTCAGTTGGAGTATTATGAGCAGTTTTGGGCCCCTTATCTTAGAATTTGCTGAAACTGGAGAAGGTTCATAAAAATGTTTACAGGTTTGAACAGCTTGTCATATGAACAGCGTTTGATGGCTCTGGGCCTGTACTCACTAGTATTCAGGAGAATGAGGGTTGACCTATCGAATGATGAAAGGCCTTGATAGAGTGGATGTGGAGAGGATATTTCCTATGGTGGCAGAGTCTAAAGATTAGAGGACAGCCTCAGAATAGAGAGGTGTTCTTTTAGAATGGCGATGAAGAGGAATTTCTTCAGCCAGAGGGTGGTGAATCTCTAGAATTCTTTGCCGCAGGTAGCTGTGGAGGCCAAGTCTTTATGTATATTTAAGGGAATGGTTGATAGATTCTTGATTGGTCAGGACACGCAGGGATGTGGGGAGAAGGCAGGAGGTTGGGATTGAGAGAAAAACTGGATCAGCCATGATGAAATGGCGGAGTAGACTCGATGGGCCAAATGGTCTAATTCTGCTCCTATATTTTATGATCTTATAAAATCTCAGAATAACATTCTAGTTTTTATATCCTAGTCCTTTTATAATGAATGCTAACATTGCATTTGCCTTCCTTACTGATGACTCAACCTGCCAGTTAACCTTCAGGAAATCCTGCACTCGAACTTCCAACTCAATTTGCATTTCTGATTTCTGAATTCAATCCTGGGTTAGAAAATTGTCTATACCTTTACTTCTTTTACTGAAGTGCATGGCCATACACCTCCCCACACTGTATTCCATCTGCCACTTCTTTGCCCACTCTCCTAATCTGTCCAAGTGGTTTGGCAAACTCCCTGCTTCCTCAGCACTATTTGTCCCTCCTTCTTTTCTTTTGTTTTGTCTACAAATATGGCCACAAAGCCAACAATTCCATGATCCAGATCATTAACATAAAACGTGAAATGTATTGGACTCAACTCCGACCTCTGTGACACATCAGTAGTCACTGGCTGCCAACTAGAAAAGATCCCCTTTATTTTCAGTCTTTGCCTCCTGCCAGTCAGTCAATCATTTATTCATGTTGGTATATTTCCTGTAATACCAAAGGCTCTTATATTGTTTATCAGCTTCATTTGTGACACTTTGTCAAAGGCTTTCTGAAAATTCAAGCACACAACATTCACTGTCTATCCTGTCTGTAATTTCGTCAAAGAATTCCAACAGATTTGTCATTAGCAAGATTTCCCTTAAGGAAACCATGTTGACCTTGTCCTATTTTATTATATGCTTCCAAGTACCCTGAAACATTCATAATAATGGACTCTAACATCCTGCCAACTACTCAAGTCAGGCTAACTAATCTATAATTTCCCGTCTTTTGCTTCCCTCACTTTTTAAAGAATGGAGTGACTTTTTCAATTTTCCTTTTATGAAACTATTCCAGAATCTAGTGATTCTTTGAAGATCAACACTAATGCCTTCAACAATCTCTTCAGCTACCTCTTTCAGAAACCTAGGGTGTAGTCCTTCTGATCCAAGCAACTTATTTACTGTGCCTTCAGACCGGCAGCTTCCCAAATATTTTTTCCTTTGTAATAGTGAGTACACTGACTTCCCAGAAACTCTAGCCACTGCTGCTAGTTTCCCCTTCCAATCAGCTTTGGCCAGCTCCTCTCTCATGGCACTGTAGTTACCTTTACTCAACTGTGATACCAATTTGTCTGACTTTCACTTATCCCTCTCAAACTGTAGGGTATATTCTAGCATATTATGATCATTGTCTCCTAGGGTTTCTTTACCTTAAGCTTCCTAATCATATCTGGTTGATTACACAACACCCAATCCAGAACTGCCTTTTCCCTTTTGGGCTTGACCACAAGCTGCTCTAAAACTTCAAAGTTCAAAGCCATCTTGTAGGCATTATAAAAATCCTTTTTCTTGGGATTTAGCACCAATCTACCTGCCCTTTTTAGATTCCTTTTCTATCTCCCGTTGTAATTTGTATCCCACATCCTGGCTATTGTTCATATAACTCTAATCAAGGTTTTATTTTTATTATTGTTGTTTCTTAGCTCTACCCATAAGGATTCTACACCTTCTGATCCTGTCACTTTTTGCTGAGGATTTGACTTCATCATTTTTTTTATCAACAAAGCCATCCGAACCCCTCTGCCCATCTGCCTGTACTTTCTATATAATGTTGGATGTTCCCAGCTGTGATATTCTTTCAACCATGACACGGCGATTCCTACAACATAATGCCTGCCAATTTCTGTTGTGTGTTTAATTTTTAAGTGATGTTTGAATAATATTGTAAATATATTGTTTGATTATGTATTCTTTGTTGTTTCCATAATTCATTATGGGATATGTGTAAAAGTATGTGAAAAGCAAATGTCATTACACCACCATGTCATAAGTGAGAACCTCGTTACAAATAAAAACAAGCTAAGCAGACATGTCACTGGACTCTCGTGCTTTTCTTTCAATTAGTTTTATGTTGTAGAGGTACATAACAGTGGTGACCAGGAAGTTTTAAAGAAACCCGAGACTACTACCTACCTGTCGAAGAGCAGTGAGCCATTTGTTAAAAGTAGGCAGAAAACAGACAAAATTCAAGTTCATAAACAGTGAGCACTGGGTCATAATAACAATAGAAATAATACATTTTTAAGAAGAGCAGAAATGGCTGGCTGTATCGGAAAGTTAAATATGTTCCATTGCACAGCAGATAACTGTTTGAAATACATTAAGCGAACTGAGCATTATTTTGAAGCGAATGAAATAGCCAATGAGAAGTGAGTACCAATTTTACTGAGTGCATTGGGTGGAAAAGCACAGAGTTTGCTGAGAAGTTTAACTGCTCCAACGCAACCAGCTGAAATAAGCTCTGCTGATATCGTGAAAGTAATGCGGGACCATTTAGAATCCAAACCATTGATGATTGCAGAAGGTTTTAGGTTTCATAAGCAAATCAAAAGGAAGGGGAGTTCATTTCAATGTACGTGGATGAATTGAAGAGGTTGCCTGAGCATTCTTAGTTCAATGATGGGTTTAATGATGTTCTGAGAGATCATTTAGTTTGTGGAATCTTACAAGAAAATGTTGAAAAGCGGCTCCAACTGAAGCACAACTCACATTTAAAAGAGCAGTTGAAATCCCTGTGTCAATTGAAACAAAAGACAGAGAAACAACTGGGTTACAGTCAGGAATGAAAGCAAGCATGAACAGAATTAAAGTATCTGGACCTAGGGTTCTCAACCCGGGGTCCATGCAGCCTTCAGTTTAATGGTAGGGGTTCATGGCATCAGATGGCAGGGAACCCCTGGTCAAGACGGGTCAACCAGGGACGGGTTGCACTTGAATCCCGGGGACCAATATCCTGGCGGGCAGGTTTGATAGAGCTGTTGGGGAGGGTTTAAACTAGTTTGGCAGGGGGGTGGGAATCAGAATGTGAGTGCAGGGATTAAGGTAGAAGGACAAGGGCAATGTGCTAAGAGTTCTGAGTTGATGAGGAAGGACAGGCAGGGGACAGAACATAATTGTAGCCAGTTAAAGGGGTTGAAATGTGTATATTTCAATGCTAGGAGTATTAGGAACAAGGAGGATGAACTTAGAGCATGGATTAGTACATGGAACTGTGATGTTGTGGCCATTACTGAAACTTGGTTAGACGAAGGGCAGGATTAGATGATGCAGTCCCGGGGTTCAGGTGTTTTAAAAGGAATAGGATGGGAGGTAGAAAAGGTGGGGGGGGGGGAGTGGCATTGCTGGTCAGGGATAGTATCACAGCTATAGAAAGGGAGGATGCTGCAGAAGGAGTGTCCACAGAGTCAGTCTGGGTGGAAGTCAGAAATAGGAAGGGATCAATCACTGTGCTGGGAGTAGTCTATAGGCCCCCAAATAGCCCTCGGGACACCGAGGAGCAGATAAGCAGACAGATTTTAGAATGGTTCAGGAAATACAGGGTAGTAGTTATGGGTGATTTCAACTTCCCCCATATTGACTGGCACCTCCTGAGGGCAAGGGGGATAGATGGGGCTGAATTTGTCAGGTGTGTTCAAGAAGAATTCCTGACACAGTATGTGGACCGGCCGATGAGAGGAGAGGCTATACTGGATCTAGTTCTGGGTAATGAACCTGGTCAGGTGACAAACCTCTTGGTGGGGGAGCATTTTGGTGAGAGTGACTCCCTTAGCTTCAGCATAGCTATAAAAAGGGATAAAATCAGATAAAATGGTAAAGTGCTTAACTGGGGAAGGGCTGACTTTGAGGAAGGGATGAGGCAGGAACTAGCAAGAGTAAATTGGAAACAGATGTTCAAAGGGGAAAGCATAGAAGTAATGTGGGAGAAGTCTTGGGAACACTTGAGCTGAATTCAGGATAGGTTTGTCCCACTGAGGCAAGGAAAAAATGGTAGGAAAAGGGAACCGTGGCTGATGAAACATGTGAGGCAACTTGTCAAGAGGAAAAAGGAAGCGTATGTTAGATATAAGAAGCAGGAAGTAGAAGGGGCGTATGAGAAATATAAGGTAGCCAGGAAGGAGCTAAAGAAAGGACTTAGGAGAGCTCGAAGGGGGCATGAGAAGGCCTTGGCATGTAGGATTAAGGAGAACCCCAAGGCGTTCTATGCATATGTGAAGAATAGGAGGATGACGAGAATGAAGGTGGGACTGCTAAAGGATAAAGAGGGCAACGTGTGCCTGGAAGCAGAGGAGGTTGGGGAGGTCCTAAATGAATACTTTACTTCAGTATTCACAAGTGAAAAGGATCTTGATCAGGATGAGGTCAAAGTAGAGTGGGCTTGTGTGCTGGACAATGTGGAGATTAAGGAAAAAGTGCTGGATCTTCTTAAAAACATTAAGATTGATAAATCCCCAGGGCCGGATATGATACACCCCAGGTTGTTGTGGGAGTTGAGAGAAGAGATCGCAGGAGCATCAGCTATGATCTTTGAATCCTCTTTGGCTGCAGGGGAAGTGCCAGAGGACTGGAGAATGGAAATGTAGTTCCCTTGTTTTAAAAAGGTAATGGGGAAAAACCTGGGAACTATAGACTGGTGAGTCTTACGTCGGTGGTATGCAAACTGCTGGAAAGGATTCTTAAGGATAGGATCTATGAGCATTTGGAGAAGTACAGTCTACTCATGGATAGTCAACATGGCGTTGTGAAAGGAAGATCGTGCCTCACGAGCCTGATTGAGTTTTTTGAAGAGGTAGCAAAATAAATTGATGAGGGTAGGGCAGTGGATGTGGTCTACATGGACTTTAGCAAAGCATTTGACAAGGTCCTTCATGAGAGACTCATCCAGAAAGTCATGAGGCACAGGATAAGTGGAACCTTGGCTGTTTGGGTAAACCATTGACTTAAAGGAAGAAAGCAGAGGGTAGTTGTGGAAGGAAAGTATTCTGCCTGGAGGTCAGTGACTAGTGGAGTGCCAAAGGGACCCCTTTGTCTTGGGACCCCTACTATTTGTGATTTTTATAAATGACCTGGATGTAGAGGCGGAAGGATGGGTGAGTAAGTTTGCGGATGACACGAAGATTGGAGGAGTTCTGGATGGAGCTGTAGGTTGTCGAAGGTTACAAGAGGATATAGACAGGCTGCAGAGTTGGGCAGAAAAATGGCAGATGGAGTTCAATCCCGAGAAGTGTGAGGTGATGCATTTTGGAAGGACAAACTAGAAGACTGATTAATGGTTACTTAAGAGTGTGGATGAACAAAGGGACCTTGGGGTTCAAATCCATACATCCCTCAAGGTCACTGCACAGGTTGATAGGGTAGTTAAGAAGGCCTAAGGGAAGCTAGGCATCATTAACAGGGGGATAGGAGGGCCAGCATTGTGAGTTTGTGATTGGCTGAGATAACTACAACTTGATTGGAGATCCAACCACCATTTGCATGCATCATCCCCCACAATAAGTTCAACTGAAAGTGAATTAAGAAAGATACTGGATGATACTACAGCAGTGTTCAAGGATGGCACTGGAAAATCAAACATATTAAGGGTAAAATAGTGTCAAATGAAAACACTACATCCAAGTGTTACAAAACCTGCCTGGGTCCTTATACCATCCATGATAAAGTAGCCAGTGAGCTAGATTACATAGAGTCTAAAAGAATTCTTTTCCAGGTTGAGTGGAGCCCAGGGGAAATGCCAGTGGTCCCAGTAGCCTAGAAGGATGGATGTGTCAGGAATCTGTGGTGACTTTAAGGTTATCATCTACCCAGTGCTGAAAGTTGATCAATAACCTCTACCCAGAGTAGAGAATATTTTTGCAAACCTTTCTAGAGGAAAACACCTCAGTAAAGTGGACTTACCTGAGGTCTACCTGCAGATGGAGATGGAAAAAGAGTATGGAGTGATTCTCACTATAAGCGCTCACAAAGGGCTTTATCACTGTAACAGGCTTATTCTTGGAGTAGCACCTGCATCTGCACTCTGGCAGAAAGCTATGGACCAGGTGCTGTAAGGCTGCCTAGGCACTCATTGTTTCCTGGATGACAATATTATTACTGGTATGGATGACATGAACATCTCCAAAATTTCAAGACAGAGTTACAAAGATGAGAAGATTATGTGCTCAGAGCACGAAGCAACCAATGTAGTAAATTCTTTAAACCAAACATCGCGTACTGTGGTCACACCATTGATGTATAAGCATTAGTGTGCTGAGAAAATTCAAGCAGTGTTGGATGCCCGAAGGCTAAAGGATAGGGTTATGGGCCTTTTTAGGATTTGCCAACAGGTTCCTGCCAAGCCTGGCTACTGTGCTCCACTCCTTGTGCTCATTACTACAGTTTGGGAAGAAGTAACAATGGGTAAGGCAGTGTGAGGTAGTTTTCAAAAAGGTAAAGGAAGCAGTAACATCAGACTGTACTGACACATTATGATCCACATTGTCCAGTGAAGCTCGCCTGTGATGCCTCATCTTATGGTAGAGGTGCCATCACGTCACAAGTGATGAGTGATGGGAGTGAACACCCCACAGCCTTTGCATCATGTTCCCTTACTGCTGCGGAGAAAAATTACACACAGATTGACAGAGAGGCCTTGAGTCAGGTTTAGGGTGTAAAATGTATCAACCAGTACTTGAATAGGGGAGAGTTCAGCCTCATTGCTGATCATCAACCACTAGTGTCCATTTTTAATCCACAGAGGCATATTCCACTAACAGCAGCAGCTCGACTGCAGAGGTGGACTTTGTCACTTGGAGGACACAATTACGAGATCCAGTTCAAGAGGTGGACTGATCATGGAAATGTGGATGTGTTTATCCCTGGAAAAGGAAATACCTGAAAAATTTACAAAAGAGGACACTCCTCTTGACATATTCTCCCTAATGCAAATTATTACAGCCAAGATAAACACACTACACTGACACTGACTCAAAAGCTTGCCAATTTCCTCCTTGCATATCACACGCCACAACCAACTACTCACCAGCTGTGCTATTCCTGGGTCATCCCTACGTTCACACTTGGATTTCCTCAAACCCAATTTCAGAAGGGGTATGTAGGACAAACAGCTGAGACAAATTGAAGGCTCCACAAACAAGGAGGCTCGATGTTTCACTCCTGGACAAGCAGTCTGGGTGAGGGACTACCGAGGTGATCAAAAGTGGATACTTGAAAAGAATAAGGACAAAACTGGACCATTCTCCTACACAATGGAGGTTGTGGATGTAATCTGGAGACGAAATATCGATCAGTTGAGGAGAGCAGAGTCAATTCTCGGAGAAGAAAGGTGCCTAGAGCTGTCAGAACCATTTCCTGCAGTCCTGGAGTCAACTCCTACAGCCACCATGGAGGAGATGCCGATAGCTGGAATAGTTTCACAGTCACCAGTCTCACCGGCCAAACAGAGTGATCCCCCTTGTCAGGAAAGATGTTATTCCACAAGAGTAAGTGTGTGCCTCGCTAAAAGTATAAGCAAACTACACATGAGCAACCCTGGGCTCCTATGTTTTCCTTTCAATTAGTTTTATGTTTTGGTGATGTATTACATAACAATTTTTAACTGCACTACAAGATCATTTATCTTATTTTGTGCATAATATGTACCTTCAAATATAACACCTTCAGTCCTGTGTTCAATACCCATTTTAATTTTGTTTCCATGTTGCCTGAAGTTAAATTCTTATCCCTTTCTAAATTGTTTTGTCATATTCTTTACTCTGGAGATTTCAGCAACCTATCCTGTACTTTCCTTTCCTTTTACTATATCTACACTTTTCTAGTCCTAGTTATGTGATTCGCCGTGAGACTAGTCCCATTGGAATAGCTTCCTCCTTCCCCAGTACTAGTGCCAGTGTCCAACAAATTCAAACCCATTTCTCCTGCGCTTGTCCTTGAACCATACATTTAACTTTGTGATCTTGGTTGCATTGTGCTGGTGATATCTGCTGGATATCTGGATCCTCCCCTCCCTCATCCTCACCTTCTCCCTCTCCCTCCTCCTCCCCCTTCCCCTCCCGCTCTCTTCCTCTCACTGGCTGCTCCTGGAAGAAGGTTCCTGCCTTTGAGTGGTCTCTCTCTCTTCCTCAATGCTGTTGGCAGATGGTGCTGGAATCTTGGGTCTTGGGCGAGGTTCAATCGATGTGGTTTGTGGATTGATCTCCGTAGTTCATGCTAAATGTTTTTCTGGTTGCTCCTTTTTCTTTTGCTGTTTTGTGTGACTTTGATTGGGACAGTCTGCACATAATGAACCACTCAATCCTAGGCCACTTTGAACTGGATTTAGCTGAAGTGAGTATGTCTGGACTCTTTTGATGACTTTGTGAATTGGTGTTTTCCATTCTGTGTTTTTTGCCTTTTGTGCAATTTGGATTTTTGTGTGGGGGGTGGTTTGATGTTTTCCTTTGAATGGGTTCCATGGTTTTCTATATTTTGTGGCTGTCATTGCGAAGACAAATCTCAAGGTTGTATACTGCGTACATACTGTGATAATAAATGTACTTTGAACCTTTATTAACCCTGTGCCAGTTTACATGTGGCTCCAGTGACAATCCAGAGATCGTTATTCTTTTGGTTCTGCATTTTAATTTAGTTCCTCGCTTTTCAAATTCACTGGCGTCCAGAAACTAGAAACTGCTCACACCTTTCATTGCTGACCCCCTCAATGCTGCGTGCTCCCCTGTCTTCTCCTTCCTGGAGTTCACAATCTGTTCGTTGGTATTGCTAATATTGTGTGTGAGTTGGTCGTTGCAACACCACTAAATCAGCCGAGCTATCTTGCTTCTGCACTCTTCCTCATTGGTATGTACAATTCTACTCACAACGGGGTGTCATCAGCCAACTTATAGATGAGCACTGCTCAAACACCACACAGTAATGAGTGTATAGAAACTAGCGCAGTGGGCTACACACGCATCCTATGTTGATAGTGAGGAGGAGATTTTATTATGTGGTTTGCTAATAAGGAAGTCAGGGATCCAGTTACAGAGAGAGTTACAGAGACTTAGGTTTTGAACCTTGGTCAGGTTCTTGAAAGACAAAAATAAAGACTTTGGATTAAGATCATCCATTTTCTTAAATAGTAAAGTAGATTTAAGGGCCTGAATGGCCCACTCTTCTTTTCTATGTTACCATCGCACCCTTGGAAATAAAATTAAGTTAGTGTTTACAGTATTGTTTCAGTAGCGGCTGTCATCGTTCAAGCGTATCTGAAGTTTTGATTGAAGCAGTCAGGCATCACCTTCTTGTCAAAGTGTAAATTGACAGATGACTTTGGTCTGCACTATGTGCTAATTGGATTACTCACTGTCAGCCCCTCTGGGGCCAACAGGGTGGGTAGCTCTGTGTTCTGTGGAAAGTCGTAACAGTTATCTAATTGGGTAACTCAGGCTGTTACACTTCATTACATTTTACAAGGTAAAAAAAGAACAAAGAATATAATTTGGTTTGATTAATAAAACTTACAAAATGCTGAATCCAGTAGAAGGAAATCTGCCTGGCTGGAGGCTGCAGACTAAACATGAACTTCATACAGTGTTTAGCTGAAAACAAAAAAGAATATTTAAAATGTAGTGTCTTTTTAGTAACCAGACTTTTAGGTATGTGCATCCTTTTGTAGATAGGCTTGATGTCCTACCTAGCCCGTTATTTTCAGCTTGTGAGTGATCTGCTTGTCATTGAGAATAACTGAACTACACATTTCAGGGAATGTCTGTTGTTGGTACAACTGTGAAACAAGGGGGCTATGTAATTATATCAACTCTTAAGTTGCTGTAGAGAAAATATTTCAATGATACAATATGCTATTTCAACGATTTATGTGAAGAATCATTAATTTTCTTAAAATGCACAAATAAAAATCAAGTTCAACTTGATCATGTATGGCTCTGTTGAACTGAGAATGTGTAGCTTGAATGAAGAACTGACAGATAGTTTGTCTTGTGAAGTTTGATGGCGTTTAATTTTTCTCCAGCCTTGTTTTACAGCAAAACGTTGTGAGAGCACAATTTAAATTGTCAGTTTTAGTCAGCAGCTTGCATGTAAGGCAGTTGTAAAAACATTAGGTGCATTGTTGTGAAAACAAGAATACACATTCAAAGTGATCAGTAAGCACTGGAAAATATGGTAATTATTCCAAATATTCTCTACTTTGTTTCTGTAGGTAATGTGGTGTTGACAATATGAACATTAGCATATAACACCTATTCTTTGACCAAATCACAAATCTAAATCAAATATTTTAAATTTTTGAGTTTGATTTTCCATTCTACTCTGCTGTCTCTTCAAAGCCTAACTACATCTTAATCTATCATATATCTGCCCATTTTGTGTGTATTCTGGAGAAATATTTTTCTCAAATCTCCTTTGGCTGGATCTTAAAGTTTCCAACTCTCTAACCTCCTGCTGCTATTCCACATGTTCCTGATTACAGACTCCTTTAATGCCTTTTCATGCCCTCATCCACATAATCATTATTCTCATCCTCATCATTCCCCATGACATACACCTAGAGACTCTATTTGCTTTAGTCCAAGGAACAGAGATTTGATGCATTTTTGGTTTAACCACTATCATCAGGTTTGTCAGGACATTAAGCATCATTTGGTTGGTCTCCACATACTCAAACTGGACAATTTTCTAGTAATAAGGTACAGTTAGTCTCCAGCTCGATTACTGCTCCGGGGTCTCAATAAGCAGTCAGAGTTGTGCCTGCGGGAAGCTGCCAGGCCAGACGGAACATGATCCAGGCCAGTGAAAATTGGAGCAATTTAGTGATGCAGAGTTGGTATTAAGCTGTTAACCCCACCCCCCCAAAAAAAAACTAATATTGTGGATGTGCATTTTGGCCTCATTTTGTATAATCTTCCAAATGTAATCTATCTAATAATGAGAATTAAAGTTTATCATGCCTTTTACCTAATATTGTAATCATGTTGCAACCTTTATTTACCTCAGTGTGTAATGTTTATAATTAAAATAGTGGCTGGCATTTTATATGTGAGAATTATTGAAGTCATTTGTTATCTCTGTCAGTCTGTGATGTCACATCTCTTGTGGGGGGGTGGGGGAAGTTTCCCTTTGAGCTGATACTTGATCACAGCCTGTATCACAACATGGCAGGTCTCTCCACAGATACTGTTTGGTCCTAAGGGAACCTTTCTCAAGGTCAGCCCAATACAGTGCTACTTCATTTCTGATTGTAATCCCCAGACCAATAAATAGCTACACAGCGAATCAGCAAAATCACTTGGGACCTTCAGCAACAGAACTATAAATGGAGAGAACAGGTTTCTGCAATGCCGGTTTTTGTATAGCTTTGAATATTTGAAGTGTTGATCGTTGGCCAACACCTGGGTGGACTGCTGGTTGTACTTGTCCTACTGTTGAAGTCATTGCAAGCAAATGCCCGTGGAATGAACAGAGCTAGCCGTTGACATTCTAGTATGTACTGATGATGAAAGGCGAATTCTTCCCTCCGTCATGAATATAAAGGCAGTAAGCTCACGTTTTTTCTTGGAACTAATTTAGCTGTGGACACAATGCACAACAGTACTTCAGCTGTGTTTTCTTAATGAAAATTTTTATTATCACCAGCATACAGTATATCATGAAATTTGCTGTTTTGCAGCAGCAGTTCTGTGGAAGACATAAAAAATTACTGAAAGGTTAAAGAACTGCAAAAGATAATGAATGAGGCAGTGCTCACGGACTCATTGACTGTTCAGAAATCTGATGATGGTGGGGAAGAAGCTGTTTCTAAACTATTGAGTGTGTACTTTCAGGTTCCTGCACAGCTTCCCTGATGGTAGTGATATGAAGAGAGCATGTCCCACATGGTGAGTGTCTTTAATGATGGATACCTCCTGTTCAAACATTGCCATCGATGGTGGCGTGTCTTGTGCACGTGATGGGACTAGCGTAGTCTACAACCCTGTGCAGTTTCTTGCGATCCTGTGCATCGGAGGCACCGTACTAGGCTGTGATGCAACCGGTCAAAGTACTTCCTACTGTACTTTTGTAGAACTTTGTAACTGTCTTTGGTGACTTGCCAGGTCTTCTCAAACTCTCTAAGGAAATACAGCTGGTAGTGTGCAGATGTTGGGCCTGAGGTGTATTGGGAACCGAGAGTCCTTGGTAGGAAGGACTGCTGAGAAATTACCCAGTTTTTATTGGCTTCCAGATGCATAGGTGAGGAATGGCACAAGAAACACAGTTCAGTATTACTCAATAGGTCTTTCTAAGTTTGGCATTTTTTCTTTAACTGAGCTCAAATTCTAATAATGACTGGACTGATACACTGATATTTGCAAATGTTTTTCTTCATTAAATTATGCTCTTTTAATAAGATAAATAATAACCTCCATATTTTAGTCTGCATTATAGCATTGAGTCTTATTTGCAAGGAATTTCATTGCAAGAGCCCTTGGATCAATTGTATTCATAAAGACGTTCTCTCACACCTTTGAAAGTACTTTGCACAGCAGCACTGATACATAGATAAACACTTTATGCATTGTACAATATCTTAGAAACGTTAGTAGAATCAATGAGTTAATGGTTGTGAAGTTGTTGGGTGGATAATAGGCTAAGGCCACTGGGGCAACATGGGAAGGTAGCAGCAAGTGGAACACCTATTGACCAATGGGTTACCAATGGGTTGAGAGGGTGAACAGCTTTAAGTTCCTCAGCATCCACATCACCAAAGATCTCATCTGGTCTGTATACACCATCTGTGTGGTGAAAAAGGCAGAATAGCGACTCTTTCACTTCAGACAGTTGAGGAAGTTTGGTATGGACCCCCAAATCCTAAGAACTTTCTACAAGGGCACAATTGAGAGCATCTTGACTGGCTGCATCAGTGCCTAGTGTGGGAACTGTACCTCCCTTAATTTCAGGACTCTGCAGAGAGTGGTGTGGACAGCCCAGCACATCTGTAGTTGTGAACTTCCCATGATTCAGGACAGTTACAAAGACAGGTGTGTATAAAGGGCCTGCAGGATCATTGGGGACCTGAGTCACACCAACCACAATCTATTCCAGCTGCTTCCATCTGGGAAATGGTACTGCAGGATAAAAGCCAGGACCAACAGACAGCTTCTTCTGGGACAGCTTCTTCCACCAGACCATCAGACTGATTAACTCAGGCTGATTTAAGTGTACTCTATGTTACATAGACCGTTCTATTTATTATAAATTACTATGATTGCAAATTGCACATTTAGACGAAGACATAACGTAAACAGTAAACTCCTCGTGTATGTAAAAGATTTAAGAAATAAAGTCAATTCAATTCAACCTTCATCATTGGCTGTAAGTTCAAGGTTCAATTCCTGCCACTGTCTTTAAGCAGTTTGTACGTTCTCCCCATGACCGCGTGGGTTTCCTCTGGGTCCTTTGGTTTCCTTCCAGATTCCAAAGATGTATAGGGTAGTGTTAGTGAGTTACGGGCATGCGATGTTAGTGCCAGAAACATGGTGACACTTGTGGGCTGCCCAGCACAATCCTCGCTGATTTGACTTGATGCAAACGAAGCAATTCCCTGTATGGCTCAATGGACATGTGAGAAATACAGCTAATCTTTAGCTTTACAATTTGCTCAGCGTGAGATCTCATATGAGAGCCGGTTTGAAGGGCCTGTTACTGTGTGGTATCGCTAAACAGAAAAAGAAGAAAAAAATATATAGAATATAAAAGTACCTCACAGTGGTAAGCCTCCTCCTCAGATCCAAGAAAGATTATTCAGTTATCAACTTCCCATGTAAACCATATGGTTATTCCCGTGTCCGCTTATTCTCTTTTCCCTTGCTTTCCATGGGAAGAAGAGTTGGTTGTGGGGTTTCCAATGATTTGGCACTCACAATCCTCCTTTTGAATTAGTAGGCTCAATCTTTTATTTAAATGATTGACTTAACTGTACAAATGTCAACAAATTAACTAATATGTTCATTGCATTTACTGAGGAATTTGTTATTGGCAGGCTTCTTGCAGGTAACATCAAAATGATATTATCTTACCTCCTAGCAGCCCAATATACTTCGGTATTTATTGGAGGCTCAGCCTAGATTACAATGACACTTAATGGAGTGGAGCTTCATTACAACTTCAGAAGTTACCAAATGAGTCAAGCCAGCATTAACATAAAGTCCCTCTACAGTGGTAAAGCTGTTTGGAACTTTACTTTCATGGCTACCTACCTGTGTTGATCTTTATAACGTAGACTATGACAGAACAGAGCCTCTTATGATATTTAAGTAATCCCCTTGTGGACAGAGGAAAAGATTCAAGGATATGCTCAGCAATACTTTGAACAGATACTCTATCCCCTGACTCTTGTGGTTGTCTGGCCTATGACTGCCTAATATGGAAAAGAAGCATCTAGGGTGAGACTTGAACATTGAGTGGTTACATTAAGAGCACACTGTAATTCAACATAAAATGGCAGAGGTGCACTACTTCAAACTATCCCTTTTGTTGAAGAGTCTGCACTTACAAAAAAACTGACCTTCCCTGTTACCCTGGAATCCATAGAATCAGAGTGTAAATGGATATCCTTGATCATAGGGCAGCCTAAACAGACAATTGTTTGTACTTGTTACTGGGAAGGCAACCACTCGGCATTGCAATATGGTACCATTAGCTTTGTACAGTCTCCCACCATCAACGTCCTGGAACTTAACCAGACTCATCACATTATTAAATGTTTTACATTATAGATGCCTTGGACTAATCTAGTTTTGCTTGTGATAGACTCTTAAAGGATTTTGTGTTGTAACATTGTCAACGAGCTACAAATATACCCAGTGCCTCATTCTTCATGGGGAAAATTTCTGTTCAGACTGAACATTGAACCTATGAACATTACCTCACTACTTTTTTGAACTCCTCATTTAATTTCTCTCTCTCACACACACACACACACACATAATATATATCACTGTAATTCACAGTTCTATTATTACGTATTGCACTGTACTGCTGCATAATGACAAATTTCACAGCATATGCCAGTCATAATAAACCTGATTCTGGTTCTGATTCCTGGCTGTCAGGGGGTTTCGCCTTCTGTTCGCAAAACTGACCCACTAATTACAGATTGCATTTTATTTAAGAAACACGAGAGATTCTGCAGATACTGGAAATCTAGAGTAACCCACAAAATGTTGGAGGAACTCAGCTAGTCAGGAAGCATCCATGGAAATGAATAAACAGTCAGTGAGTGATTCTATCATGAGAAACGTAGCTCTGTCAGAAATTTATTTGCCACATGGGAAAATCAGTGTGCAACTATTTCATTCTTCTAATATATCTCCATAGATGTCTGTTGTGGTTAGCTGAATCAATAATGAAAACTAGAAACAACAGAAAGGAAAACTTTTGAGGAATGGTTCTAGCTTTAATAATGATATTTTTAAAATGTATTTCTGGTATTAGCTATCAGCAAAAAAAAGACAGCCTTTAATGCCCATTGCTGTTGCTGAGATGGTAATAAGCTGTCTGCTTGGTGGTTGCAGTCTCTTTGTTAAAGGTACACCCATGGTCTGTTAGGTCAGAGATTTGATTTGTGTGATTTTTTTCAAGTCAAACGGTATGTACTGTGGAGGGGTGTGTGTTGTTGGTGGCATTCTGATATTCTGCATTTTTTCCTCCATCAATGTTGTGGATCACCGTTGACCAAAAACTTCATTGGACTGGTCATATTAATACACCACTTTGCATTACAGAAGGTTGATCTTGCATTGTAACATTTTATATTAGTTACAAATATACTGACACGTTAAATATGGCATTTTACTGAAGTAATGTCCTGATTGAAAGTCCAATTAGTTTACTCTATTAGTGACCTTTTGAAATTACACTGTATGCTTCACAAAAGTTATTCATTTATCCATTAAGATGGATAATTAAGGAATTATGATAGGAATTAAAATATTTAATATTCAGAGTTGTGCCTATAAATGGTTGGAGCACTGTAGGTAATAACTATTGGGAGATGTATGGAAACTGTTGTCTGGAATTGAATAAATTGGCTCAGTAGTCATACAGGAATTTTGGTTGACTTTAGAAAGCTAGGCTGCTTTCTTTTGGAATGTTTCCATCACACATTAAAGCACAAAAAATATGTAGGTATAGTGACTAAACAGTTTTTCCTTAGTTTTTGCTTTCAGTAATAAAGTCACTGCTGAACTGTTGACTGGAATATATCTTTAAGAAATACTTTTGTAAGTCTTTTGTAAAGAAGCCTACCCAAGAGGAATGGATAAAGGGTTGCATTTGATGAAATACATGAGATATCTTCAGTGACCAGTATACAATGTTTGAAGATAAATAGGAAAAATGGGCCACTGTAAGTTATGCAAATATATTCAGATAATTTTCTTTTGTGTCGTTTCCAGATGAAATGGTGTAGGTTTTCTGTGTCTATTGTTCTGCTTGTCAATCTTATAACAAACTCACTGAGGAAATTGCCATAACCTTTATGTGGAGTTGTTGATTATATGTTTGAAGAAGTCTTCTGTGAAATTATACAGTTTCCATTGTATGCATTCAGCATTCAGTAATTTCAAATGGGATTAATGTATAATATTGTGTACCATTAAATCTTGACTGCTTTCTTAACATCATATTGGATAATTCAAAGCTATTATTGTTTTTCAATGTCGTCTGAACTCATTCTGATTAAAATATAATTTCTCCTTTTTGTTAAAAAAACAATGAAAATATTTTAATTTTGGAACTTTTATTTGTAGTTGGCAGTCACATTGTCATGTAGCAATTCCAACTTTTTAAAGAATTGATTTTTCTGGCCATTGCTTGCAGAAGGTTGATAACTGGTATATGTAGAGTAAATGAAATCTGAATTGCAATATTCACACAAACATATCTACTCTGCCCAGTTTTATGTTTACATTTTTGTTGTGTATTTAATATTTCTCTAATGCTTAAGTAGTATTGCAGATATATTGTTTGATTAAGTGTTCTTGTTTGTTTAAATAATTCATTATGGGTTCAATGTAAAAGTATGTCATCATGCCACCACATCATATGGGTGCATCTTGCTTAAAGTAAAAACAAATGTACATGAGTTATTTCCTATCTCCATGTTTCCGTTTAACTATTTTTATGTTTTTGAGTTAAAAAAACATAACCGTGGTGATGTGGTATTTTTAAAACAAACCTGAGATAATGTTTGAGTTTTTAAAAAAAGTACAATTGAGTTAAAAAAAAAACAGCGCAGCATGTGTCTCTTCAGAAGGGAGAGAGAGAGAGAAGATGGACGAGTTTTAAAAAGGGGAAATAAAAGAATAAATTCACAGGTTTATAAACAGTGAGTACTGAGTGATAATCATAAAAATGCAGCGATGACTAGCTACACTGGAACAATAGATGTGTTCGATTGCACAAGTGATAACTGGGTATTGTTCACTGAGCCAATTAAGCAGTATTTTAAAGCAAGTGGAATAGCTGATGCTGAGCAGGTGCCAATTTTGCTGAATGTATTTGGTTTAAAGGCATACAGTTTGCTTAGAAATTTGACTGCTCAAAATAAACCAGCCAAAATGAGCTTTACTAGCATCTTGAAAGTAATGCAGGAACATTTAGAACTGAAGCCATTGTTGATTGCGAAACTCTAGGTTTTATAAGTGGAATCAACAGGAAGCAGGGTCCATTCCAGCTATGTGGCTGAATTGAAGAAGTTGTTTAAGCATTGTCTGTTGGATCATGGGCTTAATAATGCACTGAGACATTGTTTAGTTTGTGAAAGCTTTCAAAACTGGCTCCTAACTGAAGCACAACTCACATTTAAAAGAACAATTGAAATTACTGTTTCAATGGAAACAGCAGACAGATGCAATTAAGTTGCTGCATTGTGGGATCATGAACAAAATTGCAATAACAAAACAGAAACCGACCTAGCTGAACAATTTTGTTACTGTTGTGGCAGGTGCTCACATACACCAGACCAGTGCAATATTAAAGGTGAAACTTGCAGAAAATGCAACAAAGTCGGACACATACAAAGAGCATGTTGGGCAAATAAAAATAAATAGACTGGACAGTGAGGAGAAAAAGGTAAAATTAACTTGCAGTTTCAAAAAAGGGACTGATTTACATACTCCTGATGAAAACTCTGATAGTAATGAGTGTGATACAGTACTGGGAAGCCTTGAGATTTATTATATGTAAACTAACAAGAGACAAGTAATATGGCTTGCATCAGAAGTGATCAGCAAATTAATGAAAGATTAGAAGTTGTACTCTGGCTTGGCTGTTCCAGTCGTTCCAAAAAATGTGTTTAAATGGCATTTCAAAGATACTGAACTGTAGGCTGCAGATATCCAACTAAGAACCTACACTGGAGAAAAGATAACTCCTTTGGAAATTACATTAGTAACTGTGAAATACAACAAACAACAAGCCACATTGGGCTTGTGTATGATAAAAACATGAGGACAAGCATTGTGGGGGCGTGATTGGCTGGGACAACTGCAACTGCCATTTGCCTGCCAGATCCCCTGTGATAGAATCAATTGAAAACTAATTAAGAAAGATGATACCACAGCAGTATTGAATAATGGTGTTGGAAAACTCAAACATATCAAGGGTAAAGTAGTGCTATATAAAAATGCCACACCCAAGTTTTACAAAGCCCACCTGGGTCCTTACACCATCCGTGTTAAAGTAGCCAGTGAGCTAGGTTGTATGGAGGCTGAGGAATTCTCTCCAAGGTTGAATGGAGCCTGTGGGCAATACCAGAGGTCCCAGTAGCCAAGAAGAGTGGGTCTGTCAGGATCTGTGGTGATTTCAAGATCACCATCAACTCAGTACTGAAAGTTGATCAAAACCTTCTGCACAGGTTAGAGGATATCTTTGCAAATCTTCCTGGACTTAGCTGAGGCCTACCTACAGATTGAGATAGAAGAAGAATCCAAAATTCAAAAACCATAAACACTGACAAATGGTTTTATTTATAGGCTTATTTCAGGAGTAGCATCTGCATCTGCAATCTGACAGAAAGCTGTGGACCAGGTGCTGCAAGTCTGCTGAGGCACGCAGTGTAACCTGACATCATTGTTACTGGTGAGGGTGACATGGAACATCTCCAAAATCTCAAGACAGTGTTAAAAAGATTAAAAGTTTATGGGCACAGAGCACAATGCAACAAGTGTGAATACTGTAACCAAGCATCACTTATTGTGGTCACACCATTGACACACAAGATTTACATAAGAGTGCTGAGAAAATTCAAGCATTGATGGATACCCCAAGGCTAAAGGGCATGTCACGTTTGTGAACCTTTTAGAATTTATCAACTATAAGAACAGGTTCCTGCCAAATCTGCCTACCGTGCTCCACCCTTTAAACTCGTTACAACAGATCAGGAAGAATTGGCAACAGACACGGCAGTATGAGGTGGCTTTCCAAAAGGCAATGGAAATGGTGATGTCAGCCACCATACTTACTTGTTCTGATCCACATCGCCTTGTGTAGCTTGCCGGTGATGCCTCACCTTATGGAAAGGTGCAGTCACGCCACAAATGATGAGTGATGGGAGTGAACACCCCACTGCCTTTGCATCACGTTCCCTTACTGCTGCAGAGAAAAATTACACACAGATTGACAGAGAGGCCTTGAATCAGGTTTGGGGTGTAAAATATTTCAACCAGTGTTGGTAAGGGAGAGAGTATACCCTTGTTATGATCAACAACCACTAGTGTCCATTTTCAATCCACAGAAGGATGTTCCACTAACAGCAGCAGCATGAATGCAGAGATGGGCCCTGTTTTTTGTAGGACACAATTACAAAATTGACTTCAAGAGTTCAACTAATCACAGAAATACCAATGGATTGTCCCATTTACCCTTGGAAAAGGAAATACCTAAAATCTTTATAAAAGAGGACACTCCTCTTGATGTATTCTCCCTACTGCAAATCAAAAATCTCCCTGTGATGGTAGTGATACTTGAAAGGGAAAGCAGAAAAGACCCTGCATTGTCTCAGGTCTACATGATCACCTAAAATGGCTGGAATGTGCAGCAGAAACTCCAGTTCTCCCATTTTTGCCAGCGTTAGGATGAACTTGCCCATGTGGGGACTGAGAGTTGTACCATCCAAGCTGAGAGCTGAAGTGCTAGAGGAGTTAACAGTTGTGTATCCAGGTGTGGTTCAAATGAAAGTGTTGGTTTGCAGCTTTGTTTGGTGGTGGGCGTCAGCAGATTAAACAGCTTGCCATGCACTGTGTGGGATGCCAAGAGCAGCGCCTCTCCATCCCTGGCAATGGCCCCTATAGTCCTGGCAGAGGGTTCATGTGGATTTTGCTGGACCATTCATGGGCACCAATTTCTTGGCAGTAGTGGATATAACTACAAAATGGCCAAGAATGTCCCCAATAGCCTCACACCCTTTTGATATGGTTAGAAGCCTCTTTGAAGGACTGGTGTTCCAGATCATTCATTAAGTGACAATAGACCACAGTTTGTTGTGGAACAGTTTTAGTCGTTCTTGAAAATGAATGGAATATGACATGTTACATCTGCACTATACCGGTTAGCTACAAATAGTTTCGCAGAAAGATTTGTCCCGAGTCTAAAGAACATTCTACAACCATTGTCAGCAGACACACTACATTGACACTGAATCAGAAACTCGCTGATTTACTCCTTGACACTCCACAACCAACAAGTCACCAGCTATGCTGTCCTGGGTCGTCCCCTGTACTTACACGTGGATCTCCACAAACCCAATCTCAGAAAGAGTATGCAAGGCAAACAGCTGAGACAAATTGAAGGCTTCTCTAACGAGAAGGCTCAATGTTTCATTCCTGGATAAGCAGTCCCAGCAAGGGACTACAGAGGTGATCAAAAGTGGGTGCTCGGAAATATTAAGGACAGAACTGGACCGCTTTCCTACACACAGAGATTGTGTCTGATGTCACCTGGAGATGACACAGTGATCAGTGGAGAACAGAGTCAATTGATGGAGAGCCATTGGACCATTCCCTGCGGTCCCAGAGTCAACTCCTACAACCACCACAGAGGAGGCCTCAGAACCCGAGATAGTTTCAAAGCCACAAGTTTCACCTGCCAAGCAGAGTGATCCTCCTTGTCAGGAAAGGTGTTGCCCTACAAGAGTAAGAAAGCCTTCACAGTGATTAAATCTTTAGGCCTGAATGGGACAATTTAAAGTTTACTATGCTGTGGATGACTATATAGTAGTTTTAATATATAGTATATATCTCTGCAGAGATGTATTCTATATTGAGTTGGAGTTTATTGCTAAGTGTTGTGCATTTAACAATTCAGTAATATTGGGCATTCTTGTTCATTTAAGTAATTCATTCTGGGTCGTATGTAAAAGTATGTGAATGGCATACGTCGTCATGCCACCATGTCATAAGTGCGCATTTTGCTTAAAGTAAAAATGAACGTACATGAGTTATTTCCCAGTTCCGTGTTTCCTTTCAATTGGTTTTCTGCTTTGGAATTACCTAATGTAAAATTTTTCTGCTAGATTCTGTTGAACACATGTTTGGAAGTGGAATCATTTAACAAACAGCCATTAGCCTTTCACTGTTTGAGGTGATCCCAGGTTGAGAGGGCTTTTCGACATGATCGTACTGTTAGTACCTCTTCACCTCCAAACATGGAGGTAGCTTTTGATGCTAGGTAAATCTTCAATCTGGATGTGCCTTTTATTTATTCTTGCCTATTAAATGTTAATATTTGAAGCCTGTAATGCAAGCTTTTTATGAGAAAGCATCAGACCTCCTTAGTGCTTTCCCTCATTAATTTTCTGCAAGTATATTAAAGTGAAAGTAAAATCAAAGCTCTTGGATCATAAAAACTTGTCGTGAATAACTCATTATTCCGTGAAACTTAATCTCTTACTAGTCCAACTCCTATGTGTCAGTATGTGAGACTGCATCAAGCTGGATGTAAAGAATTCTCAATTATCATCTCAAAAAACCTAAATAAAAGGTGGGTTGAAACTAATCAGGAAGTAAATTATGACAATGATTATCCGATGGCGTTGAATGGTTCTTCAGTGAGATCAATTCCAATGTCCTAGTGTCAGAAGTCGAAAGGTTAAGTAAAGCATTTTGGAATTAATTTGGAGTTGCCTTTTTGTCTCATTTTCAAAGGTCAAAGTTAAATTTATTATCACAGTATACATGTCACCACATAGAACCTGAAGTTGTTTTTCTGCTTAGCATACTTAGCAGATCTATAGAACAGTACCTGTAAACTGTAAACATCAGGACCTGTAAACAAACACTGCAAATGCAGATATAAATAGCAATAAATAACAAGCTCAAAATGACAAGATAAAGAGTCTTTAAAGTGAGACCATCGGCTATGGGAACACCAAAGTAGAATGTTCAACAGCCTGATGGTTGAGGGGTTGTAACTGTTCTTGAACCTGGTAGTGCGAGTCCTGAGGCACCTGTACCTTCTACCTGATGACTGCAGCAGAAAAGAGCTTGGCCTGGGCGTTGAGGATCTTTGATGAGGGATGCCGTTTTTCTACAGCCACATTTCATGTAGATGTGCTCAATGGTTGAGAAGGTTTTACCTGTGATGTACTGAGCCAAATCCACTACTTTTTGTAGGGTTTTCCACTCAAAGGCATTGGTCTTTCCATACCAGGACATAATACAGACCGAAAACACACTTTCCACCACAAATCTAAAGAAATCTGTCAAAACATGGAGAACCTTTGCAGACTCCTGAGGAAGAAGAGGTGCTGTTGTGCTTTCTTTGCAATAATATTTATCTGATGGGTCCAGGGACAGGTCTTTGAGATAGTGACATCCAGGACTTTAAAGATACTGACCCTCTCCACTTCTGATCTTCCAATGATTACTGGCTCAAGGACATCTGATTTCCCCTTCCTAGAATCTACAATCAGTTCCTTGGTCTTATTGATAATGAGAGAGATGTTAATGTTATGACATCAGTCAGCTATGTTTTTAATCTTCCTCCTGTATGCTGATTCATCACCCCTTTGATAAGGCCCACAACAGTGGTGTCATCAGCACACTTGTATATGGTGTTGGAGCTGTGCTTAGCCACACAGTCATAGGCAAGTAAACACGGGAGTACGTACACATCCTTGTAGTGTTCCTGTGCTGATGGAGATTGTGGAGGAGATGCTTTTTGCCAATCCGAACTGACTGGGGTCTACAAGTGAGGAAATCCAGGATTCAGTTGCACAAGGGGGAGTTCCCATGTCTTTCTTGGAGTTTACTGATTTTGTTTCTGAAATTTCAACAAATGAATTGTTCTAATTCAGTCCCATGGGTTATTTGCTTTCAAAAACCAGACTGGGCAACCTGTTTGCCACTTCTAACTAATAAGGTCACAAGGGCACTCCTGCTGATGCTTGTGTTGGGGCCAAACCAAAACCAAAATAGTTGTGCTGCCGGCAACCCTACAGGTTTGTTATACTTGCATGATGTGCCCTCACTCCTGTATTGATTGTTCCAAAAGTCGAGGATATTCATTCGATCCTTTATTAGCAATTAGCTAACATACGATCTGGAAGCGATGAAACTTAAGGGTAATCAAGTGCAGGCGTTTTGCGTTATTCAGTGAAATTGAGCAGTCAGCAAAAGATACAACTTCCGTCGGCCCCTGGCTACTACAGACTGCAATGAACAAAGCATGAAGACGTAACTTATTCCATTCACTTTCACCACGCTCACACTGATGTGACTAGTTACCATAATAAATGTGCAACACAGAATACAATGCAGAAAGAGAACAGATGCATGGCTCCTACAGCTTAAAGTTACAATACCAAGTTTATTGTGTATTGTGGTTTGTAAAGCCCAGGTATGAATATGGAGTTTTAATTTCATACTGTGTCAGGATGTAGAAGCCTTGCATGTCAGCAAACTTTAATTGTGTTTGTACATGTCTGTTTATACACTGCTGAATCTATCCAGTCAAACAAGTAATGCAATTAACTTCAGTCTCTGTACCAAACTACTCTGTTAGTATTTGCTTTCCACTTGGGTCTGCATAGTATGGGAGAGGGCAGTGGGGGCTATCTTGTGTGCCAGAATTTGATAGATCCTCTGGGAAAGGTATTCATTCTACTTCCTGCATGCAGAGGTGTCTGGTCTCACTGACCTGTGGGGATTGGGAAAGGGAAGAGAAAACCTAGTGTACGAGCTTCCTCTAAAGCAGGAAGCTTTGTTATGCTTGGGACCCCTACCATTAACTGCCCAGTCCTCGGAACCCCAGGTTGGGGACCCCTGTACTACAAAGCTAAGATTCAAATCTAAGTTTCCTAGGTCAATGTGCTGAGAAATTAAGATGCTCTTAAGATCAACTTTGTAATCATCTGTACTGGAGTGCTCCACAGTAGGTTTCATCTAAGAAAAGTGTGCTTTTTTTTAGACTGAATTGTCTGTCTGTACAAATCTTTCCCAGGTTAAGGCAGATCTGGGACACCATTTCTTTAAGATAATTAGAAGTTTACTCATTAGTATATTATGGAATAAGCTGCAGTATCTGTCTAATTGCTGTGTGATCACAAAAAAAGTATTTAACACGTTAGTCACGTTTTGGCAACAACACCGTAGAATATGGGAAATAAAATGCTGGTCCATGCTGTTCTGGAACATACCAGACATTAGCTCACTTATTATTTGATCTAATAAATATTCTCCATGTCAGCATTTCAGGATCAACTTAAATGTGCTCTTGTTTCCTCAAAGTGAAGCAGATTTTAGAGAATAAAATCCAACTAGTTGATAGAAAGTGCAATGTATTTAACAGAGACACAGGAGTACTTTGCAAGTCTTCAAAATGATGCATTCATTTGCCCTTATCACTGGCAAAAAGTAGAGCAAAATGATGAATCAAACACCCAACAATATTTCACTAGAGGGTTTATTTTACAAATAAACTATGATTCACTGATATACACTCAGTGGCCACTTTATTAGGGACCTTCTGTACCCTCCAAGTAGTGGGTTTTGATAAACAAGTGACAGGTTTGCAGGGAGTACAGAATTGTAATACTCATTTGTGCATCATGTCAATTTTAGCACATGCAGTTCAATCCTCTGACCCCTGTCATCAATAAGGAAGGAGGCTGTTGTCTTTCTCCTGTCAAAATGCTCAGAGCATGGACTTGTCATAACTAATTAAGGCCACCAGAAGCCCGTGACCTACAGAATAGATGGTGACTGGAGAGAGTGCAGGAGGGACAACCACATGGAACAGATACTTCATTGCTATCTATTTGGCTAAAACCTTTGAAATGCAAGAGTAGAGGTAAATTCATCAGACAGTTAATATTTACAGAGGAGAACACTTCAAAATTTCGTTTAATGTGTGCTTAACATGAACACCCTTGAATCCAGTCCATCGCAATCATAATTGGACAATCCAGTCCAATTTTGCTGCAGCTTCTGACTAACAAAATCCTTCACCCAATTAAAAAATTTACAAGAGAGGAACAAGAAATATCTCTACTGAGATTTTAAAACTCAGTGGTGAAGAGATTCAGTCTCGAATTCACAATATCGTTTTGCAGTAGCAGGAAGAGGAGGATATTCCAAGGAACCTCAGTAATTGTGACCATCTTCAACGAAAGAAATGTAATGCCTACAGAGCGGCTTCTCTGTTCCCTGCATAGGGAAGGACTTTGCCAGGTTCCTCCTCGACCATCTCTTCCTGGTGCAGGGTGCTGAACTGTCCCCTGAATTGTAATATGGATTTCCTGCATCTAGAGGCACAGTGAAGATGATCTTCACTGCTCTCTAACTCCAAGGGAAGTACGGTGAGCAATAAGAGCTTCTACTTCTTTCACTTCAGCTTTTGGACTGTTTGACACCATCAGCTGGGAGGGACCCTCCTCCAATTTCATCAGCATTCTATGCCTGCTGAATGATGCCAAGCAAACGATAATCTTACTTACTTGAGAATCAATCTCAGTGAAGACCAGTGTCAAACAAGGTGATTTCATTGCTTCAAGTTTTGTCAGTTTTCCTTGCTGGATTATTGCAAATAACCTCCAATAAAGATTTCCTGTGGGAGTGGAGCTAATCCTTAGAACTAGTGGGAAGTTGTTCAACCGAACTTGACTACACTAGATCAAACTCCACAGTTGAGTTGCAGTGAGCAAAGGAAGATGGCCTTTGTGTTTGCTTTGAGGCTATGCTCCAGGCATCACTGATTCATGGAAACCTAGGGGGAGCTGGTCCTTAGATCTAGTATCTACAAATGTCTAATTGCCCAACTTGCCCTGCGGTACTACCCGTCCTCTGTGAGACCTGGAAAACATAGACTAGATGTGCAGATCTGCTGTAAAACTCATTGCTTATCAGTTCGCAGTGATCCTTATTTTCCTGTATGCTTCAAAGTACAAATTTCCAGAAGTAGGAACTCAAAGTGGACTAATACCATCCACATTGTCTCTGCACAATCTTCCTTCTTTTTTTTTGGAAGGCCAAATGGATCAACCAGTGTAAACTTCCAGGCCAATATTCCCATAATTGAGGCCCAAATGGATTGAAGGAATTGATTGTAGACTTCAAGAAGGGGAAGTCGAGGGAACACACACCAGTCCTTATTGAGGGATCAGCAATGGAAAAGGGTGAGCAGTGTTCTTCTCGGTGTTAACATCTCTGAGGATCTATCCTAGGCCCAACATATTGATACAATTACACAACAGGGGCTATATTTCATTGGGAGTTTGAGGAGATTTGGTATGTCACCAAAGACTAACCAATTTCTACAGATGTATTATGGAGAACATTCTAACTGGTTGCATCGCTGTCTGGTATGGAGGAGCCCTTGCACAGGATTGGAAAAAGCTGCTGAGGGTTGCAAGTAAACCTGCTCCATCAGGGGCACTATCCTCCCCAGTATCGACGACGTCTTTAAAAGGCGATGCCTCAAAAAGGCAGCAGTCATCATTAGGAAGCCCCTGTCAGCCAGGTCATTCCCTCCTCATTGCTATCTTCAGGAAGAAGATATAGAAGCCACACTCACGTAACATTTTAGGAACCAGCTTCTTCCTCTCTGCCATCAGATGTCTCAATGGGCAATGAATCAATGTACGCTACCCCTTTTTTTTTTGCTTTCTTTTTGCACTAATTTTATATATACACATCTATATTTATTGTAAATACATTTTTATTTATTATGTAATGCAATGTACTGGTGCTGTAAAACAACAAATTTCACAACCTATGCCAGTGATATTAAACTTGATTGTGATCATAGATCAAGCTACTTCATTTGTGTGCCCAGCACCAGTATCCTAAAACCATCTTTCTATTCCAAGGTTTGTCAAGGGAAGAGTTAACCTGGATGGAAGAAAAGATAGAAGCATGTGCTCAAAGCCTGCAAACCCTACTCCACTGACTCTTCAGAATTACTTGCCTTCAGCCATGGAGTAGGATTGTATTGACAATTTTGAGTCCAAGCATCAGGAGTGCTCAGAATCTGTGTGTAACTGGCAGAAAGGGTGCAACTCCTGCCCATCTCATCGAGGTTTCCAGAGTCTGCAATTCCACATTGTCAATATTATTGATCTTCTAATCCCTAAAGCCAGTGTGGAAGCAAGTCCTCCTCAATGCACAGGAACTGCCTAGGAAGAAGATATTTATTATTCTTGTGTATGTAGTGAATACCCACCCATTTACTGTAAAGACCTTTATTTTTGAGCCATAGATTCATTGTCTTTAGAGAAACAAATCACATGATATCAAGTCCGTACTGACATCAACCACCCATCCTACACACAGTGGCCATTATATTAGGTACACCTTGTTAATGTAAATATCTAATCATCCAATCATGTGGCAGCAACCCAATGGATAAAAGCATGCATGGTGAAGAGGTTCATTTGCTGTTCGAACCAAACATCAGAATGGGGGAAAAATGTGACCTAAGTAACTTTGATTATGGAATGATTGTTGGTGTCAGACAGGGTGATTTGAGTATCTCAGAAACTTGATGTCCTGGGATTCTCACACACAAGAGAGAGTACAGAGGAGATTATAAGGGTGTTGCCTGGATTGGAGAGCATGCCTTATGGGAATAGGTTGAGTGAACTTGGCCTTTTCTCCTTAGAGTGACAGAGGATGAGAGGAGACCTGATAGAGGTGTGCAAGATGATGAGAGACATTGATCGTGTGGATAGCAGAGACTTTTTCCCAGGGTTGAGATGGCTAACATGAGAGGGCACAGTTTTAAGGTGCCTGGAAGTAGGTACAAAGGGATGTCAGAGGTAAGTTTTTCACACAGAGAGTGGTGGGTCCGTGGAATGCACTGCCAGCGAAGGTGATAGAGGTGGATACAATAGAGTCTTTTAAGAGACTCTTGGATAGGTACATGGAGCTTAGAAAGATAGAAGGCTATGCAGTAGGGAAGTTCTAGGCAGCTTCTAGAGTAGGTTGCATGGGTCTGCACAATGTTGTGTGTAGAAAAGTATCTTTGATCATACAACACGTCAATCTTTGGAAGTGGATGGGGTATAGCAGCAGAAGACCATGAACATACACACAGTTGCCACTTTATTAGGTACAGGCAGTAACTAATAAAATGGCCACTGAGTGTATGTCAATCCCACATTTTACTCTCCCCATTTTTTCATGAATACCCAGCCTAGATTCATCTTCTGTCTTCACTCTATGGGCAGTTTACAGTGGCCAATTTACCTAGAAATTCTGTTGGCTTCAGGATTTCTAGAAGTCCTGAAGAAACTTCTAGACTGGTAGTTGGTACTGGTAAACTAGTACGCTGATGGGAAACCCATGCAGTTGCAGCAGGAACATGTGAACTTCATGTGGACTGCACTTGAGGTTGTAATTAAGCCAATGTCTCTGGCATTGTGGGGTAGCTGCACCACTTAGAACTATTCCTTATTTTCTTATTAGGAATGACAAATGTTGGAAATCTTATTACTCCAGTTCAAATGTTGGAGAAAAACGACTTCTTCATGTTGTGAAATAAATGTAATAATAGATTAAAGTGGAAAGGCATAGAAAACATCATCAAATATTATATGTAAAAGATAAGGTTATTTCCCTCGTTTTCTAAAATTTGCTACCATTTCAGTTCTGTTTTATGTTTCCATTTTTATTTTAGAGATTAAAACTTGATCAATGTTAAATAATATTGCATTTCCAATGGAACATAACTCAAAAATTAATCTAAAGAAAATTCTGATTTGTTGATAGCTTCTGAATTTAAGAATATCAACATTAAATTGGGCAGAAATCACCATAAGCAATCAAAGACTAGGAAAGCTACTTTAAAGTGAAAAAAAAACCTGAAGGATTATCTATGCATAATTTGCAACTTGCAATCTTCACTTTTCAATGTAGTCAGTTTGTCAGTGATGCCTTCCTTCCTGATGCCCTAAACAGTTTCTATGTACGCTTTGAGGCATGTGACGTAACGCCAGCCACGAAAGCTGCCCTGCTTCCAGGGGAGCAGCAACTGTCTGTAACAGATGTGAGAAGGACTCTGCAGAGAGTCAGAGACTTCCAGGCTAGAAGTCATCCCAGGACGAGTGCTCAGGGAGTGTGCACTCCAGCTCACTTTCTTCTTCACTGACATCTCCAACACTTCACTGATGCAGGCTGCTGTCCCCATATGCTTCATATCAACTTCCATCACCCCTGTACTAAAGAGCTCTGCACCTTCAGAACTAAACTAGTAACGCCAGTGGCACTGACGCCAGTCATCGTGAAGTGCTTTGAACAGCTGGTAGTAGCACATGTCGAAAGCTCCATTCCTGCCTCATTGGACACCCACCAATATGCTTACTGACAGAACCACTCTACGACAGTTGCCTTAGCATCAGTCCTACTCCTAGCACTGACACACCTAGAAAACAAGGACACTTATTTCAGAATGCTGTTTCGCGATTTCTGATTGACATTTAACTCTATTGGCCCACAGATCATGGTGAACAAACTCCTATTTCCTCGGTCTAAATACACCACTGTGCAGTTGGGTGTTGAACTTCCTAGCCAGCAGATGTCAACTGGTCAGGACGCACAACTGCTCCACCCTCCCCATTAACCATCATCCGCAACATGGGTGCACTGCCCCCTCCACCAGGTCTGTGTGCTGAACCCAGTGCTGTACACTCGGCATGGCCAAACAGCTGAGTAATCAGGTTTCCAAGACACAGTGGTGGTGGGGCTCTTCACCAAGAGCGATAGCCTACTGAGGGGAGGCGGAAAAACTCGAGGCCTGGTACCAGCCAAATAACCTCTTCCTCACTATCAGCAAGACAAAGCACTTCAGGAAAACCCACACGACTCAAATCCCCTTTCACATCGGTGGCACCGCAATGGAAACTGTGAGCAGTTTCAAACTCCTGGGAGTGCAAACATTGCACGACCTCTCATCATCTCAGAACACATCATCCACAGTCAAGCAAGTAAATGCCTCTATTTTCTGAGGCGGCTGAAGAGAGCTGGACTTCGTACATCAATACTCTCAAGCTTCTGCAGAATGGCAGTGGAGTGTATCCCAACATGCTACATCATTGCATGGTACAGAAACTGCACTGCGGCTGACAGGAAGCCTCTGCAACAGCAGCAACTACCTGCCATCGAGGACAAGCATATCGGATGGTTCTGGAAAAAGGCCAGCAATATCTTGAAGGATCCTACCCACCCTGCTCATGGACTGTTTGCCCCACTCCCATCAGGATATAACATCCATAGGAGGACCACCAGACTCAAAAACAGTTACTTGCCCCAAGCAGTGAGGCTGGTCAACATCCCCACTCATAAGCTCACCCCACCGCCAATATCTTATCATTTCCTGTCAGAATCACCTGATGTACAAGCACTCCTGTGATTAGCATCACTTTATGGAGAGCCTATATATACAGTATATGCTATCTTATGTATTTATATTTATTATGTTTAGTTTATTGATTTTTTTTGTGCTGTATCCCATCTGGAGTAAGTTATTTTGTACTCCTCTACTCTTGTGTACTGAAAATGAATTAAACAATCTTGAATCTTAAATTTATCTTATAAAGATCATTGCCTTTTATTTTTTAAGTTTTATTATCACTGTGATGTTGTTTTTGTGTCTTGTGAAATGAATCTCATGGAATTGATCCCATTGGACCTTAAGCTCCCAATATTTCCTTCTCCAGAGTAAAATCATTGGGGTAAAATGCTTCATGCCAGTATCGTGCATTTTCTTTGTAGTTTAACTCACTCTCATTGCACTGAGAAGAATGCTTATTAAAGTATTTTTGCTGTTACTGGTTTGCTTGGGTATGTTTTATAATCAGATAATAAAACCAAGTTGACAATAAAATGAAAAATGTAGACATTATTTAAAGTATATCCGTACAGGCTACATTTAGCACCCCAGGTAGTCCAATAAAATTATTGGTTGATTTACAGTGTTGTTATTTTCTGTTTTAAATCTCTAGTATTTAGCTATTCCTCTAGTGTCAGCTGTGGCTCAGTGGGTAGCGCTCTTTTCTCTGAGTCAGATGATTCTTGGTTCAAGTTCTTGGAGCTCAAAATTCAAGTGGGCACTCCACTGAAGGAATACTTGGAGGCGCAGTCTTTGCAGTGTGATGTTAGATGTAAACCCTTTCTACGTTTTTGAGTTCTTCCTAATGTCCAGTCAGTAATTCCCCCTCAGCATGACCATAACAAAAACTGGCTTTGGTCACCTCTGAGAGTATATTGTGTGCAAAGTTGCTGGGTATTTATTAGATTACACTTCAGAGTGCTACAAATATTAAAGCACTTAACTCATATACATTAATTCCAGTTGAAGTTATTATTTGAGCAATGTTAATGTGTAGTTTATGTGGGGGGGAGGGTAAGTGTGTATGCACTAATAAAGCAAAAATGACACAGATGGCTTCTACTTTTATAGTAAAAGTAAGTTAATTGTTGATTTTTTTTCTCTGTCAGGAGAGTTGGTGATATATTAATAGTGGAGAATCAGATAGTTTGAAAGGAACATGTATTTGTAGTTGCAGTGGCAAGAAACAAGAAAATGAAAATTAACTATTTGTGGTCTGAGATTCACTTTAATTCAAATACAGGATGAACATTTATTGTCCATCCCTAATTTTGTCTTGCATTGATGGAATGGTGATGAAATAATAGCCACTGTGATGATGTGTGGCTTGGAGGAGAACCTGCAGGTGTTGGTGTCCCAAATTGTGTGATGATCTTTATTGGGGCTAGATGTTGTTGGTTTGGGAGATGATGCTGTGGGAGGCTCTGTAGTGCATTTTGTAGATGGCACACTGTAGTCGTGGAGGTGCTGGGGGATGGGGGTGGTGAATAGTTTGTGATGCTGGATTGGGCATTGATCAATGGAGCTGGTTGTCTTGGATGCTTTTGATCTGTTTGACTGCTGATGCCAGCCAGCCAAATAAAATGTATTCAAGCGGTACCTCGACTTTTGCTTTGCTGATGGTGGGAAGACTTTAGCAGGTTGGAAGTTTATTGCGGTATACCCAGTCTTTGATCTACATAACCACAATGACTGGTTGTGGTAAACTATGTGTATACCTGTCTGGACATGCCCCTCTGCTGACTGCTCCTGTGGCTCCTCCCACAGACCCCTGTATAAAGGCGATTGGAGGCACTGCTCCTCCCTCAGTCTCCAAGATGTTGTGGTCACTTTTGCAGCTAATAAAAGCCCATCGTTCACCACCCGTCTCCGAGAGTTATTGATGGTGCATCACTGGTCTAGTTGTGTTTGTGGTTAAACCCTTCCCCCATCTCCTTCTTGAGAACATTGATGGTGGAGGAGTCAGTGATGGTGGCCCCAATGATGATTGGACTGACCTTTCTGGAGATTGCTAATGATCAGTCTGGTACAAATGAGATTATGTCTGAAAATGTTGTCTACCTATAATCTTGGATTTATTGTCAACTGCACTACCTGTTAGTGTAATTGTACCTGTTAGGCTTTATTCTGCATTGTTTTACCTTGTACTACTTCAATGCACTGTGCAATACCTTGATCTGAATGAGTATTATGTAAGACGGGCTTTTCATTGTACCTTGATACATATGGCAATTGTAATAATAGTGCACTTTACTTCATGTAGGTAGGGACCATTTTGTTTTCTGAGGAAATGCAAATAGAATCGACTATTTTGTGATGATCAGAGAATATGTCCACTTTTGATCTTAAGGTGAAAGGGAAATAATTGAAAATGGTTTGACCTAGGAGAATGTCCTCCTGCTGCTACACCATGTCCTGAAAGCGAGATTGTTGATAACCACAATGTGGCCTTCATATCCATAATCATCTTCCATTGTGTGAGGACAATGGGCCAGTCATTGGAAATTATTATGCTGATGCTTATTGACTTCAGTTTCACTGGGCATCTGGACATCATAGTTGGTCAGGTCTGACTTTGGTGAGTAGAGCAGTCACTTTCACCTATAGAATATAATTCTTTGGTCCATGTTGGACCACAGCTCTGATGACATCTACAGCTAGGTGGATCCGATGAAAGCTAAAGTGAGCACCTACTTTGACAATGCTGTTAACAGAATCACCTTACTAACGTTTATGGATAGGCTGTTACAGGTAACTAGTCAAATTGAATTTCTCCAAATTTGTTGGGCATCTGACATATTTGGGCGTATTTCCACATTGTTAGGTGGATGTTAGCATTCTTAGTTGTGCAACCAGTAAAAACATGCCTTGCTGTCCTTAAGGTGGTAAGGTGTTATTGTCACCAGAGAACTCTTCATCATTACCTGTCGTTAAATATCTGCAAAGGATGGGCAAGCACAAGGGACTTTAATTAGCAATGGTAACCTTCTTGGTTAAATGGTGTGCTCAAACTCATAAGCAGAACGGAATGAGATGCCGGATGTCTCCAGATGAAGGGGATCATCTTCCAATAGGAAAGAAGAGACACATTCAGTCAGTTCCTTTCCCTGTGAGTGGATCTGCAAATGCTGGAACTTTAAAATGGATAATTGAAAATCCTCCTGCCTAGTTCTGAAGAAGGGTCCTTACATGGAATAACAATTCTCTTTTCACAGATGCGGCCTGACTGAGAGTTTTCAGTATTTCCTGGTTTATGTTAGCTCTTTCCCTTTTTTAAGTTGTACACCATTGCCGTGTGGAGGAATTCTAAGCACTAAGAATACATCTGGTGTGTTCTTTCTGGCACATTCTCACAGCTTATTTCAAACAGGAAGTTCTTGTTTCCTGGTTCTGCACAACATAAGGCTTGGCACACAAGTGACAGTAAATAAATGAAAGCTCCGGTTTGAGAAAGGTGACAGTTAGTTCTGTTAATAACATTTTCCACCATTCTTCTCACGTCTTTGCCGAGCTAGATTTTCTCCTGTGTCCAGTGGCACTGACCTCAATGATAATGAAGTGCTCTGAGCGGCTGGTTATGGATCACATTAAATCCCATCTTCCTGCTACATTGGACAGTTTCCAGTTGCTTCTCACTCAAATCGGTCCTCTGCACTCCTCCCTGGCCTGTCCCACCTGGAAAATGGTGCCTCATACACTACGAAGCTGTTTGTCTACTTCAGCTCGGTGTTTAATACGTTTGTTCCTCAAAAGCTGGTGGGTAAACTGTCCTCATTGGTTCTCAACACTTCTCTCTGTAACTGGATTGTGAACTTCTTCACAGAAAGACCACAGTCAGCCTATGTTGGCAGAAACATCTCTAGCTCCATCATGCTGAGCACCGGCGCCTCCACCCCACGCCCAGCGCTGAGTGCTCAGCCCACTGCTGTTCACGCTGCTGACACATGACTGCACTGCTAGACCCAGTTCGAAATGAATCGTCGTTTGCTGAGGACACAATGGTAGTTGTCCTCATCAACAGTAACAAGGAGGCAGCATTCAGGGTGGCTTGTTGAATGGTGTGAGCACAACTCGTGTCTCACAGTCAATGTTGTGGACTTTAGGAAGGTGCAGGCTGATCACTTCTCATTGCACATAAATAGTTTTTCATGGAAAGAGTTAGGAGCATCAGGTTTCTGGGGGTGCACGTAAAAGATGGAGTTGGTCAGCCTGGGAAGGCAGTCCATCTAAGAGAGGGAAAACTCTGATTTCAAACCTCTGCTGCCTTGCGGCCACACCCACTCATGGGAAAGGCTTTGGGTGTAAACTCTGTAAGGACAAATCTGGGGCTGGAGCTCCTAAGGCAATCCGATGTTGCCTTCAACCTCGTTCTGACAACTCCTGCGATGACACCGGTGCCAAGCTGTATTGGCCTTTGCCCTTCCCTTGGACAACATCGGTGTTGTGGAGAGGGGAGACTCGCTGCATGGGCAACTGCTGGTCTTCCAGACAACCCTGGCCAGGCCTGCGTCCTGGAGAGGACACTTCAGTGGACTTTCCAGACTCAGATCCATGGTCTTGTGAGAGTAATGGATGCCACCACATAAAAGATGATTTCACCTGGTTTCTCAACAGCACCTCTTTAGTCAAGAAAGATTAGTCAAGAAGATATTGGGGTGATTCAGTCTCCTACCTCCCCCAGGAGCACCATTGAGAGTCTCCCAACCTGCTGAGTCACTGTCTGATATGGGAATGGTAAGGAATCTGACCGCAAGTCTTTACAAAGGCACATGACAACTACTGAGAGGATCATTGGGTTCTCTTTTCCACCCCTCAGAGAAATTTATCAGGAGTGCTCTGTATTCAGGGCCCTTAGCATTGCCTATGGTCCCTCCCATCTGTCCAGCAATCTTCATGATCCCCCACCATCAGACAGGAAATACAGTAGCATTAGGACAGAACTGTTTGGTGAGGAAACAGCTTTTTCCCCACAGGTTGTGAGACTATTCAACACCCTGCTAGCACAAAAATTTCATCATGCAGTGCCAGCAGCATTATGCTGCTTACTTTTTAACCTGTGTTGTAAATGCACTCCATTTTTTGTTAATTTATTTGTGTCATTGTTACTGTGTGTTGGTGTGTGATTTATATCTACTGTGTTGTGCACCTTGGTCTGGAGGAATATTGTTTCATTTGGCGGAGTATGGTTGAATGACAATAAACTGAAATTGAACTTGAACCAAAATACTATTTTTTTACTGACTTGGCAGCTTCCAAAACAAACAGCAGATGAAAACACTTCACTGATACTAGTAACTTCTTCTGAAATTTACTGAGGCCTATTAATACAGACCAGATTCCACAACTACACCTGACAAGGGGCAGCACAGAGGCACAACTAATGCTGTTGTCTCCTAGCACCAGAGACCTATGTTCAATCATAACCATGGGTACTGTTTAGTAGATTGTACGTTCTCCCTGTGACCCATGTGGATTTCCTCCAGGTGTTCCAGTTTTCTCCAGTGCCGAAAACACATGGGAATAGTTCAGGTCACTATAAATTGTTATAAAATCTGAATGAGAATGTAGAAAGAAACATAATTGTGCTGGATGGTCAGTATCAGTGAAAGACCTTTTCCATGATTCAGAGATTCAAAATGCATCTATTATAAAGAATGTATAAATTATACAAACTTGAGATTTGTTTACTGAACAAGCAGTTGCAAAGCAAGGAACCTAAAAGTAAACAATTAAAAAAAATAAGACCAACCTTCATGCCCACGAAGAAAGTGAATAAAAACAAAACAAATCATGCAAACAATAGAAATGAGCAACAACAGCATTCCGAACCAAATTGATTCCTTAGATCCAAATCCTCGGAGCAGCCCGGAGTAGGCCCAGAGTCTTGGTATTCAGTTCATATTAGCAGGGAAGCCATCTCAAGGTTTGCAGACACGAAGCACTACAACTGGGGGCAATCTCACAGCCTTAGTGGCATGGAGAGAGGAGCCCCCAGATAGATCTCACCATGATTCTATAACTATAACTGAACGGGGAACTGTTACCCCACCAGATGTAGCAGCCATAACTGGATGGGATTGGCAGAAAAAAATATTCTTAAGTTAATTTTTGAGAGCAGGATGTCTTCATTTTCACCAAGGAGTCCCTGAGTTCCTTTTGCACAGGACTTTCTTCCTTGGGTATTCACCTTGTGCCAAACACACCTCCTTGCAACATTCTTTGCTGTGAGTTTAAACAAGAACATTACTTCAGTTCTCTCCTAGACTGCAATGTCTGTTCACTGCTCAACCATGCATTAATAGGTGAAGCAAAAATGAAATACTTCATCACTTGTGTGCCTCTTCCTAAATGTTGATTTCAAAATTGAGCCCATCTCAAATCAGCAACATTATTATAAAATGGCAAAAAAGGCTTGTGTTTTAATTGATCTCATTTGAACCCTCCTGTGAAAGGGCCACTGGAATTGATTTGAAGGTCTTAAGGTGGGAAAAGTGAAGATAACAATGAAGAAGTGATAATGCAAAGTCTTTAGATGGATCCAGCACACCTGCAACTTTGACTCTTGCTGGAGCAGGAGGACATGGTACTATGCTACTGCAAGTGCATTCAGTGAGCAACTCCACTAAAAATATGCCTGTGCTCAGGAAAACTTGCAAGTTCTGTTACGTTCTCCGCAAATTGCTGTTTTAGAACTAACGTTGTGGTGATGGGCATGGATGCATACCTCAGTTAAACACAAGTGTAATTGGATGGGCATGTAAATTTTCTGTTGTAACCTAGTGTCACTGTCTGCTTTGATTTGAGATTCAATTATTAACTTTAATTGAAATATATTTGACTAGGTCTTATGTTGTAAACAGACTGATTGAGTTACATATGCTGTAAAAATGAAAAAATATATAACCTGCCCAGCCAGCGCTGGGATTTGCTTAAATAAATTGGAAGCTTAGAGTAGATATTTATCTTCACTTTCCCAATGTCAAAGTGGAATACTTGCAGGAGCTCCTGTGAATTATTCTATAACTAACAGTATACAGCATGTTTGCCAGGAGTTTTAAAACTTCAAATCTGGTTTGACACAGAGGGAGTTAAAGCACCCATTTCCTAGCAGGTATCCTGTGATATTTTAGCAATCAGATCTATTGTAAGATGAGTTCCAGGCAGTGTTTGCTACTGCCACACAGAACTATTACCATGTTCTGCTTTTAGATATGTCATTCTAATAGCTCTTGTTCCCGTGGCAACGAAGGCCTGGTTATCGGTCCTAATTTTTAGTAGGAGACAGGAATAGGTGGAGACTCAAATCAACACTTTCAAGGTCTGTTTCTGTTTCTGCAAGAGTAAGTTTTTGTTTGAGAATACTAACCCACAGAAAAATTCTAGGAAGTAGTTTGAATGAAGACTTCATGAATATATGGATGTTTTACAAGTTTTGTGTGGTTCCCTTTAGTACACAATGAGCTTCATGTGCAATTGAAAGCCAATTTTTGAATGAATAATCACTTTTAAAGTAAATCTGATTCTTGGGAGTGTATGCAGAGAGTATGTTTAAATACTGTCTAGACAGGTACTAGACAGGTTTACGGAGGAATTTAAGGTGGAGGGTTATATGAGAGGCAGGGTTTAAGGGTCGGCACAACATTGTGGGCTGAAAGGCCTGTACTGTGCTGTATTGTTCCATGTTCTATGTTCTAAATAAATCTTGTTGATTTGTCAAAAATATTTAAATAAATACTATATAAACTACAAGATATGAGAAGACAGGACTTAGATGATCGTTATTCTTGGTTGTTTTGAATCTTAAACTTTAGTTTATTTAACTTGTTCTGAAATTTTTCAGCACATCTATCCAGCTCCACCAACATCCAGAGAACTTTTAGAAAATATATTCTGTATAGAATTAGTGTAAATTAATACTTGATGCTTGTCCTTAGACACACTTTCAATTTTTATTCAATGTTTATATCCAGACCATATGTATGCAATTTTTGCCATTATCTTGTTTCAATGTGAAGAAAGCTTATCGCATTTTTCAACTGTAAATAAAATTCAGTTAGACTTCCATCTCTCAAATTTAATTATTTTAATTGTGAAACGTTAAGTTGCTTCCTTCCTTTAATTGTAGATAGTTTTTCATAATATTAACTGAGTTTCGTATCAGAATGCCTTTATCCTGTTTTCAACTATTCCTTGATTCCACTTATAACAATGCTTAGTTTTTTTATGGCATTTAATTTGACCACAATTCAAACAGCAGCATGATTCATCACTGCAGTGCTTTGGGGTGTGACTTTATGGAGCCTGCTAATCAAATAATATTGCCATTCTCAAATAGATTGGGCTTTTCCACTAATATAAATTTTCCACTTTGTAGTAATGGATTAAGTAACCCTTTAACTGGACATAGAATAGCTTAAATTCTGTTTGTATAAAAGGAGTGGTAATTTAGAGCTGAATTGTTGGTTGCAAAATTAGTTTAATGTAACTTATACCAATGCCTAATTAAAATTAACCATGTTATTGAGTAAGATAATTTTTTTCTAGGTCAAAATAATCAAAAAAAGAAGACCCTGATGAAGGGTCCTGGCCCGAAGTGTGGACTGTGAGCTTTTTTCCACGGATGCTGCCTGGCTTGCTGCGTTCCTCCAGCATTTTGTGTGTGTTGCAGTACGGACTGAACCCATTTCTTCTATTTCTATCTGCATGTCATTAGAAACTTTTGTCCGGTCAAGATTGAGTGTGTTGGTATCTTAAATAACCATAGTCTCATCCCAGCAGTAGAAGGTGGTATTCTTATGCTTGTTATCTACTAGGACATAGTCAAAGATCCAAATATGTTAAAAAAAAATCATGAGATGCATCAGCCTTTCCAACTGGCCTGCATTTCAACACGATGTGTATCAAAATTGCTTTAAGAAGAACATCATGTTTTGAAGCATTAAACTCATGCAATGTATTTTCTCGTTGAATTTCTGAAGCAATAGGCAAGCTGTGGTAAAATATTAATAAATTATTGTATCCACTTTGTGCTGAATCATGTACCCTACATTTTGTGGCACAGTTAGCATTGTCCATAATTAATGACCATAATTAACTTAGCTGCACATTGCCAACAGCTGTTTTTTTTTGCAGGTTCCGTGTAGTTACCATCCAATGAAATACTTCAATAAATTAACCTTTCTTTAATTCTGGACCATACCTGTGTAGTTCAGATTTTCATAACCAGAAAGCATCTTAGCAGATAATTTTGATGCTCCTGATGAATTTGTCTGGGGCATGTTGTAAATTTGATATTGTTTATTAATTCATTTTTTTAAATTTCCAGTTCTCAAAGAACTTACATTTCAGTAAGCTGTATGAACCAATAAAGCAGCAATGTTTCTACCTTGGGCAATAAGTGGATGTGCTCAAATGGCTGGCTGGGGGCAGCCACACTGACAACAACAATTATATAATTTTATCTGCAGTTTTGTGGAAGTGTGTAGCATACCTGTTAAAAATTGAGTGTGAATGCATACTATCTCTTACTAACTCAAGTTTGTTTTGCCCAGAAAAAAACATAATCCTGGTAAGATCTGATAGAGGATACAAGTGTATTAGAGAACTTTGAAGTGGTTTTAGTTCCTTCCTTCCTGCCCTGCGTCATCAAAAGTGGAGGAAAGTTAATAAACAAATTTGGTTATTAAAGTTGTACCAAAACAGATGCTTGGCAGATTATTAAAAACAGCACTGTATTTAAATTCAGAGCCTGCTGTCAGGAATAAATGCAGATTTCATGGGCATGCATTGTCACCAAAGAACCTGAAAAGTTATGTGTCTTCAAGTTGCTATAAGGCATGAACAAATCGATTGTTTCTTTTTCCCACCAGTATAGGAAGACTGAACTACTGTAAACTGCGACAGCGAGATACTGAGACTGTGTACTACATACTCAGGAAATGATATGGTAGCTGTATCAGTGAAATCCTTCTGTTCAGTTTGCTGTTGATAAGAGTCTCTGGACAGGCGAGGCACAAGCTAACATCTGTTGAAGCTTCTAGAAAGTGTGGGGAATGAACCGTTATCTTGGTAATTTGAGAGTGAAAATTGTTGGTTGCCAGAGAACTTCTCTTGTGTTACAATTCATAATCTTGGACTTCTGTCTTTTTAAATTTGGATAAAAGATTTATGCATCAGTGCTGTGCTTCTCTGTTCTTCCTACAATGACTCTTCATTAAAGTTTTACACATTCCCTCCATCCATTTAATTATTTAAGAGTACAGCATAATGACTTCTGTTCTGTAATTTATATAGGTAACACTGTCTAATTAGCTTTCCTCATGACTCACACATGGCCTGAAGTATATAAACATTATGCAGATAGCCTTTACCAAGGAGAACAAGATGTCATTGCAATTTGCTGATATCCTCCCCTCTATAGCAGGCAGCATGCTGTGAAAGAAGAAACCAGGAACAGAAAATATTGAGTAATTTACACAGCTGAAACTAGTGATACATTTTGCACTATGGCAGCATTTTAATTTAACTTAATTAAAAGAAAACTGTTTTTGAGAATTAAAAATGTATAATTAACACTTCATATAGATTCAGTACAAGTTAGAAGGATGGGTTGTGAAATTGTAAAGATTAGCACTTTACTGTTTCTCATCCCTCATATTTCATGCAATTTTTCTAGGTGCCAGCAACTGGGAGAAGATTAATTTTCAATTGGGAAGATGTTACAACATTAATTTGACCAGTACTATCTATATATGAGGCCACAGTCCATGTCTATTAAGTAGATGGTGCAGAGATGTGAACTAAAAAGAGCAGTTCCCCTTGCTGTTATTTTGTGAAAGTAACAACATGTTATTCCTATACTGTATTAAATAATTAAGAGTATACTTCCAGAAGTGCTTTTAACTCTGTGTAACTCAATACTGGATACTTAAAATGTGGATTTTAAGTATCTTCCCTTTGAGGAAATATTGGATTTTCTTCGTGATTTTTCCCATTTAGCTGACCTGACTTTAAACTTAATGCTAAGGCCAAGGATTAAGGAGATTAATTCTTGTCAGGTGAGCGCTTAAGGAACCAAGTTTCCAGTGCAGTTGTCTTGGAGCAGATTTGAGAAGGATGGCGCCAGTCAGCGGTGTAGTGGCACCCACACCGGACTTCGAGGCGAGAGGTCTCGGATTCGAATCCGGCTGGCTTCTAGCACGCTTTCCTTCTGTGCTGGGTTAAATATTGAGCTTGCAATTCAGCCTCGTAAAAAACAAACAAAAGTGCTGAAGAAATGGCAAGATTGCCACACAATGTGCCGCAAGGCGCAGAAAGGGAACGATGACAATGTGCAGTTCTTGAATAGGAGCATCAACCATAACTACTTCAACAGGTACTTGTGGCACATGTACAGATAAACCTGTTCTCTCATAAGACAATTATTCTGTGTGATATTTTAAAAAAAGTCCTGATCACCCACTAGCAGGAGTCTGTTGCACCGTAAAAACAAAATGCAGTTGTACATTGTGTTGTGAATCGTACAACTCCTTATGCTGAATACACAGCCCAAAAGGTTTCAGAATTGGCAGAGTGACTATAGCTTCAGGTGTGCAGAAGGTTCCTGAGGTCTGCCGACTTTCCACCAGATCACATTCAGATCTCTCAGAGATGTGACTGATGTGGTTGCAAGTAGTTTATTATCTTGGTCTACTGTGGCCACATGATCTGTGGTCTCTGCAGCTTAATGAACTAAATTTCGTGTTCCTCCACAGCTCGTATTACTCAGTTACTGTGCCATTGAGAATTGTCTTTAGCCAGCTGCGTAATTTTGTTCACATTTGATATGTGGCATCGTTTTTCAGCAGGGCTCATGTTTATGGATTATACATCCTCATCTACCAGAGCAGGGATTGATTTCTGTAACAATAAGACATTAGTGCACTTTACATAATATAATTGATAAATATAATAAAACTAAATATTATAGGGCCAATGTACTGACAGGCAGGTAGTGGGTTAATTGCTGCCTTAAAATGTCCCAAATGTAGGTGGGTGATGGGTGTCAGAAGATAGGAGCAAGGGAGTTGGTTTATGGGGATATCAACATAGAATTAGGGACATTATCACTGATGTATATCATGAAATTTGTTGTTTTGCACCAGCAATACAACACATAACAATTGTTATGTTACATAATACCAATGTTTGTAGATAAATAGTGCAAAATGTAAATAATAGTGTTCATGGACCCTTCAGGAATCTACTGGCAGAGAGGAAGAAGGCATATGTGATTCTTCATACTGCTGTGCCTTCTTCTCGATGGAATTAATGTGAAGAAGGCAGCTTCTGGATGGTGAGGGTCTTTAATAATGGATGCCACCTTCTTGAGGCATGGCCTCATGGTTGTGGGGAAGGTTGTGCCTGTGATGGAGCTGGGCATGTTTACAACCCTCTGCAGCTTCTCATGGTCCTGTGCACTGGAGCCTCCATCTGTCTGTGATGCATCCAGTTGGCAAGGCTCTGAACCCTACATATATAGAATTTTGCAAGTCTTTGGGAGGATGCCAACTCTCCTCAAACTCCTAACAAAGGAGAACTTCTGGTGTGCTTTCTTCATGCTTTGGACCTTGGACAGATTCTTGGAGATGCTGACATCGAGGAACTTGCAGCCACTCGCCCTTTACACCATAGACCCCTCAATGAGGCTGCTATGCGTTCTCCCAGCTTTCCCTTCATGAAGTTCACTACACTGCCTCTCTCTGTAAGGCATTTGTATGTTCTTCCCATGACTGTGTGGGTTTCCTCCTGGTGCTCCGGTTTCCTCCCACATTTTAAAGACGCACAGGTAAGTAGGTTAATTGGTTCCATGGGTGCGAATGGGCAGCGCACGTCCTTTGGGCTGGAGGGGCCCGTTTCCTGTGCAATATCTAAATAAAAAACTAAAACAAAACTCATTGGAACTGCTGATGTTGAGCGCTAGATTGTTGTTGTGACACCACTCTTCACTTGTTCTCCCAGTCCACTGTCGCCAGTTCAGTCTTCTATGTGGTGGTGTGCTGGGACAACGCCATCAACACGGGTGATGCCAACAGGCTCAATAAACTGATTAGAAAGACTGGTTCTGTTATGGAAGTCAAACTGGACCCAATGGAGGCTCTGGTACAGCAAAGGACCCTCTGGAAAATCCTGGCAATTCTGGACAATGTTTCACCTTGGCTGAACAGGGGAGCACTTTTAGTAATAGACTAAGACAAACGTGCTGCTCCAAAGAGTGCTATACGAGGGTCATTCTTACCCTCGGCCATTAGGCTCTATAATAAGTCAACCTATAGTTAGGGAAGCGGTGACCCCACCTGTTAGACTGTTTGTGGTAACTTATTTTTTATTCTTTCATACTTGTAATATTTGTGTATTTGTTTATCTGTGCTCTTGTAATGCTACTGTGACACTGTAATTTCCTTTGGGATCAATAAAGTATCTACCTAGCACTGAACCTGCCATGCTATCTCACACCTTGTTGCCACAGCATGTACATGAAGGCCCTGCTCACATGTTGTATGACTTATAAAAACTGTACAATTAGTCACAGAGTGTGTTGTGACTGTCGGTGACAAATGCAGCTGGTAGTATAAAGGCCTTTATTCGACACACACAAGCTGACAGTATTTGGAATCACTCTGGAGAGAGGCTGCCTGACCCAATAATACATCATGTTTTCATATGCTAAAGATCAAAGCTTACGGAAGCACTATTTCTATAGTTACAATGTATTCATAATGCTTCCTTTGAGTTGCATATAATTTTCAAACACCTAGATATTCACACTGACACTCTAGTCAACCTAAATTAAATGTTAATCCCCGCTGTCTCTGAGCTCCGTTTGCATACATGCAGACATCTCAGGTCAACAAGGTATTTTGGTGTTTGCAACTGACCTCAGTCTGCAGCTTCAAGAAGACCATTGCTCTGAGCTGCATTTAAAATTCAATCTACAATCCACATTCAGATCTGAAGACTGGTTGCTGTTGAAGTTAATGTTTGCTACATTCCTAACTCCAGGATCTGCCCCAACAGTCCGTTCTCTTGGTCTTCCTGGACAAAAATAACTTTGTTCCAGTAAAGGCCAAACTTTCAGGAGGATTGGATCAAGTAGGGTAGCTAAAATGCCCTGCACTTCAGACCCCCTTTCCCCAATTACCTGTCATATCCCTGTGTGCATCAACATCTACATTGTCATCCCTAATACCTACCTACAAGACTAAGCAGGGATTGTTCCAGAAATTTGACCAACAGTCCTTAAAATGCAGCTTTGGCATTCGTATGCCTTTTGCTTCCCTCCCTGATGGCCGATGGTGGTTTAATGCCATTCTTTATCTTCACCCCTTCATTCTGTGATAGCTACAACTCAGCAGTGACTGTGAGTGGTCAGGGGCACCAGCAAGCTAATTATATCAGGCTCACAGGCAACAGTTCGCACTCCATGTCATGACAAAAGAAGGCCGGAATCCGATAACCAGCCTCTCAGACCCTCTCACTGATGTACAGGAGGGGTCTCTATCTGAATGACTGCAAGGACCTCACCCAGTTGATCACTAGCCCAACTATGGAAGGGGCCCAGCGTGTTCGTATTCACTCCCCTTCAGGCTGGGGTGACTGCCTTCAGACACTATATAATTTATTCTCTTTCTCAGTCTGCCATGCCATCGACGTTGTGGAAACTGATGTCTGTGCTGTAACTCTGATCTCTTCTCATCTATTTTCCCCAATATCTTTCTATTCTGATCTATCTTGAAGAGCCAGCTTTCATTACAAAGCACGGTTACCATTCCACTCTGATATGCCGTTCACAGCTCTCTCAGAGTCTGCTTCTGTCTGGCGTGCTCAGATCTGATGCAGCGGCTGGTGTTCATCATGATGATTCTCTGCAATGACATTGTTCCTGGGTAAACTTGATCCCTTGTTCTATCTGGAGGGTGACAAGAAGGTGAGTCACACGGTTTAACCTGAGTCCAGTGTTTCCACTGGCTGCCTTGTCGGGTCTGCACACAATCATAGGTGTCATTTGTCAGAAGCGCCACCTGTGGTTCTAACCATCCAGGAGCAAACCCTGCCTTGTCAGGCAGCTCGCACGCCATGAAGTGAATCACCTGACTGTGAGAGGACCATCTTCTCTCCCTCTGACTTCTCTGATCAGTAATATTTTGTTGCTGGTTTGTTCTGTCCTTCAATTCATTAATCTGAATTAATTAATCACATCTCCCATATGGTCTTACTAAATTGGGTCCAGTAATTTCTTCCTCTTCAAGTTCTGTTATCTCATGTTCTTCTGTTGCTATCTTTGCCCCACAATCTGCAAACTCATTCCCTTTCTGCATCTTACTTTCCTCTTTCTGGCGTGTCTTTACTGTAGTTGCTGCTACCTCTTTAGGCAGCTACACTACTTCTTTTAGCTCCTCACTGTGTTTGGCCCTGACCCTTGGGATCTTCTGACAAGATTCATGATCATTGTTTGATTTCCTATCCTGCTTGGGCCTGCTATCTCTCTGTGAGCCATGTTGTCTAGTGTGTGGATCATAGATTTTCCCCGGTTCTGTCTTGTCCATGCTATTTCTCCTTTTCCTGAATCTATGATAGCACCTGCCTTACTCAGTGTATTTATCACCAGGATAGAACCCTCATTGTTTGGACACACCCAAAAATCTACAAGAAGCTACACTCCCTCTAACTCAAGAAACTGAGGTGCATTCCTCTGCCCTCATAGTTTCACCTCCTGCATTGGTAATGTAGATCTCCTCCCCAGTCATAGGCAAGGGTAGATTGGTTATCGATACTAACGACCCTGTGTCTGCTAATACCTCACATTGCCGGCCTCCTAATAAACCTCTTGTGTACATTCGTGGATGACCACCATTGGCATTAGAGACTGCTGCCGCAAGTCTGACCCGGCTGCTAACCTTACTGCCTCAAATCGGAAAAGGTGAGCACGGCTGTGGATACTGGCTACTTTGGTGAGTGATTCTCACACCTTCCCCACTCATTCAGTCATTGTGTCCAGCCGAGGCCTGAGCCTGCAGCTTAAACTAATGATCTCCTTTACCCTCCCACTTCTGTTCCAGCAGTTTCTTCCTACGTGCCCCAGTTGCTGGCACACAAAGCAAGTCCTCTGTGACATCACAGCAGCTGCATACACTATAGCCGCTTTACGACTTTTCCTCCTCTTCTGGTCCATCTCCCCAGCCTGTGATGCTGTTGTGGGGTAGATCAATCCCACTGCTATTTCCAAATCGGTAACTTCTTGGTGGGCTGACCTCAGGCCTTCCTTCAGCTTCTACAGGACAATCCCTCACTGAATTGTCCAACCCCAAGCATTCCTTATATCCTTGATATTTGCAGTCTGCAAAATCCATGGCAAGTCCATCAGCTCTCTGAAGCACTGATATTATTGTTCCCCGGTTACACTCACCTTACTTCCCCATTAAAGAACCAATATCTCTCTTTGTTCCCGGAAGTTGTTCATGCACCATCCTACACTCACTGGGAAATACTGTCCCACATGGCTTTTACCAACTCAAGTATACCATTGGGGTACATCTGATGAATTTCAATCATTTGCTTGAGTTTACACCAGAATTCTGTATTCCTGGAGGCGACATTAAGTGAGGGTAGCTCTGACAAAATGCTGTTTCTTCCTAGTGGTGAAGAGCTTGCAGATGGTCGTATAAGGCCATAATACCTTAAGCTATAGGAACAGAAACAAACATTTGGCCATCGAGTCTGCTCCACTATTTAATCAAGGTTGATCCAGTTTTTCTCTCAGCCCCAGTCTCCTGCCTTCTCCCTGTATCCCTTCATGCCCTGACCAATCAAGGATTTATCAATCTCTGTTTTAAATATACATAAAAACTTGGCCTCCACAGCTGACTGTGGCCAAGAATTCTGGCTAAAGAAATTCTTCCTCATTTCTGTTTGAAAAGGACACCCCTCTATTCTGAGGCTGTGAACTTTGGTCTTAGATTCTCCTATTATAGGAAATAGTTTTTTATGAGGTCACCCCTCATTTTTCTGAATTCCATGAATATAGGCCCAGAACCATCGAATGCTCTTCATATGACAAGCTATCCAATCCTGGAATCATTTTTGTGAACCTTCTTTAAATCCTCTCCAGTTTCAGCACATCCTTTCTAAGATAAGGGGCCCAAAACTGTCACAATTTTCCAAGGGAGGCCTCACCTGTGCTTCATAAAGACTCAGCATTACATCCTTGCATTTATATTCTTGTCCTCTTGAAATGAATGCTAACATCGTATTTACCTTCTTCACCACAGTCTTGACCTGCAAATGAACTTTTAAGGAATCCTGCACAAGCACCCCCAAGTCCCTTTGCGCCTACGTTATTTTGTATTTTCTCTTCATTCAGAAAATAGACCGCCTTTTCATTTCTTCAACGTAAGTGCATGACCATACACTTCCCAACACTGTATTCCATCTGCCACTTCTTTGCACATTCTCCTTATCTAAGTTCTTCTGTAGCCTCTCTACTTCCTCAAAACGACCTGCCCCTCCACCTATTTTCCTATCATCTGCAAACTATGAAACAATTCCATCCTCCAAATCATTGACAAATAATGCAAAAAAGAGTCTGTCCCAACACAGACCCCTGTGAAACATCATTAGTCACCAGCAACCAACCAGAAAAATCTCCCTTTATTCCCACTCTTTGCCTCCTGCCAATCATCCAATGTTTTATCCATGCTAGAATCTTTCCTGTAATACCATGGGCTTCTAGCTTGTTAAACAGCCTGATGTGGGGCACCTTGTCAAAGCCCTTCTGAAAATCCAGGTACACGACATCAACAGATTCTCCTTTGTCTATCTTGCTTGTTATTTCCTCAAAAAATTCCAACAGATTTATCAGGCAGGATTTTTCCTTGAGGAAACCGTGCTGAATATTTTATCATGTGCCTCTAAGTATCCCGCTTAACATTAGACTCCAACAGCTTCCCAACCACTGAGATCAGACTAACTGGCCTGTAGTTTCCTTTCTGCTGTCTCTCTCCCTTCCTGAAGTGTGGAGTGACATTTACAATTTTCTATTCTTCTGAAACCAATCCAGTATCTAGTGATTCTTGAAAAATCATTACTAATACCTCCACTAATACCTACCTTTCATCTACACCATCTGGTCCAGGTGATTTATCTACATTCGGTTTTCAGTTTTCAGTTTCACAAACCTTTCAGTTTCACAAGAACTACTGCAAAATATAAACCATGGATAAAAATTAAACATTATGTACTTAAAACTACAGAGTGTGTAGTCTGCAGTCTGCTGTGTGTGTGTGTGTGTGAACTCATAATGTCTGTTTGCATTTAAAGCTGTTACACCGAGGTTACAGACTTATTCTTAAAACACACAAACACACTCGCATATGGGTTTGCTATTGTCTAGCTCCCATGATCAGGTATGCATGCACCTCACTTACGTCCTGAATGGGCAGTAACCACCTCTCACAACTGGTGGCCGTTTTTCACCAAGTTATCTGAAAATGTCTGGTCTCTTACACAAAAACACATACACACACCACACTATTCTTATATCTACCATTCATCTCTGTGTCGTTCTCATGATGCCTTGTGATCATTAACGTGAGTATGGGTACTGGCCTTATATTTAACCCACCCACTATATTTATATTTAACTCACCCACTAAGATCACTGGCTACTCAACAAGTCACATGTGTATCCTGGACAAGTCCGCAAACGTTCTGATTGGCAACGAAAGCCACTGGAGAGCTGTGCAGCCTATAGTATAGAAGTTTTTATTCAAGTCGAAGCTGACAGCATTTGGAGTCACTCTGGATAAAGGCACCCTGACCCAATAGCACATCACATTTTTCTATGTTAAAGATTGAGGGTAACAGCAGGACAATTCTATAGTTACAATGCATTTATAATGCTTTTTTGAATTAAATACAATTTTCAAATACCTAGACCTACACACCAACACTCCAGGCACCATGAGTTGAATGTTATTTTCTACTGTCTCTTTCAGTTATGCAGACTTTTCAGGTCGATGGGGTGTTTCAGTGTTTCCTGGTTTTCAATCGACCCCAGTATACAAATCCAAGAAGACTATTGTTCTAAGCTGCATTTTAATTCCAATCTACAATCTGCATTCAGATCTGAAGACATGTTGCTGTTGAAATTAATGTTTGCTATATTCCAGAACTCCAGAATACACCTTAACAGAGGGGAGTTTACAGATGTGAACAAACTGATGAAAGGTCAAAATAGTACGCGCTAACAGCATGCAACAGGTCAAACTCCCTTTCTGGATTAAACATAAATATCGACAGTTCATGAATGGGCTAGTGGTAAGAAATGGATGTGTTACAAATGAACAGCACTTTTTTTTTTAAAAAGGCAGAATATGATAGGAGATGGTGAGAAAACGGAAGTAAAGAAGTAAATAAACCAGAATAGGCATAAGGAAAGAAAAAGTCCACTTGTAAGTAAATTTACCTTTTAGATAAATCAGCAATCAACAAGACCATTGATTATCAATCTTGGGATTCTGTGATGCCATTTTTTACCTTCATGATATTATTTGTTACTTTAAATTATTTGTTTCAAAGAATATTTTTGATGCAAAAATACTTTTCCTTTATGTAGCTACTCAGTATCAATGTCAGTATAGTATACTGGATCTGTGGAATGTTGCTATTGCAAGAGTTTCCCGTCCACGTGTAGGCACACACACAGCATGGGCATACTCAATCTGAAGTACAGGCATGGACACACACACACACACACACACACACACACACACACACACACACACAAATTGAGAAACACTTGAAAATTACATTGTGTGCTAATGAAGGCAAATTTTGGTCTGACATCAATCCCATCTGAGATCGGCAAAAAACATTACCTTTTTCTACACTTGCTTCTAGCTCTGGGAAAGATAATCATCTTTCAGTAAGATTTATATTGTGATTCCACTATCAGCGAGATGCACTGATTTTTCAGCTACAAATATGTACAGAAAATCCATAGATAAATTATTAAATTATTCAAAAAGAGGAAGATCTTTTAAGCAATGTTTAGGAAGGCATTTATACTGATATTCTTAGCTTTAAGGGACAAAACATTTTTCCAGATCTTACATTTTCAGTAAATATCTAATTTGCTTTTAGCTTTGTTGTTCATTTGTTGTCATTAAGGCAGGGAATGACCTTTTCCATAAAGCTGCAAAATGCATCATTCCACTCCATTTTGACAGTGGGCAACGAACCTAAATCAGTTGCTGCACAGTCATACCTTACAGGATTTAAGTTGCATTTTATATTTATGATTTTTTTGGTATTTAATGATCCCACACACTTTCAGTTTTAGTAAGTCCCCATGAAGGGTTTCGGCCCCAAACGTTGACTGTTTATTCATTTACATAGATGCTGCCTGACCTGCTGATTTCCTCCAGCATTTTGTGTGTGTTGCTTCAGTTTTAGTAAATTTAGTGATTCTCTTAAAAGACATGTTGTGTTGTATGTACTGTATATATAAATATGAAAAGTTGCAGCAGTTGTATGCAGTGACTTGATTATTATGTTGAGGTGGCCATCTCCAAATTAAAACACTCATTAAGAAATTAAAACTAGCAGAGAAAAGAAAATATCAAAGTCATTTATCGTCGTATGCACAGGTGCAATGAAAAAAATACTTGCAGCAGCATCACACGAGTATAGCATCAGTTAAGCAGCAGTTACAAATCAAACTTATACACTTCTTTTACGACAAAGATCACCTTTAGGACAAGAAAGCTAGGTCATTGTAAAACACAGGGCTGCAAAGTTTTCACCTTTATGTTTTCAGTCTTTATTCTGCTCTTATCAATACATTTGAAAGGGGAGTTCAGCAGGAAGAAGCTGATCTTGAATTACTGCTTCTTGTTCCCCTTGCCCTTTATCCCTGAGGAGCCCTACTCTACCCTGTGCATCAGTGAAGAATTGGAGTCTACAAAAGTTCCTCCGTCATCTCCACCTTTGCAGCTTCCCTTTGTTATTTCCACTATCAGCCTGTGAGCTCACCCGTGGTTGAGTGAGGAAGGTACCAGTGGTGACTTCAGGGTTCTAAAAATGAGATGGGAACTTGGTGAAGCACCAATAAAGGACACTTTGAACATGCATGTGGAAACTAGAGACAGCTGAGTAAAACAACAACTGACATGTTATACTGGAATTTTGAAGTCTTGCTACATCCTGTTACGACTGGTGGTGGAGAGATTACCAACCAACGGGAGGAGTAGACATCATGAACACCCCAACCAACTGCGATGATAGAACCAGCTGTAAGCACATATAAGGTTGACATGTTTCTGCTCAAATCTATTATCAATCCTGACCTTTTGGAATCTGCCTGAGATAGCTTCTGTGACAGAGGTAAATAATAAAGTAATTTGATTTATTCCACATGACAACAAGTGACTAAGGACATCTGAATGGCCTTGTGCTCCAGGAGTGGCTGTACCTCCTGCCAAGCTTGCCTTCCATCGCAGCATTGTGCAGATTAGTGCCCAGTTTCTGGAGTTGGAAGAACTATCCTTCCACTCACTACCAACATTTTCAGAGGCAACACTTTTTATATGAACTGCTCAGATGGATGCAGGAAAACAGGGGGCTCTGAATAACATTTCCACCATATTAAAAATCATCTGATATGCAAGCCCTGAGACCCTGCCCTTTGAACTGGGCTACATCAAAAACAAATAATTGAAGATGTTTGAGAACACATTTATCACTCAATTTCTTGAATCAGTGACCACTTTTGTATATCCCAAGTTCCTTCCTAAACTGCCGGGATTCCTGAGCAGAGGAAATAGTTTTGCTGTATTTAACCAATTGATTTGCTTCCAGGATTGAAGAGACATTGACAGATCATCTCTGTAGTATATAATGTCCATAGAAGTATAAAAACAACTAATGTAACTTTGCCCAAAATCTGAAACTATAAGCTTTGGTGTAAATCTGGGTAGTCTGTAGACAGAATTGAGCATAGTGATCCAATAAAATCAGACTAAACTTCTCTACCATAACTTCTTTATTTAATTTTGAGTCACCTTGAGATATTTATTTATTGTTATTATTTTTATTTCATTTATGATTATTTTTTCTATATTATGTATTGCATTGAACTGCTGGTGCTAAGATAACAAATTTCATGTCACGTGCCAGTGATAATAAACCTGATTCTGATTCTGATGGAGGCTAATTTTAAATTAGTTTTTTTTCAATTGTCTTTTGTCCTAGTCGGCTAACATTTATTGAATTGTAAACTGCTTTACTCTTCCTGGGAGGAAAGGACAGTCTTTTGTGGAAGAACTCAATAAATGAGGCTTTTGTGCTATAGTGTTTATAGGAATAAGAAATGATCTTAATGAGACAAACACATTTTGAATTGCTTGACAGGATAGCTATTGTGAAGATAGGCTCTTGGTATCAGAATCTGAAACTTGGAGGTATTGCCTCACATTAAAGGGATGTACATTTAAAACTGAGGTGAAGAAGTCCTTCTGAGGCCTGGGATTCCTTGGAATTTCGTTACTTCGGAACAGTGGAGGCAATAATCATGCACCTTGTGGGCTGAGAGCTATTTGGACAACATAGAATTGATGGTGTGTGGGGTGGGGGGGGGGTGGGAGAGGAGTTACCCTGGAATATGGAGCTGAAGCTATTAATCAGATCAGCCATTTATTGAATGGTGGCAGAGACTTAAGAGACCTTATCAATACTCCTACTCTTCTTATTTTTCCACCCCTTACACTTAAAATATATTCGTAGACTAAAAATAGTCAGTTGATTATATCATTATAACTAATGTGAATCATCTAAAATTCTGTTTATCATGTATTTCAGCAGAGATTGTACATATGGCAGTTGCTGCCGAACAAGCTGAAATTCTGGAGTGCGTTAATTTTTAAGGTTTTACACAGCTTTCGTTTAAAAAAACCCTAACAAAACAATGTATCCATGGAAGATGAATTAGAACCTGATAGAAATAATTATTTTCTGAACTGTGGTCAGAAATAACAGTTGCATCTCAGTGAACTGAAAATCATCTTCAACAGGTAACATCCAAACCCAGATTGTGAGGCCACATTGTTTTAAGACCATACCAGGGCAGAAAGTGTCTCCATCCATCTCCAACCTGCCAGGGATTCTTTCATAAGATGTTCAGCCTCCGCATTTCAGTCCCATTAAATTGAAATATGACGTGCTGGCCTCCTAGTTCAGGCCATTGCATGAATTGTATTTCAAACTTACTGTGAGAAATCTCAAGAGGATCCCAAAGTCTGATATTGACAATAGTATGAGCAAGGCAGTCTGAGATTTATATTAACAGTACTCAATGGATTTCAAATATTCATTTTTGGCATATTCAAAGGAATATTACTACACATGGGCACGTCTTTTGCATTCAAAGGTATTCAGTTTCTGTCATGTAGCCACAATGCTTTGAAGCTAGATAATTAACTTGTCGACAATCAGATCACAGCACCTGGTAAGGATGGTCAAAATGACAGGAGATGATGGAGTCACTTTGCAATTCATCTGAATGAGTGTAAAATTGACACAAAGATGGTTCAGATATCTTTGAAGCTTGAATTGGCTGGAAAAAAAATTATGCTTGCATCTCTGGGTGTCAGCTCCCTTAGCTTCTGTTCAGGTTATTAGTACCTCTTTTAGGTTACTGGTTATGCTAAATGCCTTCTCTATTTTATCATCACCCTGTTCCAGAAAATATGTTCCTAAAGTAAATCAATGACTTTCTTAAAATTAGTAAAGAAGATTTCAAAAGGCAAAGTTGCATTCCCTGTTGCATGGCTGGGATGTTTCTTGCTATCCAGTATCTGCTGAAGGGGGACATGGGCTGCTTTAATATTAGTGCCAGTATGAATAGTAATGAACATTTTTGGAATCATCAGCAAATAGGTCCACACTGGAATTTCTGTTAGACAGAAGGCTAATGAAGGAACCCTAGATGACTGGGCAGATGGTAATCCTCGCCAAACCCTTTCAGGAATGTCCTTCAACAGGGATGGCCACGTACCTTCCTGGCAGTAAATGTTCTTTTTTGGATGACCTCTTCCTGACCTATTTCTTCAAAGTCTTTTGGTGCTATTTCTTGGGTGCCTTGTTCCCCTGATTCTGAAGGCAGTTTTGCTCACTTCTTTAAGGATGCTCCCATAACTGTTAAAGGGTTGGAAACCTCAGCACGAGCCAAAGGCTATCTTTCAGAAGCATATATGCTTGCCAATTGGGTTCATAGTCACTGCAAACTATGGGAACTGACATTGGAGGCTCTTCAATGTACCTTGGTGACAATGTGAACATTTCAATACGGTATAATCTTGGCGAACTTGAAGAACTTTGCAGTGGAGTTGTTTGATTTGACAAGAAAGTAAATTAATTGTTCATATGTGTTCATTGTTTTGTAAATAAGTATTTTCAATTAAACCGAGAGGGACTTACATTATTTTATTTACTGCAAAGCTAAGTAGTAGCAGATGATAGATTATTTCCTGTTGATACTTGCAGTGCTGATTTAATGTGACTACCAAATTTAAAGTACTTAGTAGAGCAATTTTGTTTAAAATGACCTAAGTACAAGGTCTCATCTAATGATGCTGCTGTGAAGACTGCTTTTACTGTAGCTTTTGCCAAGCATAAAAGTGTATGTAGAATAAAAAGAGATTTAAGCTGCCATTCTAAACCTTTCTTTATTCTTCACATAATAATCATTCTTTACATATGAACCATCTCCTCAGGCCTGTGTTTTAGTTTTCATGAAGCTGTAAAAGACTTCCCATATCAGACAACTGACATCCGGGTGATATCCTCCAGACAGCTCCTTCATCCAGAAATATGTTTTGAAGAAAAATTAAAACCTGACTTTCCACAGTCTAAAAGTGAGCTGAGATAAGTTTTTTTTTGATGCTTAGTTGGATCCAACCATTGCCAATCAGAGTCCTGTCCCAGACACATAGCAGAGCATGCAACTCTCTGCATGCTTCCCACTAACATGGAAAAATGCATTTACTTATAAAGAACCTCTCATGCAAACATAGTGCTGAATATCAGTGTTTTTTTTTAAATATTAAGAACCAGCCCAATCTCGTCCGATGAAAACCGAACAAGACTGAGCTCAACAATTAATCAGGTGCTGTAGGTCTGGATTGGGAATTGGGTTTGTCTTGTGTTAGCAATATCTCTCAGATGGACCCCATGGAAGCATCATGAGATTCTGGAGATGGTGGACATCTTGAGCAGCACACATGACATGCTGGAGGAACTCAGCAGGGCAGGCAGCATCTATGGAGGATGGTAAACAGTAGACGTATCAGGCTGGGAGCCTTCATCATCTTGGTCTGAAACATCAATTGTTCATTTTCCTCCATTGATGCTGCCTGACTTGTTCAGTTTCTCCTGCATTTTGTATGTGATACAGCCCTCTAAAGAAGCCCAAAATTTAATGAAGACACTCTCAGATTTGGACAGTTCTGTGTTTAATGGAATTAACTCTGCACATATTCATGACATAAAGACTACTTAGACTAAGTAAGAGCCAGAATAAACTTGCATCTCACAAGAATGCTGTCTCGCTCATTGAAACTCATGCTGGGTTAGCTTACTTGTCCTTCCTCCATTTTTTTTTCAAAGTTCAAAATAGACTTATTATTAAAATACATATAAGTTACTATATACTATCTTAAAATTAATTCTATTTAAGACTTCACAGAAAAAAGAAATGCAATAGAATCGTATGAAAACTCTACAGTACATAACAGACATGGAAAGTAAAATCTGTAGAATTAGTTCAGAATAGTGGTGAATGAAGTTATCCACTCCTGTTCAAGGGCTTGTTGGTTGGAGTATAACTGTTACTGAACCTTGTGCTCTGGGTCGGAATGCCTCTGTACCTCCTGCTTAATGGCAGCAGCGAGAAGAGGGCATGGCCTGGATTATGAAACTATTGTTACAATCTACAATTCCCACGTGGCAATATTCCCTGTAATTTATCAGCTTAACTGAACTTGAGGAACTAGAGGAGGTTCATGAGAATGATTTTGAAAATGAGAAAGTTAATGTGTGAGGAGTGTTTTATGGCTCTGGGCCTCTACTTGCTGGAGTTTAGAAGAATGAGGGGGGATCTCACTGAAACCTATCGAGTATTGAAAAGCCTAGGTGTAGAGGGTATTTCCAATAGTGGGGAGTCCAGGAGAAGAGGGCATAGCCTCAGAATGGGGGCATCCATTTAGAAAGGGATAATGAATTTCTTTATTCAGAGGGTGGTGAATCTATGGAGTTCATTGTCATGGGTGGCTGTGGAGGCCAACTCATTTAGTATATTTAAAGCAGAACTAATTAATCAGGCATCAAAAGTTATAGGGAGAAGACGGGAGAATGGGGTTGGGATAACCAATCAGCTATGAATGAATGGCAGATAAGACTCAATGGGACAAATGGGCTAATTCTGCTCCTATGTCTTATTGTCTTATGGTCTGACATGGTCCAGGATTCTGCCGAGAAGGACTGGATTCCATCCCCCACTTTCTGCAGTCTTTTCCATTCCTGTGTGTTGGTGTTTTCCTACCAGATTATGATGCAACCTGTAAGGATACTCTCCGCTGTCTGTCTAAAGAAGTTTGTCAGAGCTTTCCTTGACTTGCCAAGTCTACACAAACTTATAAGCAAGTAGAATTACTGTTGTGCTTTCTTTGTAATGGCACTTACGTGTTGGTGCCAGGACAGATCCTTTGATATGTTAACGCCAAGGAATTTATAGCCACCGTTTGTCTAATGAGGACTGGTTCATGGGCATCTGTCTTCATCCTCCTGTAGTTGAATTGAACTGAATTGACTTTATTACTTACATTATTCAGATACACGAGTAAAAATCTTTACGTTATGTCTAAATGTGCAATTTATAGTCATTTATAATAAATATTATGTACAACAAGATAGTCAATATAACATAGTTGTGATAGCACGAGTTCATCAGTCTGATGGCCTGGTGGAAGAAAGAAGCTGTCTCAGAGCCTGATGGTCCTGGCTTTCATGCCGTGGTACTGTTTCCAGATGGTAGCAGCTGGAACAGTTTGTGGTTGGCGTGACTCGGGCCCTTTTTACACACCTGTCTTTGTAAATCTCCTGAATAGCAGGAAGTTCACAGCTACAGATGTGCTGGGTTGTCCGCACCACTCTCTGCAGAGTCCTGTGATTGAGGGAAGTACAGTTCCCATACCAGGCAGTGATGCAGCCAGTCAGGATGCTCTCAATTGTGCCCCTACAGAAAGTTCTTAGGATTTGGGGGCCCACACCAAACTTCTTCAATTGTATGAGGAGAAATAGGTGCTGTTGGGGCTTTCTCACCACACAGCCGGTATGTACAGACCATGTGTGATCCTTGATGATGTTTATGCTGAGGAACTAAAGCTGTTCACCCTTTCAACCCCAGATCCATTGATGTCTATAGGGGTTAGCCTGTCTCCATTCTTCCTGTAGTCCACAAACAGCTCTTTTTTTTGCGACATTGAAGGAGAGGTTGTTTTCTTGACACCACTGTGACAGGGCGAATAATTTCTTCCTTGTCGGCTGTCTCATTATTATTTGAGATTAGGCCAATCAGTGTAGTGTTGTCATCGAATTTAGTTAGTGGATTGGAGCTGTGGGTGACAACACAGTCATGGGTATACAGAGAGTAAAGGAGGGTGCTTAGGTCACAGCCCTGAGGGGCACCTGTGTGGAGGGTCAGAGGGGCAGAGGTGAGGGAGCCCACTCTTACCACCTGCTGGCGATCTGACAGGAAGTCCAGGATCTAGATACACAAGGCAGGGCGAAGGCCGAGGACGCTGAGCTTCTTGTCAAGCCTGGAGGAACAATGGTGTTGAATGCTGAACTGTAGTCCAAGAACAGCATTCGCACATAAGCATCCTTCTTCTCCAGATGTGTGAGGACGGTGTGTAGAGCTGTGACTATTGTGTCATCTGTTGATCAGTTGTGTTGGTAGGCAAATTGTAGGGGGGTCCAATGTGGGTGGTAGCAAGCTGCAGATGTAATCCTTGACCAGCCTCTCAAAGTATTTGCTTATTGTTGAGGCGAGTGTGACAGGATGTCAGTCATTCAGACATGTTACCTTGGTCTTATTAGGTACAGGGACAATGGTGGATGTTTAGAAGTAGGAGGGCACTCTACACTGGTAGATTATCACCTCCTTGGTTTTGCTGACGTTGAGTGAGGGTTTGTTGTTGTGCCACTACTCAATCTCCCTCCTATATGGTGATCTGTCATGACATGTGATCTGGCCATCAACAGTAGCGTCAGCAAACTTAAGTATGACTTTGGAGCTGCACTTGGCCTCACATTCAGAGAGTAGAGCAGGGGGATAAACACATACCCCTTTGCTGCACCCGTGTCGATGATGAATGTGAGGAGGATTTGTTGCTGATCTGTACTAATGGGGGTCTGTTAGTGAGGGAATCAAGGTCACAGAGAGGTACCGAGGCCCAGGCCATGGAGTTTAGTGATGACTTTCTAAGGATGGTACTGTTGAATCTGAGCTGCAGTCAATGAAGAGCTTCCTGATGTATGCATCTTCATTGCCCAGGTGTTCCAGAGCTATTATGATTGCCGGCAAATTAGAGTGGTTCCAGGTTGCTCTTCAGGGAAGAGTTGATATGCATCATGACCAACCCCTTGAAGCACTTCATCACGTGGATATAAGTGCTATTGGGCAATAGTTGTTGAGGCAGCTTTTCAGTGTGCAGCCTGCTACACAGTTTGGGCCAGATATTTTCAGTGGATTCCCCTTCCAGAAGGATACTTTCTCGTTGACCTCAGAAGTTTTAAAAGTTTGTTGTGGCATTCTGTAAGATAAAGATGGTTTCTGTTAGCAATTGCATCATTAATCATTTAAAATATAGTCATAGCAGCTGTTCTGTATGTTATACAGGATTATGTACCATCATATGTAAAGTTGCCATTAAGCTTTTTAGCTACTAGCAACAGGAGAAGTAGCAAAGTGTATAGAACTTAAAATGTTCAATTGAAATAATTATAGATCGAATTTTTGAATAACTTCTGAACATCAATTAATTAGTTAACGTGAATGGGTTTTGAATACATTGATTAATAGACTAATGAATGTAAACAACTAGGATGATGTGTTAAACATTGCTCTTTAATTTTATAAATAAGGTGAATTTAATTTACTTGGGATGTTCTAAATATTAAAATAAAACAATATAATTCTTTGACAAAATCTTTCAATAGATTAGCCATGTAAATAATGCAGTAACAAGAGCAGACGGAGGCTTGTTATCCTCTGGACATCCCAAAGGTCAAGGCACAAGCCAGGATTATCATTAACTTCTCAAAATGAATTGGCCTCTATGTTATCAGCATCATTATTTGCAATAAGACTTCCACTTAATTATGTAAGCTGTACTTAATTATGTAATGCTAAACTGGTTTGACATGTGGGCTGAAATGTGGCATGTGGAGATGGCGATTTTTTAAACATTTTATGGGTAGTACTACATGACAGTTAATTTCAATTTAAAGCCACAAACAATAGAAATTTAGGAATAACTAGTTGGACAAAAAAATATCTATATCATCTAATTGATATCAAAATGTTCTAGATTATTATGCCTTTTACCACACTGCATTTGTATAGAGGAACTGTATAATCTCATTTTACAAATGTGTCATGATAAATCATCATTTTACAAAATTTTGATCTTGTGATGAATAAGTCCAGCCTTTGTATTTTAAATGCAAAGTTATAAGGTCGGAGTCTGGTCACTTCCAACTTGTTTTGGCTTGGCTTAAATATTTATCATTGCCACGTGCTTTCCATTAGAATTATACAGAGTTACAGCATGGAAACAGACTTTTCAGCCCACCAAATCCATGTTAACCATCAACTTCCCATTTTTATACTAAGCTATCCCATTCTGTTCTCAACATATTGCTGTCAACTCCTCCCCAGATACTAACCCTCACCTACAAGTGTCCAATTACACAATCAACCTCTGCCTTTTTGGATTGTGGGACGGAACCACAGCATGTGGGAGAATCCAGTAGGCCACAGGGAGAACAGGCAAACTTCAGGTGGATAGGACCACTGGTCAGGATTGTACCCAGGGAGAACAGGCGAACTCCAGATGGATACAGACAGAGAGACAGATATACTTTATTGATCCCGAGGGAAATTGGGTTTCATTACAGCCGCACCATGAATAGTGAAGAAATATAGCAATATAAAACCATAAATAATTAAATAATAATAAGTTAATCATGCCAAATGAAAATAAGTCCAGGACCAGCCTATTGGCTCAGGGTGTCTGACACTCCGAGGGAGGAGCTGTAAAGTTTGATGGCCACAGGTAGGAATGACTTCCTATGACACTCAGTGTTGCATCTCAGTGGAATGAGTCTCTGACTGAATGTACTCCTGTGCCTAACCAGTACATTATGGAGTGGATGGGAGACATTGTCCAAGATGGCATGCAACTTGGACAGCATCCTCTTTTCAGACACCACCATCAGAGAGTCCAGTTCCACCCCCACAACATCACTGGCCTTATGAATGAGTTTGTTGATTCTGTTGGTGTCTGCTACCCTCAGCCGGCTGCCCCAGCACACAACAGCAAACATGATAGCACTGGCCACCGCAGACTCGTAGAACATCCTCAGCATCGTCCGGCAGATGCTAAAGGACCTCAATCTCCTCAGACTGTACCACAGGTCAGGATTGTACCCATGGAGAACAGGCGAACTCCAGACGGATAGAACCACAGGTCAGGGTTGTACCCAGGGAGAACAGGCAAACTCCAGACAGATAGAACCTCAGGTCAGGATTGTACCCTGGAGAACAGGCGAACTCTAGACGGATAGAACCACAGGTCAGGGTTGTACCCATGGAGAACAGGCGAACTCCAGGCGGATAGAACCACAGGTCAGGGTTGTACCCAGGGAGAACAGGCAAATTCCAGATGGATAGAACCACAGGTCAGGGTTGTACCCAGGGAGAACAGGCGAACTCTAGACGGATAGAACCACAGGTCAGGGTTGTACCCATGGAGAACAGGCGAACTCCAGGCGGATAGAACCACAGGTCAGGGTTGTACCCAGGGAGAACTCCAGATGGATAGAACCACAGGTCAGGATTGTACCCTGGAGAACATGCGAACTCCAGGCGGATAGAACCACAGGTCAGGGTTGTACCCATGGAGAACAGGCGAACTCCAGGCGGATAGAACCACAGGTCAGGGTTGTACCCATGGAGAACAGGCGAACTCCAGATGGATAGAACCACAGGTCAGGATTGTACCCTGGAGAACAGGCGAACTCTAGATGGATAGAACCACAGGTCAGGGTTGTACCCAGGGAGAACAGGCGAACTCTAGACGGATAGAACCACAGGTCAGGGTTGTACCCATGGAGAACAGGCGAACTCCAGGCGGATAGAACCACAGGTCAGGGTTGTACCCAGGGAGAACAGGCAAATTCCAGACGGATAGAACCACAGGTCAGGGTTGTACCCATGGAGAACAGGCGAACTCCAGGCGGATAGAACCACAGGTCAGGGTTGTACCCATGGAGAACAGGCGAACTCCAGATGGATAGAACCACAGGTCAGGATTGTACCCTGGAGAACAAGCAAACTAGACAGATAAAACCACAGGTCAGGATTGTACCCAGGGAGAACAGGCAAATTCCAGACGGATAGAACCACAGGGCAGGGTTGTACACAGGGAGAACAGGCGAACTCCAGACGGATAGAACCACAGGGCAGGGTTGTACCCAGTTCACAGGAGTTGTGAGCAGCAGCTCTATTAGCTACCTCACTGTTCTATCCTCCACAGAATATCCAAAATGTGATCTCTCTTTAAAGAGTGCTGAATTGTGCCAAGTGCCTTTGTGTGAAGGAAACCAGAACTTTGTTGCACACAAAAGCATTTTATAAAAAGTTTGTTTTTAAGAGCCCAGCGGATTTTTGTGTGAGCTTTCAAGGGTAAATCCTTGTGCAGCATAAGTTGTAATCAAAGAGTCAGTTTGAGTGATTTTATCAAAGTTCACCTCCCCCACTTTAAATAAATAAACCAAGCAATCCTCTGCTTTTGCCTTTGGTGGCCCACGTTACTTGTCACTGTCACTATATTGCCTTCATTAGGGAGGGATTGTGTAGGTTGCCGACTGATGTTTCCATGGCTGCATTGTACCACTTTGCATATTTATCCTTGTGTCTTTTTTCTCCGAGATGTACAGCAGCTGCAAAGTGTTGCACCTCATAACATTTGGGAGAACTCCTTGTTGCGTGTAATTTGGTCCACATGCCAATTAAGTTTCAACTTTTGTCCTGTGACTGAATGAAGGAGTTTGTATATTTAACATTTGTGATGGAACTAATGAGGAAAAATGTTTTTTTAATATATAAAATATTGCAATAAGCAGGGGAAAGAATATGATAAAATGGAACACAGTACTGAAAAAGCAGCCTTGGTCAAAAGCGGTCATCCTGAATATTTATGCAGTTAGAGCTGTAGCAGACATGGGCACTTCCTCTCCACTGTTTTCCAGTAGTGGACAAAGGCACACTGTGAGGAAAGGCTGGTAACGTAATGCTGAAGTAATGGGTGATTCAGATTTTCCACATGGGGGCTGGGTAAGGGTAGGTCATGTTACAGGATTGTGGTCAAAGTGGGAGATAGAAAAAAGATGTTCGAAATGGGCAGCCCACTGGAGCAACATCTTATCGTCACTCCAGACAATCGCCCTCACTGTTTCAAACTTTGCGGCCAAATGAGTTGATTTAATGTTGTTTTGAAAGTGTGAGGCTGAATTTGACTTGTAGTACAGTTGTTTTGCAAACCAGGATCTTGTACTGTTCCAGTTAAAATGATTAGTGACATGTTACTTCAAAAAATTTCAGATGTTTGATTTCTCACACCTGTGGAAGAACACTACAATCATTCTTTCTGCCCAGGAACCGTCTGATTAAATAAGAGGTGGGATATTGCTGAAGTGCTGCAGAAATACACTGGATAGAAGTGCAGGCATGCATCACGGGCTTAACAAAAATTAAAGGCTAAAGTAAATAAAATCATGCAAATCTCATGAAAACTTTAAACTTTATAAGTACACGCTTTGCAAGTATAAGCAATGTTAGCTGCTTCTGGATAATATAAGGATTGTATTCTGTAAATTATATTTTCGTTTCTCAAACATGTGATGGATTAAAATTGAAATATCAGCTTCAGCAATATCTACCACTATGTCTGAAATAGTTCACCGCTTAATTATCCAAATTATGTTGCCACCTAGTAGTTGTAAATTGGTAGGATGGATTTTGATCCATGTTTCTGGATGTGTAAGGCTTCACCTCTCAGGGAAATGAATACCATTTAAGCCAAAGTTTAGTTAACACCCCACTTTAACATTTACTCTGTCCATCACCAGAGATACGGTGGTTTTAGAACATGCTAACTGGAAGACACATTGTTCCCCCAGCATCTTCGGTACCATTTACCAAATCAACAACCTAGGCACTCAGAGGGATGCAGGAACACAAGTTCTTCAAGTTTGATAGAATGAAAGTTAAAAAAAAAAACAACTGCAGATGTTGGAAATTTAAAACGGGAAGAAAGTGCTGGAAAAGGCTACATCTGTGGGAAGATCAACTGAGCTGATGTTTCAAGTCAAAACTAAGAAGGAGGCAAAATAAGCTGCGGGGAGGTAGGGGATGGGAGATTCCTCTGATGGGGTAAAACCAGGTTTTATCATGGAGATAAACTGTAAACAAGACTATCTGGCCAATGTGTGAATGGGAATTGGAGAGTGACAATATAGATAAAAGAACACGAGAGTTGCAAAATCTAGAATAAGAAAGCATGGCCGGCAGTCAGGCTGTACGTGATCTTCTGTCCCAGGGGCGAGTTTATAGGAATAAATGGGGGGAAAAGAAACAGGTGAGTCACTTTCACAGGTGGGTGACTGATACAGAGAGAGAAATCAACTTGCCTGAAGTTGTAGAAATCAGAACTGAGTTCAGAGGGAAGATGAGGTGCTGATCCTCAAACTTTTGGTGGGTTTCAGAGTAACAGTTCAAGAAAGCTACAGATAGGTCAGAGTGTGAGTGGATGGAGAATCAGAGTGTCATCAACAGGAAGCTAATAGTCAGCCAATGGAATACACTCTGCAAATTGGCTATCCAGTCAGGTCTCAGTTCTTTAATTTCCATTTGCCATGGCAATATAATCTTGCATTGCCGTTTGGTTAAAATCTTAGAGCTTCCCACCTAGTAAAGAATACATCACAACATGGATTCCATATACAGGTAGTTGAAGAATGTGGCTTACCACCATCTTCTCAAGGGCAATTGGACTGGTAATAAGTGCTGACTTTGAGAGTACTGTTCATATCCTATAAAGTACATTGATGCTTTAATTGCTTCATTGCCCAAATACGGCTTTGGGGAGCACACTAATGAATTGCTCAATCCTGGTCTCATCCAGCTAATTTTACTGGAACTCTGTACTGGCAGCAGTTGTGCCAAATAAACAAGCTTCTCAAACTTTTTAACAGAACCGCACATAATTCATGGCATTCGGGCAAGTGGAGCACTGCAAAAATGGCCATGGGTAGGCAGTTAAAAGTTCCAGAGATCCCTTGTGTCTTTTGGGTATGTGGGAGGTTTGGGAAAGGATTTCTCTGTTCATGGGGGTGGGTGGGGTGATCCTTGCATCAGACTGTTCCTTTACACAAGTGTTCATGTACATATATCTTGAATGAGGACTACAGTGGTAGACCATAACCAAATTAATTGTTGGGGAATTGTTAGGGGTGTTTGAGCAAATGTGCATGGGAGTGTAGAGGAGTCTTATCTCCAACCTTCTGCAGTGATGGGAACACACCATTTCCATTCTGGTACTCACTTCCTTGCCAGCCTATCTCAACACTTCCACAATGCAGTGGTTAAATGGAGCAGATCTCCATTTAATGGTTAAAGGTGGTTAAATGGCCAAGGCCACCTGATGTCAGCAGGCCTCAGTAGAGTCTCAGGCTGCTTCAGTTAGAACACTGCTGGTGAGCAGACTGCTGTTCGCAAGGCAGGGAGATTCCACCTTGAACAAATTGACGTCACTTGGGAGCAAACAAATGTTTAGCAAGAAGGGAAAACTGACAATAGGAGCACACCATTTGGGAGCAGACTGCTGCCTTGCCAGCAGAGATCCAGAGGGTTTGATGGCAGCTCTGCCATCTGGCTCACAACAGACATCCAGCTTGTCTGTCGGGTCCTGCGAGAGTTCTGCTGGCAATGTTGAAAGCTGCTCTGACTTAGGGCACAGACGTTTCTTCTCTCACAGCATGGCAGAGAATCTTTTCCTTGGCTGGAGACCAGTCCTTGCACCTGTAGTGTTGGTCTTGTTCATTTCATGTATTTATGATGCCTTAGGTTGCACATAAGTGGTTCACCTGAATGCGGTGGGGTCATAGTTGGTCCTCTCTGGCAATCTTTGTCACATCATGATGTGAACGCTGTTATAGGTCTGGATTTGCAAAGTCCATTCAAAGATAAATTAATGTAATTTACATGTTATTTACATTATTAGGGTGCTGTTAGCATTGGCATTATGTCAGTAGTTCTTTGAAGGCTTTTTCTTTCATTCATTCAGAGACCACATCATCCACAGGTGAGGCCAGCTGGAGTTTAACCTGGCCAAATGTAAAGTGTTGCACCTTGGTAGGTCGAATTTAAAGAGACGGTACATTGTTAAGGTCATGACCCTTAACAGTGTTGATGAGCAGAGGGACCTTGGGGTTCAAGTTCATAGCTCTCTGAACATGGCTACACAGGCTGACAGGGTGGTTAAGTCATCTAGCATTCTTGCTTTTATTAGTTAAGGAACTGAGTTCAAAAGTCAGGAAGTTATGTTGCAGCTTTATAAAATAGTTGGTCTGCATCTGGAGTATTGCATACAGTTCTGGTTGCCCCATTATTAGAAACATAGAAATCCTACAGCACAATACAGGCCCTTCGGTCCACAAAGTTGTGCCGAACATGTCCCTACCTTAGAAATTACTAGGCTTACCTATAGCCGTCTATTTTACTAAGCTCCATGTAGCTATCTAAAAGTCTCTTAAAAGACTCTATTGTATCTGCCTCAACCACCGTTGCTGGCAGCCCATTCCATGCACCCACCACTCTCTGAGTAAAAAACTTACCCCTGACATCTCCCCTTTACCTACTTCCCATCACCATAAACCTGTGTCCTCTTTTGGCAACCATTTCAGCCCTGGGAAAAAAGCCTCTGACTATCCACACGATCAATGCCTCTCATCATCTTATACACCTCTATCAGGTCACCTGTCATCCTCCGTTGCTCCAAGGAGAAAAGGCCAAGTTCACTCAACCTATTCTCATAAGGCATGCTCTCCAATCCAGGCAACATCCTTGTAAATCTCCTCTGCACCATTTCTATGGCTTTCACATCCTTTCTGTAGTGAGGTGACTAGAACTGAACACAGTACTCCGTGGGGTCTGACCAGGTTCCTATATAGCTGCAACATTACCTCTTGGCTCCTAAATTCAATTCCATGATTGATGAAGGCAAATACACCTTCTTAACCACAGAGTCAACCTGCACAGCTGCTTTGAGCATCCTATGGACTCGGACCCCAAGATCCCTCTGACCCTCCACACTGCCAAGAGTCTTACCATTAATACTATATTCTGCCATCATATCTGACCTACCAAAATGAACCACTTCAAGTCAAGTCAAGTCACTTTTTATTGTCATCTTGACCCTAACTGCTGGTACAGTACACAATAAAAACAATCAATGTTTTTCAGGACCATGGTGTTACAGGAAATAGTACAAAAACTACACTGAACTATGTAAAAACAACACAGAAAAAACTACACTAGGCTACAGACCAACCCAGGACTGCATAAAGTGCACAAAACAGTGCAGGTATTACAATAATCAATAAACAAGACAATAGGCACAATAGAGGGCAGTAAGTTGGTGTCAGTCCAGACTCTGGGTATTGAGGAGTCTGATAGCTTGGGGGAAGAAACTTACATAGTCTGGTCGTGACAGCCCAAATGCTTCGGTGCTTTTTCCCAGATGGCAGGAGGGAGAAGAGATTGTATGAGGGGTGTATGGGGTCCTCCATAATGCTGTTTGCATTGCGGATGCAGCATGTGGTGTAAATGTCTGTAATGGCGGGAAGAGAGACCCCGATGATCTTCTCAGCTGACCTCACTATCTGCTGCAGGGTCTTGCGATCTGAGGTGGTGCAATTTCTGAACCAGGCAGTGATTCAGCTGCTCAGGATGCTCTCAATACAACCCTGTAGAATGTGATGAGGATGGGGGTGTGGGAGATGGACTTTTCTCAGCCTTCGTAGAATGTACAAGCACTGCTGGGCTTTCTTTGCTATGGAGCTGGTGTTGAGGGACCAGGTGAGATTCTCCAGCAGGTAAATACCAAGAAATTTGGTGCTCTTTACGATCTCTACCAAGGAGCCGTCCATGTTCAGTGGAGAGTGGTCGCTCTGTGCTCTCCAGAAGTCAACAACCATCTCTTTTGTTCTGTTCACATTCAGAGACAGGTTGTTGGCTCTGCACCAGTCCGTTAGCCGCTGCACCTTCTCTCTGTATGCTGACTCATCCTTCTTGCTGATGAGACCCACCATGGTGGTGTCATCGCCAAACGTGATGATGTGGTTCGAGCTGTGTGTTGCAGCACAGTTGTGGGTCAGCAGAGTGAACAGCAGAGGACTGAGCACAGCCCTGGGGGGCCCCCCGTGCTCAGTGTGATGGTGTTGGAGATGCTGCTTCTGATCCGGACTGACTGAGGTTTCCCAGTCAGCAAATCTCGTATCCAGTTGCAGAGGGAGGTGTTCAGGCCCAGTAGGCTCAGCTTTCCAATCAGTTTCTGAGGGATGATTGTGTTGAATGCTGAACTGAAGTCTATGAACAGGATTCGAACATAACGTGTCTTTTTTTGTCCAGGTGGGTGAGGGCCAGGTGGAGGGTGGTGGCAATGGCATCATCTGTTGAACGGTTGGGATGGTACGCAAACTGCAGAGGGTCCAGTAAGGGGGGCAGCAGGGTCTTGATGTGCCTCATGACAAGCCTCTTGAAACACTTCATGATGATGGATGTGAGTGCAACGGGACGGTAGTCATTGAGGCAGGACACTGAAGACTTCTTTGGCACGGGGACGATGGTGGCGGCCTTGAAGCACGTTGGAATGATGGTGCTGCTCAGGGAGATGTTGAAGATGTCAGTGAGAACATCTGTTAGCTGGTCTGCACATCCTTTAAGCACTCTGCCAGGAATATTGTCTGGTCCAGTAGCCTTTCGTGGGTTGACCCTGCACAGGGTTCTCCTCACACCAGCCACAGTGAAATACAACACTTGTTCATTTGGTGGAGGGGTGGACTTCCTCGCTGCCACATCATTTACCACCTCAAAATGAGTGTAGAAGTTATTCTGCGCATCTGGGAGGGAGGCATCACCTGCACAGTCAGGTGATGTTGTCCTGTAGTGGTAATAACTTCACACTTTTCTGGGTTGAACTTCATCTGCCACTTCCCAGCCCAGTTTTGCATCCTATCAATGTCCCACGGTAGCCTCTGACAGCCCTCCACACAATCCACAACACCTCCAACCTTTGTGACATTGGCAAACTTACTAACCCATCCCTCCACTTCCTCATCCAGGTCATTTATAAAGATCACGAAGAGTAAGAGTAATTATTGGAAGGATGTCGAGGTTTTGGAGAGGGCGCAGAAGAGGTTTACTCGGATGCTGCCTGGATTAGAACACATGTGCTATAATGCAAGCTTGGGCAAACTTGAGTTGTTTTCTTTGCAGTGGTAGAAGCTGAGGGGAGATCTGATAGAGGCTTATAAGATTAAGAGAGACATAGATAGAGTAGACAGACAGTATCTTTTTCCCAGGGATAAAATGTCTAATACCAGAGGGCACACCTTTAAGGTGAGAGGGGTTAATTTCAAAGAGATTTGAGGGACAAGTTTTTAATACAGAGAATGGTGGCTGCCAGGAATGCACAGCCTAGGGTGGTGGTAGAGACAGATATATTAGGGACTTTTAAGAGACATTGAGATAGGCACTTGAATGTGAGGAAAGTGGAAGGATATGGACATTGTGTAGGTAGATTAGTTTAGCTGGTCATTTGATTACAGCACAAGCCGAAGAGCCTGTTCCTGTGCTGTTCGGTTCGGTAATCTAAAAGAGATCTCTTGAAAGGCCTGCCTCAGTAGGAAGTTTGTTAGCTACCTAGTTTCTCAGTTAATCTCTTTGAAGCCCAAGACTGTGCCTCCTGAGCAGATCAAGTAGTATGATGTGCTGAAAGGGTAGTAACACATTATGAAATTAACAACTTGCAGATAGTAAAAATCTGAAATTGAAACAGAAAACACTCAGAGCGTCAGCCAGCATCTGTGGAGAAGAAGCAGTTTGATGTTTCAGGTCAATAATTTCATCAGAACTAGAAAGTTAGAAATCAGAAAGGAATAGCTGTGATGGAAGACTAGCAAGTGAAGCTGAATAATCAAAGTCCTGCTACTGATTGAGAGTGGGTGGAAAAGGCTTGTTCATTGCAGCCGAACTGCTTGGAGGAAATGTAAACAGAAAGAGAAAAATGAGGCCAGGAGAGACAATAAACACAATGCATGAACTGGGAGATCCAAAACTCCACAGGTCAGGAAATCTAAGTACTGGAGGATGCTGGACATCCTCATCAGGGCAGACAACATGATGTGGTTCCAGGGAAAGGCCGGCTGTGAACACAGTCTGCATTGTGATAGACTAGCAAATTGTCTGGTCCAAAAATATGGCCCACTTTCTCACGCCAGCATTTTGAATAATGTTGCACTCATAATGAAGCTGGCTTTTGTATGTTTTCATATTTTTCTTATGGCATAGAGGGAGGTCATTTACCCTGTGACTGGCTCCAAGAGCAACCTCATCTATCTCATTTCCAAATTTATTTCATTGCCCAGCAATTTCACCCTAACTCTCCTACAAAACACCTATACTGTTTACACCAACCATTTGACCTTTCTGCACCTCTTTGCGCGTGGAAGGAAACCAGAGCTCCTGGGGAACCTACCAGTGAGGAATGTGCAAACATCCACACGACAGTGCTGACCTTGGAATTAAACCCATATTACTGGAACTACCTGCAGCACCCTAGGTGCACTATGTGACCAGAAGTTTCCGGAAAAAGCATCCCAAACTTAACACTTTTCAACGAATACTCCAGAAAAGATCAGTTTTCCGTTCTGTTTTGCTGAGAGATATTCCTTCTGGACATAGCTATCACAGGTATCTCAGAATCTCTGAGTGTCATTGCAGAAGAAAAACCATCTTGCCTCTAAAGCAACACACACAAAATGCTGGAGGAACTCAACAGGCCAGCTGAGATCTTCCAGCATTTTGTGTGTGTTGCTTTGTACTGCCAGCATCTGCAGATTTTTTCGTGTTTGCCTCTAAAAACCCTAACTAAAACCATTCTGGTCTGGTTGAGCTGAACAAGGTAAAATAAAAACCATATAACTTTAGAAGATGCACTTACTAAAATTAACGTTCATCTGCTAGATAATATTTCCTTGACCCATCAAGGCATATCAGTGGCAGAAACAGGGCATTTATAACATTATGCTACACATGGGGTGGCCCTAATGAAGGTTCTTGGCCCGAAACATTGACTGTTTGTTCACTTCCATAGACTTTTGTTGACCTGTTGAGTTCCTTCAGTACTTTGTGTTCAAAGATTTTATAGCTTAATAATAACACTGTTTGTCCGTGATTCATCCTTTATCAAACAGCACATCTGTGACTTCAGTTGAGAAAATCCATGATATACAATAAATGATCTCTTACACCATTGAACATATGAATTTAGACAGAAATTGCCATTTTCTTAATTATTGTCTCTTTGCTTATTGTGTTGCTATGAAGGCTAAATCCAGACTATAAGGAGTTAATTCCCAGAGATACACGTTTTTGAGACTATTGTAAAGTGTGTATTCTGTGGACAAGTGGGTGGAAGCCTGAATGATTAGGTAGGACAACCATCAAATTGCTTGCTTATTATGTTAATTTTTAGACAATATGATTCATTAATGCCTGACCACAAGTGTTTCATATGTATGATTGAATGAGTACACCACAAAAATGGGGCTCAGCTGAATTGACATATTCAGGAGCTGCCAAATGAGAGGATTCATTTTGCATCAAAGTTAATGTGTTAGGCATATTTTGGATTAGTACAATATTGTGGAATGCAATTGAAATGAATTTTGTCTGAAACCTGACAGCTGAGTACAAGCAAATTCTTTATGATTTGTGTCCTCTTTGTATGAGGTACATCTCTAAACATCAGTCTCCTCTCTATAGTCATTGCTTCCAAGATCTTCCCATCTCACAGGTCCTCAACAATGATAAAGCTGTGTCCTAGTTCAGTAGCACTGCAATTTCTCTATAACAGTCACACAACATTCTGCATTTTTGTTTTCTTTTTGATTAATACCAGAAGACTTAGAAGTAGAATTAGGCCATTTGGCCCATCGAGTTTGCTGATCCTTCAATATAATGGTGTATGGCATGATCTGATTGGTTGACATGCAAAACAAAATCTTTTTGCTGCATCCCCTTACAGATACCAATGATAAGTCAATTACCAATACCTGAAGTGGTGAAGTAGTGGTTTAGGGCATTCACATACAAGGCAACATGGAATCGTCACAGATGAGGCTTTTCAGGGTGGCCTTAACTGAACAGTTACAGAATGCTCAGAGGGTGTGGAGACCAGCTGACAGATGTTCTCACTGACATCTTCAACATCTCCCTGAGCAGCGCCGTCGTTCCAATGTTCTTCAAGACCGTCACCATCGTCCCCGTGCCAAAGAAGTCTTCAGTGCCCTGCCTCAACGACTACTGTCCCATTGCACTCACATCCGTCATCATTATGAAGTGTTTCAAAAGGCTCGTCATGAGGCGCATCAAGACCCTGCTGACCCCCTCACTGAACCCCCTGAAGTTCGCGTATCATCCCAACTGCTCAAACGACGATGCCATCTCCACCACCCTCCACCTGGACAAAGAAGATGTACGCTCAAATGCTGTTCATAGACTTCAGTTCAGCATTCAACACAATCATCCCTCAGAAACTGATTGGAAAGCTGATCCTACTGGGCCTGAACACCTCCCTCTGCAACTGGATGCTAGACTTCCTGACTGGGAGACCTCAGTCAGTCCGGATCGGGAGCAGCACCTCCAACACCATCACACTGAGTATGGGTCCCCCCCCCCCCACAGAGTTGTGTGCTCAGTCCACTGCTGTTCACTCTGCTGACCCACGACTGTGCTGTAACACACAGCTCAAACCATATCAAGTTTGCCGATGACTAGATCGTGGTGGGTCTCACCAGCAAAAACGATGAGTCAGCTTACAGAGAGGAGGTGCAGCGGCTAATGGACTGGTGCAAATCCAACAACCTGTCTCTGAATGTGAACATAAGGATGGTTGTTGACTTCAGGAGGGCACAGAGCGACCACTCCCTGCTTAACATTGATGGCTCCTCCGTTGAGATCGTTAAGAGCACCAAATTTCTTGGTGTTCACCTGGCAGAGAATCTCAGCTGGTCCCTCAACACCAGCTCCGTAGCCAAGAAAGCCCAGCAGCATCTCTACTTTCTGCGAAGGCTGAGAAAAGTCCATCTCCCACACCCCTATCCTCATCACATTCTACAGATGACATATCGAGAGCATCTTGAGCAGTTGCATCACTGCCTGATTCGGAAATTGCACCATCTCGGATCGTAGTTTTGTGTTGTTTCCTGTAGCACCAGGGTCCTGGAGGAATGTTGTTTCATTTTTACTGTGTTCTGTACCAGCAGTTTATGATCAAAATGACAATGAAAAGCCACCTGACTTGACTTGACTTGACTTCACCCTGGAAGCACACGGGCCTACCCCACAGATGATGAACTTTGTTCAATGGAAGGAGTGAACTTCAGAGGTGATTTCATCAGGATTGCTCAAATCAGAACAATGCATGGGGCTGAAGGAAGACATTTAGCTCTTCATATTCCCTAAAAAGTGTACTGTTTGGCTTTCTTCCAAGTCTAGCTTTGTAGGTTTTGGCTGCTTATGCAGAGAACTTCAAAAAGTAGTTGGTTTTGTGCCTCTACGTCATTATTTCAGGCAAAGAGTTCCAGACACCCACTTGGGTGAAAGCAATTTTCTAATGACCCATCTATTCCTTGCACCAATTAATTTAAATCAGTGAAACCTGATTATTCATCTTGTTGCCAAAGAAAAAGGTCCTGCCTGTTTACTTTGTCTCGGCCTCTTATTTTTGTGTGCACTTCAGTTAAATTTCCTCTCAGTTTCTTTTGTTCCAAGCAAAATATCCCAGAGGTTAACCATTCAGCTGCCTTCAATGCACACTCAAAATGTCGTTTGGGAAGAGACCACTAACTGAAGTAAGCAGTGGCAGTGGGCCTTGCTTCTAATATTTCCAGAGGATTATGGAGGAAAGGAAGGTAGTTCATTGGAACAGAGTGGTGATGAATCAAGTCAAGTCAACTTTTATTGTCATTTCGACCATAACTGCTGGTACAGTGCATAGTAAAAATGAGACTACATTTTTCAGGACCATGGTTTACGTGACACAGTACAAAAAACTAGACTGAACTACGTACTAAAAAAAACAGAGAAAGCTATACTGCCGTCCTACACTGGACTGCATAAAGTGCATAAAAACAGTGCAGACATTACAATAAATAATAAACAGGCTAGTAGGGCAAGGTGTCAGTCCAGGCTTCGGGTATTGAGGAGTCTGATAGCTTGGGGGAAGAAACTGTTACATAGTCTGGTCGTAAGAGCCCAAATGCTTCGGAGCTTTTTCCCAGATGGCAGGAGAGAGGAGAGATTGTATGAGAGGTGCATGGGGTCCTTCATAATGCTGTTTCCTTTGCGGATGCAGCATGTAGTGTGAATGTCTGTGATGGCGGGAAGAGAGACCCCGATGATCTTCTCAGCTGAACTCACTATCCGCTGCAGGGTCTTGCAATCCAAGATGGTGCAATTTCTGAACCAGGCAGTGATGCAGCTGCTCAGGATGCTCTCAATACAACCCCTGTAGAATGTGATGAGGATGGGGGGGTGGGAGATGGGACTTCCTTCAGCCTTCGCAGAAAGTAGAGACGCTGCTGGGCTTTCTTTGCTATGGAGCTGGTGTTGAGGGATCAGGTGAGATTCTCCATCATGTGAACACCAAGAAATTTGGTTCTCCTTACGATCTCTAACGAGGAGCCGTCGATGTTCAGTGGGGAGTGGTTGCTCTGTGCCCTCCTGATGTCAACAAGCCATCCCTTTTGTTTTGTTCACATTCAGAGACAGGTTGTTGGCTCTGCACCAGTCCATTAGCTGCTGCACCTCCTCTCTGTAAGCTGACTCGTCGTTCTTGCTGATGAGACCCACCATGGTCGTGTCATCGGCGAACTTGATGATATGGTTCGAGCTGTGTGTTGCAGCACAGTCGTGGGTCAGCAGAGTGAACAGCAGTGGACTGAGCATGCAACCCTGGGAGCCTCGTGCTCAGTGTGATGGTGTTGAAGATGCTGCTCCCGATCCAGACTGACTGAGATTTCCCAGTCAGGAAGTCTAGGATCCAGTTGCAGAGGGAGGTGTTCAGGCCCAGTAGGCTCAGCTTTCCAATTAGTTTCTGAGGGATGATTGTGTTGAATGCTGAATTTAAGTCTATGAACAGCATCCGAACGTATGTGTCTTTTTTGTCCAGGTGGGTTAGGGCCAGGCGGAGGGTGATGGCAATGGTGTCATCTGTTGAGTGGTTGGGACGGTACGCAAACTGCAGGGGGTCCAGTGAGGGGGACAGCAGGGTCTTGATATGCCTCATGACAAGCCTCTCGAAACACTTCATGATGATGGATGTGAGTGCAACAGGACGGTAGTCATTTAGGCAGGACACTGAAGACTTCTTCAGCACAGGGACGATGGTGGCGGCCTTGAAGCACGTTGGAATGGTGGCGCTGCTCAGGGAGGTGTTGAAGATGTCAGTGAGAACATCTGCTAGCTGGTCTGCACATCCTCTGCGCACTCTACCAGGGATGTTGTCTGGTCCAGCAGCCTTCCGTGGGTTGACCCTGCACAGGGTTCTTCTCACGTCGGCCACGGAGAGACACAGCACCTGGTCATTCGCAGGAGGGGTGGACTTCCTCGCCGCCATGTCATGTTCCGCCTCAAACCAGGCGTTTTGGTGGTAATTGGGTTTTTACTGTAAATATTATTATTAAGATGCTCGATCATAGGACATAGAACATAGAATAGTACAGTACAGTATAGGCCCTTCGGCCCACAATGTTGTGCCGACCCTTAAACCCTGCCTCCCATATATCCCCCCCCCCACCTTAAATTCCTCCATATACCTGTCTAGTAGTCTCTTAAATTTCACCAGTGTATCTGCCTCCACCACTGACTCAGGCAGTGCATACCACGCACCAACCACTCTCTGAGTGAAAAACCTTCCTCTAATATCCCCCTTGAACTTCCCTCCCCTTACCTTAAAGCCATGTCCTCTTGTACTGAGCAGTGGTGCCCTGGGGAAGAGGCGCTGGCTGTCTACTCTTATCTATTCCTCTTAATATCTTGTACAACTCTATCATGTCTCCTCTCATCTTCCTTCTCTCCAAAGAGAAAAGCCTTAGCTCCCTTAATCTCTGATCATAATGCATACTCTCTAAACCAGGCGGCATCCTGGTAAATCTCCTCTGTACCCTTTCCAATGCTTCCACATCCTTCCTATAGTGAGGCGACCAGAACTGGACACAGTGTCATGAGCTATCACGTTTGATAGTACAAGAGACACTCTACTGTATACCATGGATAGTCTCATGTGAAATCTATTAAATAAAAGAGATAGACCATTAATGATGAAAGTTATTATTAAACTGTACCTTTGAGGCCCACAATCAGTCCTCACCGGAGGGATCATATTAAACTTTATTGTTATTGCTGAGGGCAACAAGTTTGCAGAGCAACTTCATTCAATGCAGAACTGCACTCTGGTAATTCACTCACTTAAGACACACTGTCTGAATTTAAATTAACATCTGAGTTATTTAGAATGATATTTAAGTTACAAATGAATTAGAAGCAAAAAACTCTAAAATTAAAAGGAGCAGAGGCTGCCCCATTCAAGTTTTGCACATGCCCTTGTTATAAAATACAATGATTAAATATAAAATAGAATCAAGAGTTAAAGCTGAAATTTAGCAAAATTAAGAGCTCTGAAATCAAAGGCTGATTTAAACCAAAGTTTTACACATGCCCACCTATTGCACTTTGAGATTGTCCGTATTGCCTATGGACTATAGGTAGGTGGGACAAGCATTGTTCAGTTGCTCAACAGCCCTGGCGATAAAGCCGTTTTTCAATCTGGATGTCCATGGAAAGATGTTTCTGTTTTTCCTGCTGGATGGTAGGAGATTGTATAGGTGATTACTGGGGTAGGATGAGTCCAGCACAATGTTGTGATCTTCCCATAGACAGTCTGAGTTGTCGGTGGTTTCCAAATCTGGTACTTGTGTCCCAATGCTCTGTGCAATCCTAATCACTTGCTGAAATGCTTTCTGGTCAATCTTTTTGCGGCTAGTGTTCCATACTGTCATGCAGTAGTTAGTTTGCTCTCAATGTCACATCGGTAAAAGTTTACCAGCAGCTCTGGGGGCAGAGTTGCTCTCTTTAAACTCCAAAGATAGGATAGACACTGCTAAGCCTTCCCTACTATCAAGAAGGTGTTGGTAGTCCAAGAGAGCTCCTCTGAGATGCTCACTCCCAAGAACTTGCTGGAGGTCCTTTCCACTGCTTCACCATTCATAGATTGTTCATACCTTCCTGATTTTCTGAAATTGATAATCATTTCTTTGTTTTTTTATGTTGAGTGAAAGGTTATGGTTATTGCATCGTTCAGACAGTTTCTGCGCCTCCTCTCTGTATGCAGTTTCATTGTTATTTTAAATTAATCTATTCACTGTGGTGTCACCTGCAAATTTGAAAACAGATTTGGTGGCATAGGCAGCAGTACAGTCATGGGTGAAGTTGGATCTGCTCCAATTTGCCTACTGAAGCAACAGGTCTACAGCAGATGCTCATTGGCTCTTCACACCACCCTGGAACACCTGGACAGCAAAGATGCACACATCAAGTTGCTCTTTATCTATTACAGCTCAGCATTTATTATCATCATCCACTAATCAGTAAACTCCAAGACCTGGGCCTCAGTACCCCCTTGTGCATTTGGATATTGGATATCCTCACTTGTAGACACTAGTCAGTTCGAATTGGCAGAAACATCTCCTCCACAATTTCCATCAGCACAGGAGCACCGCAGGGCTGTGTGCTAACCCCCCCCTTCCCCCCCCCCCCCCCGCTGTACTCGCTTTACACCTATGACTGTGTGGCTAAGTACAGCTCCAACACCAAATACAAGTTTGCTAATTACACCACTGTTGTGGGCCGTATGAAAGGTACTGATTAATCAGCATAAATGAGGGAGATTGAAAACTTAACTGAATGGTGTAATACAACAACCTCTCACTCAATGTCAATAAGACCAGGGAATTGATTGTAGACTTAAGGAGAGGGAAACCAGAGGTCCATGAGCCAGTATTCATTAGAGGATCAGAGATGGAAAGGGTCAGGAACTTTAAATTCCTGGGTTTCACTATCTCAGAGGACCTGTCATGGAACCATCATATAAATATAATTGCTAAGAAAGCACAACAGCACCTTTATTTTCTCTGGAGTCTGTGGAGATTTGGCATGTCATCAAAAACCTTGGCAAACTTCTATAGATGTGCAGTGGAAAGTATGCTGACTGGCTGCATTACGGCCTGGTGTGGGAACACCAAGGCCTTTGAGCAGAAAATCCTACAGAAGGGTTTGGCCCAGTACATCATGGGTAAAGCCCTCCCAACTATTGAGCACGTCTACATGAAATGTTGTCATAGAAAAGCAGCATCCTTCAAAGATCCTCACACCCAGGCCATGCTCTTGTCTTGCTGCTGATGTCAGGTGGAAAGTACAGGTGCCTCAGGACTCACACCACCAGATACAAGAACAGTTACTACCCCACAACCATCAGACTGTTGAACAAAAGGGGATAACCACACTTATTCTACTTCTGGTCTTCCCACAACTGATGGTCTTACTTTAAAAACTCTATCTTGTTATTTCATGCTCGCTATTTATTGCTATGTATTTATATTTGCGTTTGCACAATTTGTTGCTATTGATCTTGTTTACAGTCACTGTTTGCTAAGTATGGACACAGAAAAATAATCCCAGGGCTGTATGTGGTGATACGTACGTACACCAATGATAAATTTTACTTTGAACTTCGTAAAGGAAAGGGCTCAGCAGACATCCCTTGTGGTGCACTGGTGTTCAGGGTCAGGGAAGTGGACATGTACTTCCCTGGCCTGACTGTCTGGGTGCGCGTGGTAAGTAAGTTTAGGATCCAGTTGTAAATTGATGTATTGAGCCCCAGATTAATGGTCAACATGTTGGGGAGTATGGTGTTGAAGGCAGTACTGTGGTTGATAAAAAGCAGTCTGGCTTAGATGTCCTATGCTCCAATATGATATTGGGAGCAATGGACATGGTTTCCTCTTTAAAGGCAAACTGGTGCTGGTCCAGAGTAGCAGGGATGGCATTCTTAATGTGGGACATAACCAGTCTCTCCAGGCACTTGGTGGCTATGGGGGTGAGTGCAACTGGCCTGCAGTTGTTGAGGCATGTTACCACCAACTGCTTTAGGATTGGTATGATTGTTGATGTATTGAAGCACGCAGGGACTACAGCAAGGAAGAGAGAGAGGTTATAGATTTCAGCAAAATCCTCTGCCAACTGGTCAGTGTGGTCCCTGAGGACCCGACTGGGTATGCCATCTGATCCGGTTGCTTTGTGTGTGTTGATATTGTGGAGTGTGCATATCACCTCATGTGTGTTCAGTGACAGCGCCGTGTCCTACTCAGGTGCCAAGGCCTTTATCACTGGTTCAATGTTGTCCCTGACAAACCCAGCACAAACATCGTTTAGCTGCTTAGCTTGTGTGGCAGTGCTGTATACAGAGCAGGAGAACTTTCCTTTATAGTCAGTGATGGAGCTGATGCCTTCCCCAGGAGGTTTCAAATTCTCATTTGTTGTGTCCAAAATTGGAGCCATTTTCTGGACAATTGGCGATATTTGGAATGAGGCCAGAGCACCCAGAGGAAACCCACATACTGCAGTTGCAGAGAGAGAAGGTTTAGACTGAACCTTTCTCTCTTCTATTAATAGAGTGTAAGGTACCTGGTACCTATCAATTTGCAGGTAAGTTACCTTTAAGCATATTTCTTGGCATTCGCTTATAGTCTCCCCACATATGTCCCGTTGAAAGCCTCAAACCTCCACTCGCACTACAGACCTGATCTTTCTTGTCAACTACCACTATCTGCAGGTGGAGCTAATGGAAGAAAGGACTTGGTTTGCTTATTACATGTTCAAGATCTATTCCAGATCTCATAAGTGTGCTAAAGGTGAATGTTGTACAAAAGTTCATGGCTTTAACTTGTAAGAAATTTGCTGGCAATCCTGGGTCATGATCCTTAGTATATTTTTAATGCGACTATATGCTTTATTGTTATTTTTTATGTTGCGTGTGCTGTGTATGTCTATGGGTACTGTGTTTTGCACCTTGGCCCTGGAGGAAGGCTGTTTTGTTTGCCTGTATTCATGTGTAGTATGGGTAGTCACGTATTATAAACTTGAACTTGCAATTTGGAGGTGAGGGAAGGTGCAGATCTCAGTCTTTTCCTTGCTTGTGCCTTTCCCACTGAAGTGAAATAGGATTTATACAGTTAAACTTTTTCCATTTGTCAGTCAAAGAGAATCAGAGTCAGGTTTAATATCACTTGCATATGTCGTGAAATTTGTTGTTACGCGGCAGCAGCATGTTGCAATACATAATATTAAAAATTCTATATTATAAAGAGATGGAAAAGTTATTGCCAGGTATGAAATTGTTCAGCCTTTGCTGTGAAGTAAGTGGCACTGTGTTACATAATGAGCAATAAAGCACTATAATTAGATTTCATATCCAAGGTGATTAGTCTTTTCTTTACATGACATTTTTATTGCTGCATCAGGTCATGAACCAGTTCAAATTTCCATTATTTTCTTTTCACAGGCTTCTGATAAAAAAAATCAAAATTCCTGTTTGTTGTGTCCAAAATTGGAGCCATATGCAATCTAGTATTGAGGAACAAGGAGAAAATGATATATTTAATCAGAGTTTTTATTTTCTGTGCATAAATTCAATGTTCAAATGTTTCTGATATCTGTTGCAGGGTAGATGGACAAAAAAATCTGTGTTTAATAATATTGTTATTTTTGCCATGTTACTTTTCTTCTTAATCAGGGGATGAGGAACTGGTCTAAAGAATATTCAGCTCACCAATAGGCCAGGTACCAACTCTTCATGCTTAAACACAAAGTACACTGCTGATGCTGTGGTCAAATCAAGACGTACAAACAAGCTGGATGAACTCAGCAGGTCGGGCAGCATCTGTTGAAATGAGCAGTCAACGTTTCGGGCCGAGACCCTTCGTCAGGACGTCCCTGTCAGGCAGAGAGGAAACATGCAGCTTCCGTTCAGATAGTACTGACACACTGGAGCCTCGAGGCAACAGCACCACTCGTTGTAGTATTCTGTCTTGAGGGAATGAGGAGAGGGAGAGTGAGGCGTTCGGTGACTGGAAATGTGATCAACATTCGAAAGAGTCCCTTTCACCTACCACGTCCATGCCATTTGTACCTATTTATGCTAATTCCATTTATCGGCTTTAGTTCTGAAACATTCTTTTCCCTTGGTGATTCAAGTACTTTAGAATGATTTAAAGTAAGGAATAGAAGGGAATTGGGGATCTTTGGTGGCCTGAGGGTGCCTGGGAAAGGTTCTGAAGTCATTAAAAATGTGAATATTCAGGCTTTTATTTAATCTTGTGTAGGAGCCGCCTCTTCACCTAAAGGAGTAGACCGTTGTTTTTCGACTCTTCAGGAAAGATCTGCTGTTTCTTTTGACCAACCCATTGGTCAGTCATGTATTTGTGCCAGAATATCATAGCAAAGATGTCAACTTACAAACTTAGAGTTTAGCAGTGCTGTAGTGTTCTCGCTCGGGTGTAACGGAACGCCGAACTAAATACCGAGATAAACTGTAGTCAATGAAAACAAGGTCGCAGTAAGATTAACCATTTACTGTTCACTCTTCCTCATTAACATATGGTGAAAACTGTTGATAAAATAATACAAGATTTGTACAGCATTTGTTTCCTTCTTGATATTACATTTACATCGTAAATATTTGCAAGAGTAAAACTACAACTACTACATTCCATTAAAGTGCAGCATACAGTCAGAATCAACCTACGCCATTGACTGCTTTAAATACACTTCAACACAAACTATCTGCAACTCTTTAACTAACGAAAACATAAACCTTATCGACCGTCGTTACTTTTAACAGGATTGGCGTTAACATTTTAATTCAACATATCGATTATCTCATGACTTACGGCGTTGCTCTCACTATGTTCCTAGTGCGTAGAAAGACAACCTTTCTTGCGGTGGACTCGCACATATGTGGCCCCCTCCTTCCCGTTTCTCCAAACCGATATTTTCCCACAGGACGCGGCGAAACTGGATGTGACGTCATCTCATGCCGCGATATATCACAGACAACAAATTTACTTTAAACAATCCTAACTTTAACTAAAATGCTAACAAACGAATTACTAAGCGAAAATATTATAAGCTAAATAACTGCCATAAAGGCAACACACTCCCCGCTTGACCTTCGTAAGGTCACAATGAACATAATACAAAATTCAGTCTCTAAATCAGTCCTTAGGGAGAAGTAGAATGACTTCTGTAACTGGCCTTTGGTAAATTTTCACATCACCTTGGTCGGTAGTTTTCAACTCAACCTTCCTGACACGTCCATCCCTACTAGGGAATGTGGCAGTGATTCTGGCCATTGGCCAGCAGTTGCGGGCGATTTACTTGTTCCTGAGCAGGACTAAATCTCCAACTTGAAGATTCCTGCAGGGTTCTGTCCACTTTTGTCTGTGTTGCAACAAAGGTAGATATTCCTGTCTCCAACGAGACCAGAACTGATTTGCCAGAGCCTAGACCTGTCTCCATTGCTTTGGGTACAAATCCTTATCAGAGAAGTCCCCTGGTGGAGGGGGAGCTCCTGCCTTCTGCGTAAGGAGCATTGATGGCGAGAGTATGAAGGGGTTTTCCGGGTCGGTAGACACGGGTAGAAGTGGTTGTGCATTTATAATGGTTGTGACCTCTGCCATTAGTGTGCACAGTACCTTGTGGGTCAGTCGGGTGCGTTGCTGCATCTCAGGTTTCCTTTTCAGGGTTTTTTGCAAGGGCGTGAACCGCTTGACTGCCTGCTCTTTGTTGTTTGGCAAGCACTGGCGTGGTTCTCTGAAAGGCAGTGGGGCAACCCCATTAATTGCTTCATCTCTGAAGACCTTGGTGTCCTTTGTTTTTAAGAAAATGGCATCTTGAGCTGATTGAGCAAGTTTATTATCATGCTCAGTTTGAGCGAAGACTGACTGACCCAGCGTCTCGTCAGTTACTTTACATTTGTTAAAGCCTTGTTGTGCTTCCTTAATACACGTAACACTTGTGCGGGGTTGAAAAATTGAATGGCGGCCACTCTCTAGCACATTGGTCTTGAGTTGGTTTGTGTACATTGCCAGGGCACACCTCTCCTATCACCACCCAGCCCAGATCCAGGCATTGCGCAAAGGGGGCGTCGTGTGGTCCATTGACCTGCTGCCTAACCTTGTGCACCCGGAGAACATCTCTTCCTAATAGCAGGAGTATTTCTGCTTTTGGATCCAGTTCTGGGATGTGTTTGGCGATGTGGTGGAGATGTGGCTGGTGTAGCACCGCACTTGGCGTCGGGATCTCAGTGCGGTTCTTCAAAATTTCATTGCACTCTAAGAGTGGAGGGAGACAGATGACAACTTTACCATCCAGGGACTCGAGCTGGAAGCCTTCTGCCTTCCTTCCATGAGTTTCCACGTTGCCTGAGCAAGTTCTAAGGTAGTATGGGAACTGCTCACTCTCAATGTTGAACAAGTTAAAGAACTCTGGACTGACTTGTGAGTGATTGCTCTGATCGTCCAGAATTACATAGGCTTTGATGGCCTTGTCTTTGGTTCCCTTAGGGTACACCTTAGTGAGGCAGATCTTTGAACAAGAACGGCTTGACTGAGCTTGACCGCAAACTTCTGTACAGCTCGAGCTGACAACAGTTGTCCTGGAGTGAGCCTCTCCCTCCCCGCCGTCCTGTTGTGCGGGTGAAGGAGCGTTGTCGGTTTGCGGTAACGGGCCGGGATGCATGGCCCCATCGTGATTAATGCTATCACATTCCGGACACTTCACGGCGATCGTACACTCTCTAGCAAAGTGAGAGGTCGAGGAACAGCATTTAAAACATATTCTTTTCTCCTTGAGAAGGGCCATCCTCTCTTCAAGGGGTTTTTCCCTAAACGTTCTGCATTTTCTGAGGGGGTGGGGCTTGTTATGCAATGGACAATTCTTGCTAGGTCGTGGTTAGTTGTAAAGACTTCAGTCTTAAGCACTGAGATGGGTTTATTAATGTTGAAATTATTCGAAGGGGATTTATCTGGCTTGGTGTAAACTGTACTGCTTCCTGGACCCATGAGGCTAGGGTCATTTCGCTTCTTCGCCTCCTTGCACCCAAACCTAGTGAAATACTCAAAGGGAGGAATTCGACCATTGTGGTCTTCTTTGTACTCTGAGGCAACAGACACCCACCTGTCCTGCAGCCCAAATGGAACTTTGTCCACAATTTGTCTAATCCCGGATGGAGTATCTAGGTATACTAGACCAGTTGAGTAGCCAACTTCTTTGGCACCTTGAATCTCCATGAGTAAACTCCGAGCTCCCTTAACTTAATGTGGTCCTTGGCTGACACCTTAGGAAAATTTTCCAGACGTTGGTATAGTGCCGCTTCGATAATTTCAGGCGCCGCATAGCCCTCCCGAAGTGTCTCCCATGCTTTGCTTAAGGCTAGCTCGGGTTTGTTGATATACATGGAACGCATGCGTCTCACCTGTTCGCATGATTCTTTCCCCAGCCATTTCGCCATAAGATCCAACTCTTGGGTTGCTCTGAGTTGGATTCCGTCGATAGCGTTCGTGAATGTGGATTACCATGCACGGTAATTTTCAGGTTTGTCGTCGAACTGGTATAGTCCTGAAGTGACAAGATCTCGTCGTGCTAAATACTGTGCCAGGGGTTCAATTCCAAGTGGCATGCAGTCTGGGGAAGTATGTTGGCAGGTATATGACCGAGGGCGTACATCTGTTATGGAATTTGCTGTTCTGAATTCGGTCTTTGCCTCTCTTCTCGCCAAATCTGGTAAGTTTGGTGTTGAGAAGTATTTGTCATCAGCCCTTTCATTCTTGACTTCATCGCGGAGTTGCAAGGGTAAATTGTCTTCCTCGGATGGATGTGGTGCAATCGGGCCTCTCTGAGACTCCTCATGAAGTGGGGCGTTATCGTATAAGTATGGAGAGGAAGAACGTATCTCCCAGTCTATTTGAGATTGGACATAGTCACTTGTGTGTTCCAATCTGGTCTTTTCTGAAGTAGATTTTACGTCAACCAGATCGTGCATTTCTTCAGCATCTTCTATGAACTCTGCTTCCACCCTGGCAGCTTCTTCTTCTCGCTCCAGCGTCAGCACTTCTAACTCTGCCGCTATCCTGGCCCTTTCCAACTGGTTTTCAGCTTCTCTGGCAGCCGCTTCCTTCTGGTTTTCGGCTTCTCTGGCAGCCGCTTCCTTCTGGGTTTTGGCTTATCTGGTAGCCGCTTCCATTTTCAATTCTGCTTCTTGTTTGGCGAAGCGCACTCGCACCTTGGCGGATTCTGCTTTAGCTCTTGCGTGGGCGGCCTTACTTGATGATGCCCTCCTGCCCCTGTCGCTGGATGGCAACGACTTGATGTCGGATTGAGTTGTCATTGTAGCAATTGAAACACCTGATAATGCCGCCTTTTCACTGTAGTGTTCTCGCTCGGGTGTAACGGAACGCCGAACTAAACACCGAGGTAAACCGTAGTCAATGAAAACAGGGCCACAGTAAGATTAACCATTTACTGTTCACTCTTCCTCATTAACATATGGTGAAAACTGTTGATAAAATAATACAAGATTTGTACAGCATTTGTTTCCTTCTTGATATTACATTTACATCGTAAATACTTGCAAGAGTAAAACTACAACTACTACATTCCATTAAAGTGCAGCATACAGTCAGAATCTACCTACGCCATTGACTACTTTAAATACACTTCAACACAAACTATCTGCAACTCTTTAACTAACGAAAACATAAACCTTATCGACCGACGTTACATTTAACAGGATCGGCGTTAACATTTTAATTCAACATATCGATTATCTCATGACTTACGGCGTTGCTCTCACTATGTTCCTAGTGCGTAGAAAGACAACCTTTCTTGCGCTGGACTCGCACATATGTGGCCCCCTCCTTCCCGTTTCTCCAAACCGATATTTTCCCACAGGACGCAGCGAAACTGGATGTGACGTCATCTCATGCCGCGATATATCACAGACAACAAATTTACTTTAAACAATCCTAACTTTAACTAAAATGCTAACAAACGAATTACTAAGCGAAAATATTATAAACTAAATAACTGCCATAAAGGCAACACAAGTGCTATGACCCTCGGATCACTTGGTACTAAATTGGACATTTCTTGTTCTAGTTGTATTCTTGTAAAAATACATTTATGTTTGTTTTCTGTGAATATTAATTATATGATTCTAAGATGCTGAGTCCACTTCTCTATACTCTGCTCACACACGACTGCACAGTGGAACACCAAAGCAATCACATTATCAAGTTTACTGATGACACAACAGTGCTGGGCCTCTTTGCCAACAGTGATGAGATAGCCTACAGAGAAGAGGTGGAAGAACTTGAGGCCTACTGCCAGGTAAATAACTGCTTCCTCGATGTCAACCGGGAGATGGTTATCGGGAGAACTTGCACGGCTCATACCCCTCCTTACCTTGGAAACTACACGCAGTTTCAAACTCCTGGGAGTGCATATCTCGTACCACCTCTCGTCGTCTCAGAACCCATCCTGAACAGAGATAGTCTATGCACACCATTACTCACGACATTCTACAGATGCACAGTGGAGTGCATCCAAACATGTACACCACCGTGTGGTATAAAAACTCCACTGTGATGTACCGGAGAGCTCTACAATGCATAGATAAAACTGTCTACTGGCACTAGCCCATCCACCATCGTCCCTCACAACCACTACAAACACATTACCTAGCATCATTGTATATAACAGTTACTTGTACTTTGTGTTTTGTAGGATTGCTTTTATATTTATTGTTTATTTTGTTTGTTTTGTTTCATTGTGTTCTTGATACTTATTGTGTTTTTTTATGCTGCGTCAGATCTGCAGTAACAATTATTTAGTTCCCCTTTACATTCATACACTGGAGAATGACAATAAACAAGCTTCAATCTTGAATGCTGCTGCCAGTAAGTATTTAATTGCACCTCTGCATAAATTTTCTTGTGTGTATTACGATAGACTTTACTTTGAGCTTTGGATGTTAAGCAACATTAGTAATGGTGCACCCAAAGGCTCTGTGGATTGCTGCCTCTTACACACGGAGGACGCATGCTACAATTTCCAAAGTGTACTCTATGTATGCTGTACCTTCTGTTTAGCAAAACAAACTCAGTAATTATTTTGCTTCTTAACTAGAATTTCTGGCCAACATAGCAATAGAGAATAACATGCTGCTGGTTAGATGTTAACCTGGAGACTTTATTTTTATGCATGCAGTGCGGTGTAGACACATCTTTCAGTGATATGAGTACAAGTTCCCAAATGCAACTCTACTACATTTCCTTTGGCCCACATCAGCACCTTCAAGTTTTCAAAATGTCTGAATCCAGTTATGAAGAGACTAAAATTTCCTTCAATTAAACATTTAGAAGATGAAAGCCATTATCATCAGCTCCTGTTATAAACCTCTTCATAACTTCTCACTACCTCAGTAAAGCAGCCCACATAATAAAAGACCCCACCCACCCTTTCTTGCAACCCCACCTCTCCCGCACCTTCAAGCAGATTCTAAAACTTGAAAGTACGTACCACCAGGAATCAAGGCAGTTTCTTCAGCTGCTATAAAAATGATGCACAGTCCTCTTAAACAATAAGATGCATTATTGACCTCACAAACTATCTTGTTGTGGCACTTTGTCTCCCTTTACTACACATTCTCTGAAAGTAACACTTTATTCTCCATTCTGCTATTGCTTTCCTTTGTGCTACCAAAACGTGTTGATGTGATGAAATTATCTTTGTGGATGGCATGCAAAGGGAAGTTTTTCCACAATATCGTGGTACATGTGACGACAATAAACCAATATATCAATTTCTTTCTCTTTCCAACTAATGTAGCAGGTTTTCTCCAGAGCCCTGATCATCAGTCCTGTGTATTCTCCACAGAAATATTGCCTGTATCACTCTCAATAAGATCACCAGGTTACATTACCAGCCTCAGCTCATTGGCTGTAAGGCCCTCATTCATATTAGCATAGTCCTTTAATGCTCAGCTATCTGGTCTTTTCCTTCTGTGATCCGGATCTTAATTACTGCAAATTCTCACTCTACCACCCTGATGCTCATCTGTGTTGGCACAGCTGCTTTCAATTTCATAAAATGATCAACAGGAACAAATCTTTTTAAGTCTTAATCTCTCTTTATGACTGTATCTATTAATTTTTTAAAGGTTTGTATCTTTGCGTTTTGTCAACTCTTGATCAATTTGATTTTTCTCAAGAATCAAACGTTAAGTCTGTCTTCCAGCAATGTTTGCTAGACCCCAGGGTAGATGAGGTAAATACCGTGGCGAGATGAATTAGAGTCTGAAGTTTATGTGGGCCCTAAGTCATGGTTATGACAGCCAGTAGTTCTCTCCCCTCTGATTATTCAATCCTTATGCTTTGCCCCAACACTCTCATCAATCAGACAAATTACAGTGGAAAAAATACGCTGCTTTTGAAGCTTAATCTGCAGCTACAGCTATCAGTTCTGTGACCAGTACTGGAAATAGCAAAAGGTTATGCATTTGTAGCAGAAGGAATGCTACAAGAGGTGCAGGTATATTCTCCGGAAAGCCATCTCACAGGCGAAGTGGAGATTCCAGACTAGACTGGAATCGACGAGGAATGCTCGACAGTTGTGGCAGGGTTTGACTGACTGCCATAACCTCCAACAAATATAAATCTTGCGACATGGGGGACAGCAGAGCTTCGCTTCCAGGTGAGCTCAAAACCCTCTTTGACCACCAGAACAGGGAGGAACCATCGCACGCCCCCATGTCTCACGATGATCTTTTGGTCTCAGTACCTGAAGATGACGTTCGGGCTGCCTTCAAGAGAGTGAATCCAAGGAAAACATTGCTTCCGAATGGGGTACTTGTCTGAGTACTGAAGGCCCGTGCTGACCAACTGGCTGGTGTGTTCACGGATGTGTTCAGCCTCTCGCTTCGGCAGGGTGTGGCATCATCCAGCTTCAATCATACTCGTGCCCAAGAGGAGCGTGGTAACTTGCCTCAATGACTATCACCTGATGGCATTTACATCCACAGTGATGAAGTGTTTTGACAGGCTGGTGTGGAAACATATCAGCTCCTGTCTGAGTGGCAACTTGGATCTACTCCAGTTGGCCTACCAGAGCAACAGGTCCATCACAGACCCTGGAACACCTGGACAGTAAAAATTCCTTCAGCAGGATGCTTTTTTTTAATCAGTTATAGCTCAGCATTTAATACCAACAATCCCTCAAAACTGATCAGTAAGTGCCAAGAGATGGGCCTCAAAGGCCAAAGTTTAAAGGTCAAAGTTCAAAGCTTCATTTTTTATCAAGGTATGTATGCGATATGCAATTCTGAGATTCTTCTCCAGATAGCCACAAAATGAAGAAAACCATGGGAGTAAGCTCAGAGAAACAGCAAACCTACCAACCCAACCCCTCCCCCCCCCCCCACAGTCCACACTGTGATAGGCCACACAGGCTCCTTGTGTTAGGCAGCAGTGTCGATGCTGAACCCACACTCGTCTTCCTCATTTACCTCGGTATTTCAATCATCCTCCTCACTTTAATTTGTGAATAATAGAAGCTTTTATCGGCAAAGTGGAGTCAATCATTGGCTCTCGTCTTGAAGTTCCTTTGCCTCAAAGCCTCGAGGGTTTGAGTTCGCTTCCAGGAATTTTCTCGGAGACAGCAAAGCGCTGGATCACCCAACTTATCTCCAACCTGTAAATTGCAGGCTCTAACAGTTCCAGAAACACACTTGAGATGAAAAAAGGTGAAATAAACAGTTTTGCGGTCTGTCCAGAAGATGTCAGCCAAGGGAGTGTTGTATGCAGGTGCCATCTTGACCGGAAGGGCAGAACTTTGAACTTTTATGACTGCGTAGCTAAGTACAGCTCCAACAACATATTCAAGTTTTGCTCATGACTGCACTGTTGAGGGCCATATCAAGGATGGTGATGAATCTGCATTCAGGGGGGATATTGAAAACTTGACTGAGTGGTTTCATAACAACCTCCTCTCATTCAATGCCAGCAAGACCAAAGAACTGATTGTAGACTTCAGAAAAGGGAAACCAGAGGTCCATAAGCCAGTACTCCATCTTGGGATCAAAGGAGGAAAGAGACATTAACTTTAAATTCCTGGGTGTCAGTATCTCAGAGGTCCTATCCTGGACCCATCATACAAATGTAATTGCAAAGAAAGCACAACTTTCTTTGGAATCTGTGGAGATTCAGCACATCATCAAAAACTTTGATAAACTTCTATAGGTGTGTAGTGGAAAGTGCATTGTCTGGCTACATTACTGCCTGGTATGGGAACACCAATGCCTTTGAGCAGAAAATCCTACAAATGGTAGTGGATTCTGGTCAGTACATCATGGGTGAAGCTCTCCCAACCATTGAGCATACATACATGAAATGCTGTTGTAGAAAAGCAGCATCCACTATCAAAGAGCCTCACCACCCAGGCCATGCTCTTTTCTTGCTGCTGCCATCAGGTAGAAGGTACAAGTGCCTCAGGACTTGCACCATCAGCTTCAAGAACGGTTACTGGCCCTCAACCAGCAAGCTCTTGAACAAAAGAGAATAACTACACTAATCTGTTGAGACCATCTCACAACCAATGGTCTCACTTTAAGGATTCTTTATCTGGTTATTTCATGCTCTTGTTACTTATTGCTATTTATTTATATTTGCATTTGCCCAGTTTGCTGTCTTCTATGCTCTTGCTGTTTCATTAATCCTGTTTACAGTTACTGTTCTATAGATTTGCTGAGTATGTGGGGACATGCATGTACTCTGATAATAAATTTTACTTTGACTTTTTGAACTTTGAGGTTGTACATAAGATCATCTTTTTCAAAAGATCAAATAAAGTTTTACCCAAATAGAACCAAATTTAAGGCTTTTCCTGAGATCTACAATTCCAGCACTTAACCCTGCTCATTGTTCTTTACGAATTTCCCTCTAAAATACTTATAGATTGTACTCTACGTTACACCAGTGACTGTACTTCGAAAGTAGTCCATTAGCTAGAAAGCAGTTTGGGATGCTCAGGAGTTTAGCAGCACAAAAGGAGGCTGTATGGTCCATTGCATCTGTGCCAGCCAAAAATGGGTTAACTTCTAAGTTCAAAGTAAACTTATTATCAAAATACATATGTGTCACCATATAAAACCCTGAGATCTGTTTTCTTGTGGGCATACTCAGTAAATCCAATAATAGTAAGCCACACACAACAGGGCAGACAACCAGTGTGCAAAAACCAACAAAATCTGCAAGTACAAAAGAAGAAGAAAAAAATAAGCAATAAATATTGAGAACATGAGACGAAATGTCCTTGAAAGTGGGTCCATAGTTTGTGGGAACAGCTATAGTTGTAAATTGAATAGAGCAGGGGGCTCAGCACACAACCATGATGTGTATATGTGCGGATGGTGATCGTGGAGCAGATGCTATTGCCAGTCTGAACTGACTGTGTCTGCAAATGAGGAAACTGAGGATCCAATTACAGAAAAAGGTATTGAGGCCCACGTCATGAAGCTTATCGATTAGTTTTGAGGGGACGATAGTATTGAATGCCAATAAAGAGCATCCTGATGTATGAAACTTTGCTGTCCAGATGTTGAGGGAAGAGCCAATGAAATGGCACCTGCTGTGGACCTGTTGTGCTGGCAAGCAAATTGGAGCAGATCTAAGTTGTTTCTCAGACAGGAGTTGGTATGTTTCATTATCAACCTCTCCAGACACTTCAACACTATGGATGTAAGTGCTACTGGATTATAGTCATTGAGGCAGGTTATAATGTTCTTCTTAGGCACTGGTACAATTGAAGCCTGCTTGAAGCAGGTGGGTACCTCAGACTACTGAATTGGGAGGTTAAAGATCTCAGTGAACACTCCAGCCAGTTAATTAGTTTAGTAGGTATCCTATCTGGTCTGGATGCTTTTCATGGGTTCACCCTCGAGAAGATTGCTTTCACGTCAGCCTCAGAAACTGAAATCACAGGGTTAGTGGGGGCTTTGGGAGTTTGTGATGGTTCCTCCATGTTTTGATAGTCAAATTGAGCACAGAAGGCAGTGAGCTCATCTGGAAGCAGAGTCTTGTTATCACCTATGTTGTTTGATTTCACTTTGTCAGAAGTGATAGCATTCGAGCTCTGCTACAGCAATTGAGCATCCTTCATTGATTCAAGGTTAGTCTGGAATTTCCATTTCACCCTTGAGATGGCTTTCAGGAGATCGTACCCAGACCTCTTGTAACTTTTTTGGTCAACAGACCTGAATGCCTCTGATCTGGTCCTCAGATTGCTGATCTCATGGTTTATCCAGGGCTCTGGCCGGAGAAGACTGATTGGTTTTGTGGGGACACAGTCATCTGCAACTGTTTTTATGAAGTCTGTGACAACCGTGGTGTTTTTTTTCAGATCCACAGATGAGGCCTTGACCATGGCCTAGTCCACCGACTCGAAGCAATCTCATAGCCACTCCTTTGCCTCCCGTGACCACCTCTTTGTTGTCCTTATCTCTTTAGCCTCTGAACTAGAAGGACAGCCAAGTGGCCAGATGTCCTAAAATGTGGTCTGGGCATGGAACAGTAGATATTCTTATTTTAGTATAGCAAAGGTCTAGTGTAGGGTTTCTCAACCAGTGTGCCATGCAACGTTGCTAGGGGTTCCGTCAGAGATCGTGATTTAAAAAAAAACATTGTTTTTTTGAACTTCGCAAGATGCTAGTGCTCGCAGTGGTGGACAGTGACTGTGCAGCTCCATTAGAGGTCTTCCAGCCTCGTATGGCAGTGTGCAGAAGGGCCATGTTTATTTGGTGGAGTCCATTCTCAGGTTTTGACACAAGATAGAGAAGGCCATTGCTAATTGGTGAGCACTGATGGGAAGATGGTTAGTTGTTGAGGAGCATGAAGTACGTTTTCTGAGCATTGAATAGACTCGCCCAACTTACGCTATGACATCTGCCTCTCCCTCCCGAATTACCTCCCCCAACTTCCCCTTATGTGCCGCCAACCGACTTATGGGAGCAAACAAAATATCAGTGTAGTAAAAAATTGGAGGGAGTTTTTCATTCGGTCCAGTGTGGCGATTTTTTGAAGAGGACGGTGTGAGATGGAAGATGAGGACTCTAGGCCTAGGCCTGGGGACAATTCTGATAAGATTAATGACGAAGAACTACAATCATCTGAGTCATTTCACTGCAAGTGCAACAATGGACACAAAAAAAGTCTGTCCTTACAATGAAAGCTACTTATCCATGGGTTATACGTGGACTGGGGATCCGAGTTGTCCTGTTCCGTTGTGCATAGTCTGTGGCAAACAACCTACAAATGTAGCAATGGCTCCAGCAACATTGAAAAGATGCTTGACTACAGATCACAGACATATGACACATAAAAGTTCTGATTATTTTAAACAACTATTGGAATCTCAAAACAAACAGATTAAAGCTTTTGAAAATAAATTCACAGTCAGTAAAAGGGTTCTGGAAGCAACTTATTTAGTAGCTTTAAGACCAGTTCACTAGAGAATGTTTAAAAACTGTGAAAATCTGGACAAAGAGCATACCAATCCCCTGCTACATATAGGAATCTGGTGGCTTAGCAGGGGAAGAGTTCTCAATAAGGTGTGTGATCTGAAAGGTGAATTTCAGGAGTACCTTCAAGAAAATAGTTGGGCAGATTTTGCCAAATGCTTTGAAGAAGAAAATTGGCTGCAGAAAGTAGCCTACTCAACCCACATTTTTCATCTTATGAACCAGTTGAACAAGTCTCTAAAAGGTCTTGGAGAAAATGTTTTGACTTCAAGTGATAAGATTCTTAGATTTAAAAGGAAACTGAATCTTTGGAAAAATCATGTTGCAAAAAGAAATCTTGATATGTTTCCACTGCTGCTTCGGCTTGAGAGTGAGGAAGGATATCAGAAAGTCTTAAGCCTTATTGAAAACCACCTGGAAGATCTGCAGAACAAAATTGAACAGTACTTTTCCTCCCTTTCAACACAAGTGTATGGCTGGGTGAGTGAGCCTTTCTCTGAATCTTCTGTTCAGCATGAGAACTTGACTTTGAGAGAGGAGGAAGAACTTTGTGAACTGCGTTCTGATCATGCAATCAAGATTTACTGACGTGCACCTGGGCAAGTTCTGGATTTCTGTGAAAGAAGAGTGTTCTGCCATTCATAGGAAAACAATGAACACTTTGCTGCAGTTTTCAACTTCTTACGTGTGTGCAAGCTTCTTGTTTAACAGGCATCAAGAGCAAGGATAGAAATTGTCTCCTTTCAGCTGAAGGTGATATCCATGTGCATTTATCTCAAGTTCAAGCTAGAATTAAGAAGTTTATTCTGTTTGCCTTATGAGGTTTTAAAATTTATGAAAAGGAAAGAAAGAGATTAATTTCACGAAGGTAAGCTAAACAACTATTTTTTTCAAGAAAGGTTGGCTAAATTGTTCATTCTCGAATCAAAAGAGCATTGATATTTATTTTTGGATTATTATATCTACACCTTACTGATTACACTAATGTTCCATGAGCTCTAGATATAACAATTTTTATGCTGGGGATCCCTGAGACCTGAAACTTATTTCAAGGGTTCCTCCAGGGCAAAAAGTTTGAGAAAGGCTGGTGTAGTGTGTTTGGACCTCTGATGCTGCAGGTTATATACTGATGGTAATTAAGCCTGGATTCCTTCAAACAAATTTGATTGAAACCCCTTAATCCCTTGAAGTGACTTAATCATACTTCTCAGATTTTGATCTACAGCTCAGCAGTTGTAGTTCTTTCAGTGCTTCAGATTATTTTGAAATGTGGCGAATGTTTATGATTCTTTAAGAGATATTATATGTGTAACATGTAGAAGAGAAAGTGCTTGTCTAACTTCGCTATCAAAATTTACAGCATTACAATTTACAGCATACAAGGGTCATTGTATTAAGCGTTAAATTTCCTGAATTATATTATGTGTTTTATATATTGCAGTTGTTATGATGGACTAGAAGACCTCTTTCAGTTCAGGATATTTTTGACCATCTTCCAATAAAAAAGGGAAATTTAGATATTTTAAGTGTTAAGCTTTGAATTAATGAGAAATTAGAGTATACAGATTGAATGTCAGGCTGGGCAGTTGAATAGGATTTTCTGCAGGTGACAAAGGCCAATTTCTAACGAATGTCACCCTCATTGTTGCTGCAGCAATCCATTTGATCTCAGCATGATTCATTGTCAGGTTAAGTGAGTGGTTCTAGTCTCAGTGCAGAGTGATAGGCAATTGTGACGGAGGCTAAGATGGCTGTCAAGCTTTTAAAACAAGAAAAAACACAAAGTAAAGAGCAGTTCATCCTTTGTGAGCTGATTGTAAAGATAGTTGGGTCATAAGGGATGGCAGAGATGAACACTTATCCAGTGCTCCAAAGTGAAGAAAATAGGGTTATTCAAATACCCATCGTGTTATTATATCAATATGTAAAGAAAACTTCTGTTTATTGAACTAAGTGACTCCTATCATACCTTTCCCACTATCATATTCAACCTTTTATGAAATAAATCAGTTTGCAATCCAGAGTAAACTCTGCCTGAAATGTTAATTGAAAAGCAATAGATAATACTTGTAGATCCAAACTAAAACCAGAATATACTGGAGACACTCAACGTGTGAAGCAGAATCCATCAAGATAAAAGGCTGAATTGACCTGAACCATTAACTCTATGTCTTTCTCCAAAGATACTGACTGTCCTGATGAGTACTTCCAAAATGCTCATCTTTGATTTCTGCCTCAGATGCTGTTGCTCTGCCTTTTTGACTGGTTGAGAAAAAAACATATGCAAATATATCCATTCCAGTTCACAGTGTAGCTTAGATGATTAGATTTTGCTATGGTGTGAGTAGATCATCTCCCACAGAATTCTGCTTAAAGGGGGAGCTGACACCATTGAACTTGAGAAATCATTCACAATCGTCTGCCACTTCATCAATTATATATAATCATAATGCCCAACCATTTTGAACCACAAAGTTAGTACTTAAATATGGACTAGTTATCTCAGAGTGCACAAGCTGAAATAATATTTTAAAATTGAGCTGGCTGTTGCAATTTCAGATATCTAATGTTTCAAAGAAATAGTTTTTTGATGATGCAATCCCAATTACCACGATTTCTTATCCAAATTATTCTCTGTTGGGGACAGAAGGCACTATAGGAAATGACACATAATTTTTCTTATACATTTTTCTGAATTATGATCTGGCTTTGAAAGGATTATAGTTCTGTCTACTTTTTGCACTGTTTTAAAGCTTACCATTTTTCTGTTATTTTCTAAAAATCGATAATGAATCTTATTTTCCTAAAAAAAAAGCTTAGACGCTTATTCAAACAACTTATCTCTCTGTCTGCCATGAAACACTGTTGCCCAAGTCTTTCAGGAACCTGCCAAGCTGAACACAATATAACTCAGATGCCATTCATTGAAGTCTCTTTGTGCCGTAAGTCTATAGAAAAGCCATATTGCATTGAATTCTGCTATGGCTTTCAAAGAAAAACACAGAAGAATTGTATCATCTGTGCTATTTTATACTTATGCAGCTATTGAAGCCGTGCTGTCTTGAACTACAACAAGCACAGAATCACCTAATTGAAGAAATGCCTTTTCACTCTTTATTATCATCACTAATTAGCAGTTTTAGTTGATTGGGAAACTGCAATATTGGCCACTGACTTATACAGCATGAATTTTAATCTCAGAGGCACAAGACTTTGCAAATGCTGGAACCTGGAGCACAAAATAAACGGCTAGAAGAACTCAGCTCTCGAGGAGCATCTGTGAAGCAAAGAGGTGGTTATCTTTTTGGCACGAGATCCTACATCAGGGCAGCCAGTATATAGAAGAGAGACGGATGCTGGTAAAGGATAGGTGGAACCAGATGAGGTAGGATGGTGGCCAGATGGAGCCAAGTGAGGTGAGAGAGAGGTATGAATAGTGGGGTGCTGAGACAGAGGCAGAAACATAAGTAAAAAGAGGCAGATGGATCCAGCTAGGTCGAGGGAGGGGGAAGGCAGAAATAGAGATTGGTAGGTAATAATTGGAACCAGATAAGGAAGGATGGAGTCAGGCAGAGGATGGAAATAGAAATCAAAGGGAGAGGGATCCTGAGACGACTGGTTAGAGTGAGAGAGTGTTGAGCTGAAATTGGCAATTCTGTGTTCATACCACTGAGCTAAAGGCTAATCAAGGTGAGTACGAAGTATTGGTCTTCTAGTCTGTACTTGGACTTACTATGACAGTGGATACAGCTGAGGACAGACATGTCAGTGTGGAAACTTCAAGGGGAATTGAAGTGCCATGCAGCCAGAGGCCCAAGATAACTGTTGCTGACAGAGTGTGGGTGCTTCACAAACAAACGCCAGGTTTATACTTGGTCTTTCCAAAGATTTGGTGTGTAGCCTTGTAATATGAGAGTAAGGTGCCATCACTGGATTGAATCTTCTGTCAGCTTTCAGGCTTGCTGATCTTCAAAGATGGAGTTTATAGATGTTACACTTTGAGTTTAACGTGCTCCATTAGGAGTGGTGATGTACGTGATTAGCAGTGAGTTGGTATCTTCACGAGGCAGTAATTCGCCCATAGAGGCAGCACAGTGGTGCAGCAGATAGTGCCCTTTGCCTCACAGCTACGGAAATCTGGTTTCCATCCTGTCTGTGTAGAGTTATTCTGTGCTCCTCTAAGAGCTCCAGTTGCTTTCCAGTGGGTGGTAGGTAGGTCATTTGGCTACAGTAGTCCCACACCACCAGAAACACCAACTTTCCTACAGTTATCATCTTCTTGAACTGACCTGCAGAGCCCTAATCCTACCTCACCAGCGGAATATGAACTCTCTCTTGCACTATCATGATTGTGTCAATTTTTGCACCAAATTTTGTTTTTATACAGTATTTTTCATCTCTGTCTTGAATGATTTATGTATAATTTATATTCTATGTGTTGTATGCGCCTAGTCCTCTGCTACAAGCAAGTTTTTCCATTGTACCTATACCTCACTGTACTTGAGCACATGAGGGAAAACTAAATTTGATTACGGTATGGGTGGATGGCTTGAGAATCAGGGCCAGTGGTGGGGGCCACGTTTGATGGGGGATAATTGTGGATAAATTCTTGATGGTTGACATTGATGCAGTGGACCAAAGAGTTCCGTGTTGTATGATTTTGTGGCTAAGTTGACAGGACTGTCTTGTTTGTCTGTTGCCATTGGCCCAAAAAGGAGCAACTCACCCTGAGTACGCCCTTAAATTTCAAGGAATTGCTACAGATCACTGGGGTGAAAATTAACACTTACATTCATTTAAAATGCCATTTTCTATCTTCAAGGCCACTCAGCTCCTGTTTCAGAAGGAGATCATTTGAATTGTGTACTACAGATGGAAAACTGCTGGGGATTTTCCATAAAGAACAATGTCTTCATATATTCTTTTCCTCTCCCTTTCCTCTCTCGCACCCAGTTTTCTCCCCCACATACAACTGTTCATTAAGCCATCACGTTAAGGGCAGCAAAAAAGGTCTGTCATCTCTGGTGGTGTTCAGGACTTCCTTCATCATGTCAGTAGCTTTCTCTTCGTTTATACTACCATCAGTCATGAAAGTCCTGGATGGAGACTCAGGAATATCATCACACTCAGATGCAGAAGGATTCTACATCTGTGGTCAGCACAACATTGTGGGCCAAAGGGCCTGTTATGTGCTGTAACTTTCTATGTTCTATGTTCATTGCTGTTTCCTTAACAATTTATTTTTACCAGTCAGGGTTGTTAGCCCTGAGCTGAAGCCCTGAACTTGGAGAACTGGTGGACCACTATTAGTCTGACCTCTACCCTTTGACCTGTTTGGCATGGGTGACCCTACCAAGAGCCAAAGCATAAAGCCTTCACTCCAGCCAACATAGCTGTCTGGGTCAGTGATGCGCACAAGCCTCCAAACCCGACAAGGCTGTTGTCCTCTTGGAGGAGTTTTTTTCATCTTTTCCTTTTCTTAGCTGTTTTTTTTTACAGATTTGATTCTTGTAATTCCTGATCTCCTTCTTCATCATTCCTGTTCACCCTTGCAGGTTACGGAGTTAGCTATCCCAGTTGTTCAACATGGTCCTGGATATATCTGGCGCCGCTCTATTGTTATTCACACCCCCTCCAGGGGGAAATGTATTGAGCTGAAATTTAAGGAAGTCAGAATGCATGGGATGTGGCACAAACTATCTGAAAATGTGGCCTTTATTTTGTTAGTTCCTAATTAATGCCAACTCCATTTAACCACAGCTATATTTAAATGTTATCTGGGGTACTTTGGTCACTTTTTAACGTTATAAAATCTACCAAAGTAATTAAAAAGTGGAAAGCAGAGTGTGTGAACAAAATGCAAGATCTGAGAAATTGCAGCAAAAACCTCCAATTGCCAAAAAAAACATTTCCCTCCAGTTAACTGACATCACAAGAATTTAAAGCAAAGACCGTGATGGACTTTAATTAATAGGTAACACTTCAATTCCAACTGATAATGGGAAGTCAAGAACGCAACAAATCATACACTCTGTGTCTTGACACTGAAATATTTTAATTTTAGGGTATTAACCACCTTTCCAAAAATAATGAAGTCAAAATCCGAAGTGATGACTTACTATAGCTGTGAAACTGCATGAAGTATATTTCAAGTTCAAATTTACAATTTACACATCTGTTTATTGAGGAAAACATAAACATAACTTCATTATTTTATCTAACAAAAATATGCAAATTTTAGGAAATCTGATTTGAGACATGTTATTGTTACCTGATTAATGTTTGCGTAATATGATTTGTTTTTTGAGCTGTAATGGTTCTTTGCAATGTTTGAAATAACTCCCAGGTTCACAACTAGTGTAAGAGGCAGTGGTGGAATAATTGCCTTATATTGCCAAAAATGTGATTGAGTTTTGATTTTACTGGAGACAAGAGTGATGAGAAGTTACCTTCTATGTGTTTTTGGTGAGAGATAGTGGAGAAATACAGAAGTGGCAGAAAAGATATGGGATTATTTAATTAATAGGATAACCCATAACTTCCTCTTTTGAAATAGTCAAGAACCCCAAAATCTAAGTATACATTGACATATCACGATACTAGAAACCTCTTAGTTAATATATCAAAGAATGTTTTATTGCCCCAGTTTTAGCATCATACACAAATTAGATGTTTCTGACATTGGAACAAAAGGTATTGATGAGGACACTGCAGTTGATGTAATCCACATTGACTTTATGAAGGACTTTATGGGAGACTCATCCAAAAATATATATCCTGCGGCAAATTGGATGTAAAAGTGGCTTGGTAATAAGCAGGGAGTTATGATGGAGGGCCCTTTTCTGGTTGGAAGCCTGTCCAATGGTGCACTGCAGAGATCTGCAACCCTTGTTGTTTGCTCTGTACAATACATTAATGGTTTTGATGTGAATGTAGAAGGTAAGATTATCAAATTCACAGACACCACAGTAATTGGAACTGTTGTTGAGGAAGATTATTTGGGCTATAGGACATTATTGATGAGTTAAAAAGGTAGAAATCATACATAGAATTTAATTCTGGCAAGAGCGAGATTAAGCAATTTGGGAGGACCAATGAGACTAGTAGATACAAAATAAAATCATAATCTCCTAGGCAGTACTGAGGACCAGATGGACTTCACTGTGCGAGCCTGAACACCCCTGAGGATGGCGGCACAAGTAGATGAAGGCATGTGGGATGGTTGATTTTGTTAGCTGGAGCAGTGAATCCAAGAGGAGGGGGGTTATAGTGATTTTTTTTTAAACGTTGGTTCGGCCGCAGCTGGAGTACCACGTGCAGGTCTAGTTGCCATATAACTAGGACGTGATTGCACTGGAGAGGTTGCAGAGGAGATTTGCCAGGATGCTGTTTGGGATGGAATATTTCAGTTAGGAGGAGAGGTTGGTTTTCTTTGGTGTGGAGGAAAGGGGACTGCATTGATGTATTCAAAATGCTGAGGATAAGTTAGACAGTAGACAGCTTTTCCCCTTGGTGGAGCTGCCATAAACTAGAGGGCTACAGACAGTGATAGGAAGTATCGAAGAGACTTAAGGAAGAATATTTTCATCCAGGGGTGACAGGAATCTGGAGTGCACTGCCTTAGGGGATAGTAAAGATGAAAACCTTCCAATTTTTTTTAAAGAGGATCTGATGAGTGCTTGAGTTACCAATGTATAAAAGGCTATGGTTCAAGTGCTGGAAAATGTGATTGGTACAAATAGGTATTTGATATTCAACATGGGTGCGGTGGGCCAAAGAACCCATTTCTACATTGATTAATTAAATAACTCTAAAAATGTAAGAAAAAATAATGTCTAATTTCTACAGTCTGAAGCCAAAAATTATGAATGTCTAATTCTTTGACTAATTGACAGCTAAGCTCTGAGTGCTCACAACTGATTTCCATAATTTAGTTGCTTATTAGTTGCGTAACACATTATATATAGTACAGAACTGTTATAAGGTCTGTTGTCCTGATTATTGTGAGCATTGATATGGAGAGCAACTGATCTATGGGTATCTCAGCACTCACAGATGCCACTTATTGTAACAGATATAAAGCAGTATTAAAACGTGTACTGGCTTTGATTTCCAGTTGTAATCTCGCTTCTAAACTTGAGATCAAATCTTTATGTTTCTTAAGCAGCAATTAAGTTATAAATGACCTGAGCCTTTGATTACTGCACAAGTGTATGACCTATCAGTTATTTATTAATAAATAATATATTTGAATTTTTTTGGGAGTTGGCTCACAATAGTAAAACAAATATTGTATTGTGTCTTTCTGACTGAGTCCATGGCAGATCTAAAAACAAAAGTTCCTGGCAGCAAAGAAGTGAGAGTTGTTTATTTAGGTTTTGCACCTTTTCTTTTGCAAAACCACTAAGAAAATAGAAGTAAACAGAATTCAACAATGACTCTGTAAATAACAAGTAATTAGACATTCTGTGAGCTCCCACATAATCACAGTCATAGGTGTAGTGCGTGTGTCAAAAAATGCAAATTTACAAATGTGTTAAATAGTATCCATTAATTTCTTGTGATCCACGCTAACACCTATCCGCTAAACACAAGTTGTGGAGTTACATTTCTGTGTGTTCCAGTGTGCACGTGTTGTCAACGTTTTGCGCCTTACTTTGTTCCATGAATGATACTGCAGAGAATGCAGACGTGAAAATGTATGTTCATGGAGGTATTTTAGAGATGATAAGAATTAACATTATTACAGGATATTTGAATGAAAACTACTATGCTTGATTTTATCTGTAAAAACAATTATTATGAAAATAATGGTTGATAATTTTTCTTGTAAATCTCAGCTGTGACTATAATCAGAACAGTTGAACTTTGGCACTGTTTTCAGATTCTGCTTCATGCTGAATATATCCTGAGCTGCATCCAGCAGAGGCTAAGTTATGCAGTAGTCCTCCAAGCTGTCTTCCCTTTAGGGCAGTTGCAAAAGTAACTAACTGCCTCTGGCCAGCTGGCAGCTGTCACCTCAAGATATAGTCAATGGTGTGGAGGGAACCCTTGTGGAGAGATATTGCTTAAAAAAGGGCAAATAAAGAATAATAAACAAATAAAATGCACATTAGGCAGTTCATATTGGGCAAAAAGCACTTAGTGTGTGAACTTCCACTGGGAGTTCAGTATTGCAGGTTGTTGCAAAATATATAAAGGAAAAGCCTACAAAAAATGGTGAATACAGCTCTGCTCATCACAGGCAAAACCCTCCCCACCATAGAGCACATCTACATGGAGCGCTGCCACAAAAAAAGCTGCATCATCAAGGACCCCTACTACCCTGCACTGTCTCACTGCTGCCATCGTGAAGAAGGTAAAGGCGAGTTAGGTCCCACATCACCAGGTTCAGGGACAGTTATTACTCTTCACCCATCAGGATCCGGAACCAGCGTGGATAACTTCATTTACCGTGACTGTGGACTCACTTTCAAGGACCCTACAACTTCTGTTCTCAGTATTTTTAATTTGCAGTTTGTCTTCTTTTGCACATTGGCTGTTAGTCAATTTTTGTCTTTAATTTTTCATTGATTCTATTGTATTTCTTTACTTTAAGTTGAATGCCTACAAGAAAATGAATCTCAAGGTAGTATATGGTGATATATACATATTTTGATAATAAATTTACTTTGAACTTTGTAATTAGAAATTACATTATGCTGATGCAGGAGTGAGGCAGAATGGTGGGGAGGAGGTCAAAGATTTGATAATTGATGAATAGAGGATTTGATATGTGTGTTCTTGCTGGCACTTGGTGAAAGTTAGTATTAGTAGCTGGGGTGAGTAGATGTGACAATCAGGGGATGGGTTTTGCAGTTTTGACAGGGGGAAGGCTGTAAGTCTTCACTCTAGCCTTTGAAATTTCAACATTGATGATTTTTAAAATTTTTTATTCTCCACCCCCCCCCCACCCCCCCACAGGATAGCAGGAAACCAGTAATAGTGACTTACCTAAACATGCTTTGCCACTGTAGCAACTGAGTCCTGATTGATTGGGTGGGAGCTAAATCTTCAGATACAAATCAAAAAATATGCAAATGGCAGTTTAATGTTTTTGCTTGTTTCTTTCTGATTTGTTGGCCAAGTTCCATATTGTTTTGGGAGCGGTGTATATATTTTATTTTTTGGATTCCCGTTTGTGCAAATTTACATGGGCTTTCACGTCATCATTAGCATTTGAGTTAGCATTTGGCAAGCAAGAGTGTTAAATTACCTTCAATACATATAACCACCACGATTAAGATAGACTCATGTTAAGTGGTGTGGTTCTGGCAAATAAGAATAGGTGGTGAAGGAAATGAAAAGCATTAGAGGAAAAATAATTACTACTGGTGAGTTCTTTTTTATATATAATTGCAATTCATGTTTTCTTGTATACCAGTAATGGACCAAGGTAACAAACAGCTGCTCAACTAGGCATATTTTCAGATGTGAAAATAGATGTTGCTAATGTACGGTGGATACAAATGAAAACAAAGTTCAATCGACTGTGAAGATTTGCAATTACTGCAGATCTGTTTCAGACAGGTCAGACACCCACAGATTTTGAAGTAAAGGTTTAACACTGAAGTACATCCAAAGATGCATGGAAAGTAAAGAAAGCTTGGAATTCACTTTCCCCGATAGAGCAATGTGGACACCAGTCAGCTAAAATAGTGTAGAGTAATTTCTGTCCCGACTACCACAGATAGGTTGGACCTTGCTCAGACACTGAGTGCTGGAGAATTGCTTTGCGTTCATACCTGATTGCTGGACAGTGTTAGAGTGCAGTCAGTGAGCCACAAGTGAAGATCAACCAGCCATTTTGGGACATCTGTAGTCAATTGGGAAATCCAGACTTGAGGAGAAATAATAGCATTACTTCATCAAGTAGGTGACATTTCTCCATTGGTTCAGGCCCAGTACTTTACTGAAATTTGATCAATTCACTTCTTAGAATAGTTGCTAACTATGAGCATATTTATCCTGTAAGGCCAATGCTTGCATTATTAATGTTGGGGGAAGAGGGGAATATAATATGTTTAAGAAAAGCTCTGAAGGGAATGATTATCTTAAAACCTGCAAATGATACACAAGAGATTTTGCATTGACTGTAATATCCTGTAGTAATATGACAATGGTGGGTGTTGTGGTCAGTTTCTGATTGTGACAATGGCAAATGCCAATAACTTCACCAGCAGTCCAACTGCAAGTTCTTTGTGATTATGGTCACCAGCCAGTGCTTTCCAACTGAAGCATGCCTTGCTTAACATAGTTCATTCACCTTAGTTGGATCCAGCTCTTTTACTTTTTTGTTCACTTGAAACAGATTAAGGAAGATCATAGTTTTGAAATCAGACCAGTTTTCTATCCAGCTCTGCATTAAAGTTCCATTCACCAGTACTCTGTAGTTCTTGCATGTTGTTGACGTTTCCACCTCTACCTCCATGCCGCATTTTGGTATCATGTAGTTTACAATCACTAACAAGGTAGCTCCTCTGGTGTTTATTTAGGTTTCCAAAGAGGTTGTCATTGAAATGACAACTACATTATTATCCCTCACTATTATAATGGATTCCTTGTTCTGTGCTGTTAAACCACTCTCTTAATTTTCCCCGCTGAAATAGCATACAGTTTTTAATGTTAAATTATAAATCCTCCTCCATTTTGAGGTAGGTCTTTGCCTTTCTTACAATCTACAATTCCCATGTGGCAATATTTCCAGTAATTTACCATAGTCCCTGCATTTAGACATGTCATCCGAACCCACTTTAAGCTACCTTATGCTTACCCTCTATTGCAATTGATTTTTGTTTTAGGTGTTTTTTCCTCTCAGTCTTCTACATCTGGTTTCTCCTCACCAAGTTTCATCCTGGTGGCCACTCACAAATCACATTAAACTTTCTCTTGCTGCTTTAGTTAATCTTGTTATGAAGATGTTAGTTCCAGCTCTTTAGAAACAGCTTATCTATGTTGCACAAGTCCCACCTTCCCCAAAACTGACCTCAGTCACCCAGATTGTGAAGTTTTCTTCTTGTTCTAATTGTTCAGACATGTGTCAGTTAATCTGATATGCCCTGGTGTTCCTACACACATTGCAGAAGATGCAATCGGTAAACATTTCAGGTGCTGTATTTTAATTTGAGGCCCTGGTTCCTTGATTACTCGGCAGTAGAACCTTAATCCTTTATGTGGTCAGTTCATACATAGCTCATGGTTTGCACTTGAATGATGTTGCATCTTTCATTCTTTTTCTTAATATGGCATCCATCCCCTATGTGTGTCTCCTTGATTTGTACTCACCTGCAAGTGGAAGCAATTTTTACCCATCAAACTCCTTCAATATTTTAAGGCTCACTCAAATTTCCTTCCTTTCCAGTCCTGATGAAGGGTCACGGCCTGTTTATTCCCCTTCATTGATGCTGCCTGACGCTGAATTCCTCCAGCATTTTGTGTGCATTGCTCAAATTACCAATGCTGTCCCTTTCCTAGTGAAGGAATTCCAGCCTTTACAAACTTTCTAAATGGTTACACCCTATATATCTGGTAAAATATCTGGTAATATCCTTGTAGAATGTCCTTGCACTTTACATGGTACTTCGATATCAGCCTGGATCTACCATTCTGGTAGGGGTTTTGCCTAAAAATGCATTGCCATTTCTGGTTTCTGCTTTATCTTCCAATTTTCTACACTAACTTGTCTTTCTTTGCTTTCTTATTTCGGAATATTTTGTCAACATCTTTTTTTCTAAGAGTTTCATCCTAATATTGCCTTCCTTAAAAGGATATAGATACAGTCGCGCCTTCTAAACATTTTATAGTTACAATCATTGGTATCTTAGATTATCTGGCAGAAAATTGCCTGGAGAGGAGTTCTTCTGATTTGGGCAGTTTCCGACACTCTGGAACCAGATTTCTTCATTCTGAGTAATATAGTGACAATCTATTGAAAGCTATATAAATTAAAGGCATTAGGCAAAATGAAACTAACGTCATACTGCTTGAAACACAGTTGATGTAGTTGGCACTAAAGTGATAGAAGGAAAGATTTTTAATTACAGGCTTTGCGGCTCTCTTGGAGATTTGTCATGGTGTCGACGTTGACTGACAGGATAGTAGTGGCTGTTCTATTCACTGATGAGAGCACCAAGATCAGCTCTGTGAAGTGGGAGTTTTACTGTCTTGGATTTGCAGATTATTGGCTCTCTCTTCTGCCTAGAATACTGTTTGTTCCTTTTCTGTATTTCAGACTTGTGCTTGTTCTGGCCAGATGTTTCCATCCCCAGCCTATATTATTCCAGTATATCCTATATTATTCCAGTACATTTGTCTACTTGGCACTGCAGCCTTGATAGGTGTGCTAAAATTGACTGCAAATTCTTGCCCAAGGTTGTGAGTATTCCAATATAAGTTTATCCATTTGAAGAGCTTTTACTTGTCTCAGTAATCCATTCACGAAGAAAGCCAGATATTAGTATTAAATAACCGTGTCAAGAATTTTTCCATATCTGCAGAACAAATTATTTTCTGCTATGGCCTATTTTGATCAATTTTGGATTAAAGCATTTTATTTTGTAAATCGCAGATTGAGACTTCTGCAACACTCTATTTGGCTACATGTAGCCCTTTTGATTTAATTCTATCTGCAATCCATTTAAATACCAAATGTTACTTAAGAGAGGGAAAAGTCAAATTGCATCACTCGAAGAAATCAGTCTTTGAAAAGTGTATTGACATAGATACAAATTGTGCAGTGAATTTCAACTCAGTTCAGTGGGGTGATGAACTACTAACATTCAGTATGCCTCTTATTTTACTATCATCACTTGTGTTCACTTCTTAGGAAAGGTCTCAGTTAACATAATCATACTGGCCTAACAACTGTGGACCCTGCTTCATCTCATATTTCCTGATGACACTGGAGACCATTCAATCTACTGAATCTATGCTGATCTTTGAGTTATCCCATCAGCCCTATTCCCTGCTTATTTAATGGTGATCTGTTTTCTCTCACCTGTCTCTCCTGATCTTCCTTTGAATTAATTTTTGAAGTTACAACACACATAATCATTTAGCAGAACTACTTAACTTATTAACTAGCACATCTTTGGGAAGTGAATGGAAACTGGAGCATCCTGGGGAACCTGACAGAGTTACAAATGGGTGTGCACACTACTCACAGAAGGCACTGTAGGTCAGGGTCAAACCCAAGACACTGGAGCTTTGATACTGCAGTATTATGAGCTGTGGCACTGTGCTGTTACAAGTACATCAGTACTCTGCTCCAACTTCCCCACTTCCTTCTCCCCCATTCACCAGGCCCAAGAACGAAAAAGGCAGTAAAGGTTTCAAATTTCTGCTCTGCCTTAGGATAGTGAAATCAGCATAAAACTTTAAAGAAAAATACTAAATTAGAACCAGTACAGGTGGCCCCCGCTTTTCGAACGTTCGCTTTACGACAGCTCGCTGTTACAAAAGACCTGATTTTGCTAACCAAAGAGGATTTTCACTTTTACGAAAAAAAGTTGCCTGTTTTATATGTGTGTTTATCCTGAGAAAGACTACCATGAACGTGAAGCCTTGTGCGGGCAGTTGTGTGCGCATGCGTGTACGTGCCGACTTTTTTTCTCTAAATTGATATCAGCTTGCTGTCTTCCTGATTTTGATAAGTGAAGCTATACTGTACATAAAATATTTCTGTATTTATGTGTATATTTACCATATCATTCCTGCTTTTACTACATGTTCGTGTTATTTTAGGTTTTATGTGTTATTTGGTTTGATTTGGTAGGTTATTTTTTGGGTCTGGGAATGCTCAAAAATTTTTCCTATGTAAATTAATGGTAATTGCTTCTTCGCTTTATGATATTTTGGCTTACGAACGGTTTTGTAGGAATGCTCTACCTTCAGATGGCGGGAGAAACCTGTATAAGATGAGACTTATACAAAGGTTAATTCTTTGTTTTTTTATCATGACAGGTGTTCCTTTGCAAAGTGTTTGCTAGATGGTGAACCACACTGTCAGTGAAAGATGTGAAGACATTACATTGATACTGTAGCTGCAACACTCAGATTTCATTAATTCATTAGCTTCGCGAAGGGTCTTAACAGAAAATCTGTCGGCTGCTCTTCTTAAGCATCCCTCAGGATTAAGATGACTTCATTTCTATGGGTTCTGAGCTGGCTGATGAGGCTGATGTGGGTGGGATCTGTAGAGTCTGCTGCAGGTTGGGTGGGTGTGACTTTTAGCTTGTGTAGTTATTGTAAGGATGAGCTACTTCCACTGGGTTCTGCGTGCTTCCATTCAAGAGACCAGAGGGCATTTTATTTTATAAAATTGAATTGCCAGAGGAATTTTTATTTTGTCCTGCCAGTGGATTTGGAGGACTTAAAAAAAGATAAGATTGTGCTACCTCCCTTGTGCATGATGCATGTTTCCTTTTAGTGTGCAGCAGGGCATTGATCACACCTGCCTGGTAAACCAAGGGCTTTGTGCCAGGTTTAAATCTCTTTATCAGGTTTAAGACTGCAGTGGTTTACTGAAGTGTGGTGAATGTTATCACTTATGTCAGTATTCAATGAGAGGTGGTACTTGAGTTGCAGAAAATGATCTATGTTTTCTGGAGTCTTCAATTGTTGTGAGGAGGTTAGCAGTGGACCTTTGTGCTTTGCATAATTATCAAAAGGCTCATGGTAGGTTGAGCACTTTTCCTTTCAGCTTGTTGGTTAAATCTAGACCAGGCAGATGAGTGTTGGTTATGAGGTGCATTTTTATTGGTAGAAATATGAAGAGGAGGGTCGGAACAATGACATGGATTTGCTTGACTTTAGCTTACACTGGAGTTGATTCTGTAACAGGGTCTACTGGTTAGATATTGGCATTGGATTTCTTCTTATCGCAGTCATAGGATTGAGATGTATTTGTGAGGGCAGCTAAAGATCCTTCAGTCTACCACAGTTGACAAGAGTTTGTAAGATTGGTAGAGGGCCTCTATAGTGATTGATGCTGGTCCCTTCATCTTACAATTTTCACTGCGCATTTTGGTGGACACAATCCCAACTACAATTTGAAGAGTCCTTCGTCCACTCCTTGCAATGGTTTTCCTGGTGGCAGACATTGGGGACACCCCACTGTAGTTACTGGAATCAGATTTGTCTCCTTTCTTAGAGGGCCATGATTATGCTAACTCTAACAGTGAAGAATCCATCTATATTGTGGTTATTGGTTGGTTGCTTTCCACCCCCACAGCAGTCTCTTCTTCAGCAGAGGTGACATTTATTGGATCTCAGTGTTATTTTGCTTCTGGAGCTGATACCCTTCCCCCTCCCCCCCTTTGCAGTGTGATGGAGGGTTTAGTTGAAGAACACGTTGTATTTGTGGTTAGTTAGCTCGCCAATCTCCTGGTCATTTGCAACAAACCATTCCATTTGGTTTCTGGTGGAGAAGGCAAGAGTCTCTTCAGGTATGTCATATATGGTGGACGTTGGGGCATTCTAGGAACTCTGGACACTGCAGGTACAGCTGGTTGAGCGATGCCAGGCATCTGTGCACCACTGATTGACAAAAGCTTCCTTGCTGAATGCATGGGGGGGACCTCTGACATTGACAGTCTTGTGGCAGAGTTTCCTTTACTGCCATTGTTTTGGGGCGGGATTGATGGGTTTGAGACAGATTAGTCTGTTGACGGGATCTAGTCAATAACATCACATATTGTGTTAGTGGATTAGAGAGGCAGTTGACCTGAATGAACACCATCAGTTAAATACACAACAGGGAAGCTCTTACAATAGGCAGAGGGCAATAGTAAATTGGTTTATTATCGTCAAATGTTCTGAGGAACAAAGAAAAAAATTGTTTTGCAATATCATTAATACAGATCATTTCAACACATTGGTACATCATGGTCGTACAAAAAAACCCAAGAAATAACAGTTACAGGACCATAACCAGGTAGACTGTGAGGCTGAGACCATCTGTTCATATTAGGGGACTGTTGTATCATCTTACAAAAGCAAGACAGTTAAAAGTTGTCCTTGAGGCTGGTGGTACATGCTTGTAGACGTTTGTGCTTTCATGTTTATTCTATCTTATGCTTAATGTGTCTTTGATTTTGTTGGCTGTCTACACAAGACAGAAAGAGGTGTGGATCGAGTCTGTGGAGGGGAGGCTAGCTTTTGTCACCTATTGAGCTGTGTCCACAACTCGCTGCAATTTCCTTTCATCTTGGGCAGAGCTAAGACCATAAAAGCAAGGAGCTGAATTAGACCACTTGTCCCATCGAGTCTGCTCCGTCATTTCATCATGGCTGATCCATTTTCCCTCTCAATCCCATTGTCTTGCCTTCTCCCTATAACCTTTCACGATCTGACTAATCAAGAACCATCAACCTCTAGTTAAATACACCCAATGACCTGGCCTCGACAGCTGCCTGTGGCAATGAATTCCAGATTCACCACCCTTCAGCGAAAGAAATTCCTCCTCATATCTGTTCTAAATGGTCATCCCTTTATTCTGAGACTGAGCCTTCTGATCCTCAACTCCCCCACTATAGGAAACGTCCTCCCCACAACTACTCCATTTAGGCCTTTCAACATTCAATAGGTTTAAATGAAATCCCCCCTTATTCTTCTAAATTCCAGTGAGTACAGGCCCAGAACCATTAAATGCTCCTCATACAATAACCCTTTCACTTCCAGAATTATTTTTGTGAACCTCTTCTCGCTAGTATTAGCAACTGCACTCACTTCTTCCCCTTTACACACTTGAATTTCTGGCACACTACTAGTGACTTCCACGCTGAAGATTGGAGACTGAGGCAAAATACTTATGCTCCCACCATTTCCTTGTCCCTCATATTACCTCTCCAGCATCGTTTACTAGTGGCCTGATATTTACTTTCACCTCTCTTTTACTCTTTACAGTATAACTTTTGGTATCCTCTTTGATATTATTGACTAGCTTACCTTCATACTTCATCATTCCCCTCCTTATAGCTTTTTAGTTGCTTTCTATTGGTTATTAAGAACTTCCCAATCCTCTGTATTCCCACTCAGTTTTGCTCTATCGTATGGCCTCTCTTTTGCTTCTGTGTTGTGTGTAACTTCTCTTGTCAGCCACAGTTGCATCAGCTTCCCTTTAGAATACTTCTTGTTCTGGTATGTATCAATTCTGCAGCTTTCGAATTGCTTCCGGAAACTCCAGCCACTACTGTTCTTCCGTCATCCCTGCTATTACCTGCTTCCAATCGACTTTAACCAGCCTCTGTAATTCCTTTTACTCCACTGTAATACTGATACGTCTGACTTTATCTTCTCCCTCTCAAATTGCAGGATGAATTTCATCATATGATGATCACTACTCCCAGGTTTCCTTTACCTTAAGCACCCTAATCAAATCTGGTTCATTATATATAACCCAATCCAGAGTAGCCTTTCCCCTAGTGGGCTCAACCACAAGATGCTCTGAAAAATAGGCATTCTACAAACTCTCTGTCTTGGGATCCAGCATCAACCTGATTTTCCACTCTACCTTCACTCTGAAATCCCCCATGGCTATTGTAACATTCCCCTTACGACATTCTTTTCCTATCTCTTGTTGTAATTTGTACCCCACATCCTGGTTACTATTTGGAAGGCAGTATATAACTCCCATCAGGGTTTTTTTTAACCCTAACAGTTTCTTAACTTTACCCACAAGGATTCTACATTTCCCGGTCTTATGTCAGCTCTTTCTGAGGATTTGATGCTTTACCACCAGAGCCATGCCAACCCCTCTGCCCACTGGTCTGTTCTTTCAATATAATGTGAGAAAGCAGTAGTATTCCAAGCTGCGATGGATCCTGATAGACTGCCTTCCATGGGGCTTCTATAAAAATTAGCGAGAATCAAAGGAGGGCATGCCTCCTGAGGACGTTGAGGCAGGTTCTTGGCCATGTCTACATGGCTGGACCAGGACGGGCTACTGGTGATGTTCACTCCTAGGAACTTGAAGATCTCAACCTGTAAACAGGAGCATGTGCACTGCCAATGACAGGCTCCTTCCTTTTGCTAACAAAAGGGCAAGGTTATTGTCATTATCTTATGCTACCGAGCCTTCTGTCTCCTTCCTGACTCGGACTCATTGCTATTTGAGATTCTGCCCACTACAGTGGTGTGTTATCTGCAAACGTGGATGAATTTAGAGCAGAATCTGGCCACAGAATCATCTGTGTACAGGCAGTAAAGTAAGGACTGAGTACGCAGCCGTGCAGATCACCGGTATTAAGGATAATTGTGGTGGAGGTGTTGCTGCCTAACCTTACTGATAGTGTTTTTTTTGAAGTGAACATAGGGAGGTGTTGAGTCCCTGTCTTTCAATGAGGGAAATAGGAATGGAAGTAAATTGTTTTGATGATGCACACTGTTTATGCCTATCGTTCTTCCTCTTCCCATCATGATGTTAGCACTACTGTTTTGGTCTGCACACCAAGCACAATAGTTACGCACTAACTTCTGAGTATAGTGAGGTCTGCTATGATGATAATCCTGTTAATTTATCAGCGTGAGTCCCCGTGGACCAATGTGATCCCTTATATACTTCTGATATAGATATATGATACAGGTCACATTTTAATTGTAAATCCATCTGCAAATTAATGATGTGATGAGCAGTCAATCAGCTATCTCCTTTGATTTCAAATAATATTGAATTGCAATGTGTAGAATTAGCATGTCAAAGAAATATAACAGTTGTTTGTTTAAAAGAGACTCTGATTTAAAGGACATTATAAAAGTGGTTCCTGATGTCACTTTGGAATAGGATCAGAGATTAAGTGCCATGTGTGAACACAAACTGTGGATTCTTGGGCATGATGTAGAGCTATTTTATGTTTTGACTTAGTAAAAACAGTAATCTTGCCTTCAGTGCAAATAGTAGATATTTGTTCACTCTATACACAGACAATTTGAGTAGAGAAAACATTTTGTTTTGATACATGTTGGTACTAATAAAAAATGCACAAAGATATCAGGATCTATGTTGTAGAGGTATACATTCAAATCAACTCCAAATCAAGTCAAGTTTAAATCTAATCCAAGACAGAAAATGCTTGAAAAATTCCTAAGATTGGGTTGCTTCTCTGGAGATAGAACTGTGTTAATGTTTTAGGTTGATGACCTGAATGCTTTTATATTCTGCAGTTGTTCCTGTTTTGAAAAACTAAATACTGTAGTTGAACGAGACCATCTTTTTCTGTCTGATGTTGAAAGGTCATCAACCTGGAATGTTACCTGTGACTTCAGCTCAAATCCAGCCTGAAAAGCTGAGCATTTTCAGCACTTTCTGTTTTAATGTCCCACACACTCGGAATTTTATATATCTCAATTAGAACATCTTGTATTCTCCACTGTCCTGTAGAACGTAGGCTGATTTTGCTTCATCCTTATTTAATAGACGATCCCCTCATCCCTTTTGAACCTTGGTGGTATCACCCTAAAGCAAGTATTTGTTGAAGAACAGAGGGATCTTGGAGTGCAAGTCAATAACTCCCTGCAGAAGACATACAGCATGCTTGCCTTCATCAGTGTTGGCATCAAGCAAAGAGCTGGAAAGTCTTGTTGCTGTCTTAAACTTTTAAGTTGCACTTTGAGAATTGTGTATGGTTCTGGTCACCACATTATAGTGAGGATGGGGATTTTGGAAAGGGTGCAGAAAAGCTTCATCTCCAATGCTTAGCGAATATTAGCTTTAAGGAGAGGTTGGACAAATTTGGATTGTTTTCTCTGAAACATTAGCAGCAGAGGGGAGATATGATGTAAGTGTATAAAATTATGATAATTAGAGTTAGGATAGATTTTTTTCTCAGGATGGAAGTATCACATACGAGAAGGCATGCATTTAAGATGAGAGGGAAAAGTTCAAAGGAGATTTCCAAGGCAGGTTTATTAAAAAAAAACCTGGAATGTGCTGCTAAATCTAGTGGTGAAAGGAAATATCATAGAATATTTTAAGAGACATTTAGACAGACACCTGCTAAGGCACAAGCAGATAGGGTTTGTTTAATTTGATGTCATGGTCAGTAACGATATAGTGGGCCGAAGAGCTGGTTGAAGTGTTCTTTGATCTATACTGTTGAATAAGGAACACTTAGTGAAGTCCTGTGGAAACTCTGGTTTGGCTCAAAGTGGTAACTTCTCCCATGATAACTTAAATGTGCAAACATGTGTGTGTCCAATTCCAATAAGGAGTTTGTACGTTCTCCCCACGAACAGCGTAGGTTTCCTCTGGGTGCTCCGCTTTTCTCTCACAGTCCAAAGATGTACTCATTAGTATTTAATTGGTCATTGTGAATTGTCCTGTGATTAGGCTGGAGTTAAATAGGTGGGTTGCTGCGTGGTGTGGCTCTTTGAACAGAAAGACCTGTCCTGTCCTGTACCTCTAAATAAAATACCAACAACTGAAAATAGTCTGTGGGACGAGTTTGTATTAAAACCAAAATCTTATGCGTGTAGGGAAATATTTATATGTTTATGAGTGTCTTCTAGACATTTCTCCAGAAAGACTCAGTTCAACCTTGCTTACGCCCCCTGCAGAATATAAATTCTGAATAATGTTTGCAGTGTAAGGTCTGTTTGCACACACTTGTTCTAAAATTTCTGATGACCTGAAACACTAGCTCAGTTCAGTTTCTAAGGATGTTTTCTGACCTGTTGAACATCCTTAGCATTTTGTGCTTTTATTTCTGATTTTAGTATGCATCACAGACTAAGTTGATTTAGTTATTTTTTCCCCACAAACAGTTGTTGTGGTGCAACAAGGGTACTTACCTTACTGAGGGCAGAATTCATGAATGGGGATGACATTAGAATGCAATTTTTAAAAAATCCACTAACAGTAGACTGATGCATCTTTTTGAAAGCATATAGAGGAGAAAATGAGCATGCATGTACAGTGTGAAATTCAAAGTACAGGGCGCTAAACTCCACTCAACTGAACACAGGAGTCAAGATTACCCATCTAAACTTCGGGTGCTTTATTTATGACGATCAAATCACATATTCGTAAGAAATTAAGAATATATCAAACTCGACTTACAAGTAAAATATACACAACATGAGTAGCAAAGTTTTAAAGAATGCGAGAAGATTAACACCATGTAAATATTCATTAAATTACCAAGGCTGGTTGAACACTGTACCAATAATTGGGAATAAACTTTCACATAATATTAACACAAAATATTGTTCAGATAGCATTCTCATTTATGAACTAAGCCAAAACTTACAGACGATGGTTTTGATGATGCATACAAGGGAAAGACAACACAGGCTTTGTGTAAATGTGCTTCAGTCTGATTTAAAAACTCCGCCACAACAAAATGACTGCCCTCACATGATCCAACTGAATTTCAAATTTTAAGGTAGCGGCAGTCAGAATAAAAGAGTGCTATATTTCAAATAAAAGCCTGAACTCTCCCTGCCCGCTTGGCATCTTTAAAGATATCACAAACAGTTAATGCAACAGGATACAATGTTCTGTCCTACTTTTTCAGAAGGAGGACAATCTCTGACATAGGCTTGAAGAACTTCTTGCTTGAACCTTGCTTTGTCATCTTGAGCTCTACTTGGCGAATCCTTCTGTGAACATGTGTCCTTGATGCTCCACCTGTTCACGATAGTGGCAAATGAACAACGTGGAGAAGTGATGCTTACCAGGCAAAATAATGGGGTTCCTCTGAATACGTACACAATGCTGGAAGAACTCAGCAGGTCAGGCAGCATCCATGAGAAAAGAGTAGCCAACATTTCGGGCCGAGACTCTTCATTAGGAATGGGGGGGGGGGAAGAGAGGTCGGAAGCCCAGTAATAGAGATAGGGGAGGGGGTAGGGACTAGAGGTGCCAAGTGGAAAACCAATCAGAGGAAAGATAAAGGGGGGAGGGGGAGGGGATAAGCATGAAAGAACTGTAGAGATAAAGAAGCAGTAAGTTGAAAGGGGAGAGAGGCAGAGAGGGACCTGGGATAGGGGAAGGGAGGGGGAGGGAATTACCGGAAATTGGAGAATACAATGTTCATACCACCAGGGTGGAGGCTACCCAGACGGTAGATGAGGTGTTGCTCCTCCAACCTGAGTTTGGCCTCATCATGGCAGTAGAGGAGGCCATGTATGGACATATCTAGATGGGAATGAGAGGCAGAGTTTAAGTGGATGGCAACTGGGAGGTCCTGTCTGTTGTGGTGGACAGAGCGGAGGTGCTCGACGAAGCGGTCTCCCAATCTGCGTCGGGTCTCACTGATGCAGTAGACAGTAGGGAATGGCATTTTTGCATTGGGCAGGGTGGGAAGAGGTATAATCAAGATAGTTATGGGAGTCAGTGGGTTTGTAGAAGATGTCAGTGGATATTCTGTCTCCAGAGATGGAGACCGAGAGATCAAGAAAGGGGAGAGAAGTGTCCGAGATGGACCAAGTGAATTTAAGGGCTGGGTGAAAGTTAGAGGCAAAGTTGATGAAATTGACGAGCTCAGCATGGGTGCAGGAAGCAGCACCAATGTAGTCGTCGATGTAGCGGAGGAAAAGTTGGGGAATGGTGCCAGTATAGATTTGGAGCATAGACTGTTCCACATAATCCACAAAGAGGCAGGCATAGCTGGGACCCATGCGAGTGCCCACGGCTACACCCTTGATCTGGAGAAAGTGGGAAGAACCAAAGGAGAAGTTATTGAGAGTTAGAACAAGCTCCGCCAACTGGAGGGGTGTGATGGTGCTGGGAAACTGGTGGGGTCTGTTATCCAAAAAGTAGCGGAGGGCTTTGAGGCCTTCTTGATGGGGGATGGAGGTGTATAAGGATTGTACATCCATGGTAAAAATGAAGCAGTCGGGGCCGGGGTATTGGAAGTTATTGAAGAGGTGAAGGGCATGGGATGTATCCTGGATGTAGGTGGGGAGAGACTGAACTATGGGGGATAAAATGGAGTTCAGGTAGGCAGACACAAGTTCGGTGGGGCAGGAGCAGGCTGAAATTATGGGTCTGCCGGGACAGTCAGGCTTGTGGAACTTGGGGAAGAGGTAAAACCGAGCTGTGCAGGGTGTGGGAATTATGAGTATTTTGGCTGAGGGAGGAAGATGTCCGGAGTTGATGAGGGTGGAGGTGGTGCGGGAGACAGTGGATTGAAGTTTTTTGGTGGGGTCCTGTGGCAGGAGTAAGTACAAGGAGGTGTCAGAGAGCTGCCATTTGGCCTCAGTGTGGTAGAGGTCCGTCCGCCAGACCACTATGGCACCACCTTTGTCTGCAGGTTTGATGGTGAGGTTGGGGTTAGTGCGGAGAGAGTGGAGGGCAGTGCGTTCAGAGGGAGTGTGGTTAGAATAGGAGAGAGGGGTGGTGAAGTTGAGACGGTTGATGTCTCGGCGACAGTTAGAGATGAAAAGGTCGAGAGCAGGTAGAAAGCCCGATGGGGGTGGCCAGGAGGAGGAGTAGCGTAGAAGCCGGGAGAATGGGTCATCACTGGGGGTAGGGGGGAATCCATGTTGAAGTAGTAGGCTCGGAGATGTAGACGGCGGAAGAAGAGTTCAGCATCATGGCAGGCACGGAACTCGCTGAGATGGGGGCAGAGGAGGACAAAAGTAGGGCTCTTACTGAGGATAGAGTGTTCTGCCTCAGATAGGGGTAGGTCGGTGGGGATGGTGAAGACACGGCAAGGGTTGGGACTGGGTTTAAGGGAGGGTAAGGAGTGGGAAGTCTCAGGAGGAGGAGGGGTGTTGGGATATTCAGGGAGAGCGGGCAGAGGGGAGGATGAGGGATCGGAGGGATGGAGAGGGGATGAGGGATGAAGGGAAGGCTGGGAGTCAAAATGAGAATAGGAGGTAGCAGGGGTATAGGACAGGTGGCAGGATCCCACGGCAGCACCGATGGTCCTGGCCATAGGATCCCGGTCTGAGCCGGACCCGGAGCTGGGGCCTCCGGAGCTTGTAGGCCGCAGGGCGTCAAATCTGTGGTCAGAGTCCAGAGAGAGAGAGTTCATGGGGTTCCCCTCTAAGCTGCTCAAATCTGCATTTTTTTTAACAAAACGAGGAGGAATCCTGTATGAATATGCCCATTTCTTCTCATTCCAAGCTCTCCCAGGTGCCTGTAAAGTTTGCTTTTTCTTCTTGCGCTCTTCTTCAAGTGAGCAATGGTGCTTTTTTGAGTTAATTTCCGTAAAACCATCACTCACCGTTGACACAGACTGTTGCTCCACCACAGCTATGGATGGGCAATTACGCACAATGACACTTGCATAATTAATTAAATCAAACTGGGCTAAAGCATCAGTCTTCCCTTTTGGCTTTTTCCACACCTGGGTTTACATCCTTTTCCTTCTTTTTTGCTGGGTACATCCTTAACTGTATTTTGTACAGCTGTTGGGTCATTGGGAGCCATGCACTCTACATAGACACTGCCCCCATTCACTGCTAATCCATTCTGATCACAGTTGTTTGTCTACATACCTTTTGGTCCTTTTCATTTCTGGGAGTGGTCCATTAGTCTGGAGATTTTCCACCATACCCTGGATTTGTCCTGCAGTTTTGTCTAGCAATTGGGCGTTGGAGAGGGAAACTATGTTTAGCTAATTCTTTTCTCTGCCCAAGCCCTGTATCTGCTACATCTACCTCAGGAGGCAGCTTATTCTAGGATGTTCTATTTATACTGATGCTTTGAGAGAGACCATGTTGAGGCTGTGAACTGGAGTTTACCTTTTCTTTAAGGTTAATGTGGCTTGTGCAAGGGCTGAACAGTGAAGGTCTCCCATTTTGCAGAATGTTTGTCTTCAAGCTGTGAACAGTAGGCTTGTGGATATCCCCTTCTAAATACTTACTACCATCATCCTAAGTCCACCCTCTATACCAACAATGTTGATATACTTCCTGGCCTTTAGTGCAGTGAGGATATCTCTCCCAAGCAGCTGTAGGGCTGAGTCGTATCAGCTAGAGGTGGGATCTGTTCAACAAGACTGTGGCAATTTTTCAGCAACGGGGCTAATGCTGTGGGCATCGTCTAAATAAGCTAAGCCAGGCAAACAACCATTTTTCTTTTGCTGAAAGCAGCTCCATTAACAGATCCTCAAGTTCTCTTTACTTTGTTATTCTTATGTGAAATCTTTGGAAAGCTGTCCAACTTTTGAAAAGTGTGCTTTCTATTACCTCCGGCGCACCGTAGCATTCATCAAGCCCATCCTAGGTCATTCTTAAAGCTGGGTTGTTTATATTATTTGCTCTGAAGCACCTAACATAGTTGGAGAATTCCTTACCAAGCCATTTTAACTGCAAGTTCAATTCCTCACCATTCATAAGTTCCAGGTCTTTGTATTATTAAAAGATGACTTCCATGCTCTGTAACTTTCTGGACGGTCATCAGTGTGATAGGTTGGTGCTCACAAGCTTTTTGTGTGCCAGATACTTCGCCATATCCATCATGGCTGAAGATGCTGACGATCTACTGGTAAACTTCCTTTGCACTGAGGCATGTTAAGCCTTGGTTGTAAGTATTTAGATTCATGCTGTCAAATCTTGGCATTGTCTCCACTGTTTTACAGTAGGGGATTTACTTTTCTTTTGGTGCTGGACAGGTAAGAGTTGAAGTCTTTCTGTACTTGGCTGTAAGCAACTTATTGGGAGATGACCATTGGCTACAGTGTGCTGATTGCTGTCTTTTTCCAAAGGGATAGGGAAAGTGTTAAAATGGAGTGTTGAGACTGTTGATAATGTGTTGTGTAGCAGGCATGCTCAGACTGCTGGTTAAGACTTCAGGCTTGGCCCCTGACATAATCATTCACACACTCAACGTGTGCCCTCTATTATGGCTGGGTGGCTTTTTCTACTGTAAAGCACCTCACCCTCCTGCTCCCTCCAATATCGCTGCATAGCAACTTCGGCCTCTTTTTGAAGGAGTAGGGCTTCCAAATTAGCCTGTAGCTGAGCGTTGTCTGTTTTTTTAAATGGCAGTCTCCCTCTGTACACGCGAAATGCTCGGGCAGCCTCCGCCTTCGCACTGGCCGGTGCCGCCGCCTGCAGCAACATCGCTATGGACTGCTGTCAGACGCTCTGTCTGGTGAACTTTGTCTTTCCTGTGGTGTTTGTCGTGTGCTTTGTGTATGTACCTCTCACCCATAATGGTTGTTGTTCACCGCCGTCGACTGCTCGTACGCTGTTTGGCCAGCTGCGTGCTCGACTGTTTACTGTACTGTGTGTGAAGTATACTGTTAAGCAGTGGGCAAACTCCACTCCGTTGAACACGGGAGTCAGGATATAGGTGTAAGCCCGGGGCGCTTTATTTTGGTGGCACGCACACATGTAATTGAGTAGGTGTAAAACTGAGAGAGACCAGAAAAATACTGTAAGTACTTAATGCAGCAAACTTTTGACCATCAAATTTCGCACCCATAAGAAATTAGAAATCTATGAAACTAGAATTAAATGTAAAATATTCAGAATTATACACAACATGAGTAGGCAAAGTTTTAAAGAATGCGAGAAGAGTAACACTGTGTACACATTCATTAAGTTACCAAGGCTAGTCGAATACCGTGCCAATAATCGGGAATAAACTTTCACATAATATTAACACAAAATATTGCTCAGATAGCGTTCCCCTGTATGAACTAAGCCAAAACTTACAGACGATGGTTTTGATGACGCAAACAAGGGAAAGACAACACAGGCTTTGTGTAAATGTGCTTCAGTCTGATTGAAAAACTCCGCCACAACAAAATGACTGCCCTCACATGATCCAACTGAATTTCAAATTTAAAGGAGTCAGCACAATCAGAATAAAAATCGGCTGGGCTATATTTCAAATAATAGCCTCTGCAATGAACCGTCTGTATATGAGGAAAGAGCCTGCATTTATTATAACATACTTTAAATAAATGTTTGTTCCCATTTCATGTCCGTTTACCAGTCTTTGATCATTTATCGTCAGTTCTGTATGCTGTAGTTCTGGTTAATTTGCAGACGTCCACATCCACTGGAGAAGCTGGTTCACCCTTAATTATCCTAGTGGTTACAATCTCAAATGGACTTTTTGAACATAATATATCCCTTTCAAAAATACTCCTCAGCAAAACAAAGCTCGAACATCTAGAGGACCGCAGCAGTTCAGCTTGCATCTGTGGAGGCAGAAGGATGGTCTATGTTTCCAGTCCAGGTGAATGCATCAGTCCAAAGCAGTCAAGTAGAAGTGTTTTGGGGTTTTGATAGAGTTACATTCATAGTTCAGAAAATCTGTCAGTTCAGTACCATCAAAGTACTAAGGTTGCTGGGTGATTGGATTGTTCTGTACTGCTACCAGGCTCGTTGGTCGACTGTTCTCTGAAGAGCCTTATATGCTCCCTTCCATTCTGTGGGAACCTTGCCCTATGGCTGCATATTGAAGTGAGAAGCATAACAGTTTCTAGCCCTATCCAGATTGGGAGCTGAAATGTACTCAGCGATGGCAAATTGAGCTGATGTTTATTGAAAATTACAACACTCCTGCTTATGCAGTAAATGAGCTCACTTACCGCTGCATAACTGTCTATTTAATAACATCCTCACTTCAGCATGTTACTCCAGTGATTTATTTCAGACTTTTAAGTGTTAATGATCATAACTAATAGGTGCTATTAAAAAGCCTTCAGCACAACATAAATTTTCCGGGGCAGTAAATTTTGCTGTTGTCACACTTTGTACCATTTCTTCATAACTACACTAACAGCAAATAGAGCTGTTTTTTCTGGTTCTCCTTGAATTTCATTTGGTCAATCTCCCCTCTCTTGTCATGAATGAAGTCTCTCAGATCAGATTTAAGTGCAGAACTGTATATTACTTTCAGAACTAGAAATTTATTCCAAAAATGTATGCATCTACTTTAGTTTCACTGCAGCAGTGAAGGTTTTTTGTCAGTTCTGGATTTTATTTTGCTCTTGGTTAAATGGAAAAGCCTATTTTCCCCATTTACTGCTTATGGAAGGAGTGTGGGATGATGGCGCCAGTGAACAATATGATCAAGGCTGACATCCTTCAGACAGTTCGTCAAAGTACTTCTTTCGCCCCTTTGTCTTTCAAATGTGGTTCTGCTACTGCTGGAGCCTGTGATCTACATTTGATGATGTGTTTTCGGGCTGATTGAGCAATCTGACACTTTGCTGTCTCTGAGGGGGTTCTGTGAGGTTTCTAGCAAAGTGTGCGGCCCAGTGACCAAGAAGCCTGGAGAAGGGGTAACGAGCCCATGATTGACTCCATTTCTTGCCGACCTTTCCACTCAAAGTATCACGGAAGATAGAAATCGTCGAGGCGAGAGCAGCAGGTGAGCTGGTGTTCATTCAGTGTGTCTATCAGCTGCTCGCTCGCTGTTGCTGGAGGAAGATGTCTGCGCGTGACAGTTTTCTCTCCCTCTCACTCACTGCTCCTGGAGGAAGATGCCTGTGTTCGAAAGGTCTCTTTCTCCCTCTCACTCGATGCTGCCAGAAGATGGTGCTGGAGTCCTGGGTCTTGGGCAAGGTTAATCGACGTGGTTTGTGGATTGGGTTCTGTGGTTCACGTTATGATGTGTTTCTGGTTTCTGGTCTCTCCTTTTTTGTTGTTATTTTGATAGGGGCGGCCTGAAGTTAACGAACAGCACAGAGCTAGATTGAACAGAACTGAACATCCATGGACTGTTGGCTGATTTGTGGCTTGATGTTTTATATTCTGTGTCTTTTGTTTGTTTGTTTTTGCCAGTTGCGCAATTTGTTATTTTTTTGCACGATGGGGGCTTGATGTTTTCCTTTGAATGGGTTCAGTGGTTTTCTTTCCATATTTCGTGGCTGTCTCTGGGAAGACGAATCTCAGGATTGTATACTGCATACATACTTTGGTAGTAAGACCATAAGACATAGGAGCAGAATTAGACCACCTGGCCAATCGAGTCTGCTCCACCATTCAGTCATGGCTGATCCTTTTCTCTATCTCCTCCTCAACCCCAGTTCCCAGCCTTCTCCTCGTAACCTTTGATGCCATGTCCTATCAAGAACCTATCAATCTCTGCCTTATATACATCGAATGACCTGGCTTTCGCAGCTGCATGGGGCAACTAATTCCACAAATTCACCACCCTTTGGCTAAAGAAATTTTTTCCACATCTCTGCTTTCAAAGGGTGCCCCTCTATCCTGCGGCTGTGCCCTCTTGTCCTAGACTATCTCACCATGGGAAACATCCTTACCATATCTACTCTGTCTAGGCCTATCAACATGTGAAAGGTTTCTATGAGATCCCCCCCCCCCCCCTCATCCTTCTGAATTCCAGAGCCATCAAACGTTCACCGTATGATAACCCTTTCATTCCTGGAATCATCCTCGTGAAACTCCTCTGGACCATCTTTTCTGAGATGAAGGGACCAAAACTGTTCACAATACTCAAGGTGAGGCCTCACCAGTGCCTTATAAAGCTTCAGCATCACATCCCTGCTCTTATATTCTACACCTCTTGAAATGAATGCTAACATGGCATTTACCTTCATTACCATCGACTCGACCTGCAAGTTAACCTTCAGGGTGTTCTGCACAAGGACTCCCAAGTCCCTCTACATCTCAGATTCCTGGATTTTCTCCCCATATAGAATATAGTCTGCATGTTTATTTCTACTATCAAAGTGCATGACTATGCATTTTCCAGCATTGTATTTCATTTGCCACTTTTTTGTCCATTCTCCTAATCTGGTCTAAGTTCTTCTGTATCCTACCTATTTCCTCAACACTATCTGCCCCGACACCAATCTTCATATCATCCGCAAACTTGGCAACAAGGCCAGCTATTCCATCATCTATATCATTTAGATACGGCATAAAAAGAAGTGGTCTCAACACTGACCCCTGCGGAACAGCACTAGTCATTGGCAGTCAATCAGAAAGGGATCTTTTTATTCCCACTCGCTGCCTCCTACCAACCAGCCAATGCCCTAACCATGTTAGTAAGTTTACTGTAATACCATGGGCTCTTAACTTCATGTGTGGCACCTTGTCAAAGGCCTTCTGAAAGTCCAAATATACAACATTCACTGCATCCCCTTTATCCTACTGGTAATCTCCTCAAAGAATTCCAAAACATTTGTCAGGCAGGATTTTCCCTGAAGGAAACCATGCTGACTTTATATTATCTTGTCCTGAGTCAGCAAGTACTTCATAACCTCATCCTGAACAATTGACTCCAATGTCTTCCCAACCACTGAGGTCAGGCTAACTGGTCTATAATTTCCTTCCTCCTGCCTTCCTCCTTTCTTAAAGAGTGGAGTAACATTAGCAATTTCCAGTCCTCTGGCACCATGCCAGAGTCCAATGATTTTTGAAAGATTATTTCTAATGCCACACAATGTCTAATGCCACCTCCTTCAGAACCTTAGGGTGCAGTTCTCTGGTCTGGGCAACTTATGTACCTTTAGGTCTTTCAGCTTTTTGAGCACCTTATCTCCTGTAACAGTAACTGCACGCACTTCTGTTCCTTCGCACACTATAACATCAGGCATACTGCTAGTGTCTTCCACAGTGAAGACTGACACAAAATACTCGTTTAGTTCATCAGCCATCTCCTTGTTCCATGTTGTTATTTCTCCTGCCTCATTTTCTAGCGGTCCTATATCCACCCTTATTTCTCTTTTATTTTTTAACATACTTGAAAAAACTTTTACTATCCACCTTGATATTATTTTCTAGCTTGCTTTCATATTTCATCTTTTCCCTTCTAATGATTTTTTTTAGTTGCTCTCTGTAGGTTTCTAAAAATTTCCCAATCCTCTATCTTCTCACTAATTTTTGCTTTGTTATATGCCCTTTCATTTGCTTTTACAGTAGCTTTGACTTCCCTTGTAAGCCACGGTTGTACTATTTTACCATTTGTGTATTTCTTCATTTTTGGAATACACATATTCTGCACCTTCCTCATTTTTCCCAGAAACATACACTATTGCTGCTCTGCTGACATCCCTGTCAGCAGCTCCTTTCAATTTACTGTGGCCAGCTCCTCTCTCATACCACTGTAATTTCCCCAACTCCACTGAAATACTGCTACATCAGACTTTACTTTCTCCCTATCAAATTTCAAGTTGAACACAATCATATTGTGATCACTAGTTCCTAAGTGTTCTTTTACCTTAAGCTCTCTAATTGCCTCCAGTTCATTACATAACACCCAATCCAGTATAACTGATCCCCCCTAGTAGGCTCAGTGACAAATTGCTCTAAAAAGCTATCTCTTAGGCATTCAACAAACTCACTCTCTTGAGATCCATTACCAAGCTGATTTTCCCAATCAACCTGCATGTTAGAATCTCCCATGACTGCCATAACATTGTCTTTTTGTCTCACCTTTTCTATTTCCTGTTGTAACCTCTGGTCTACCTCCCAGTCACTGATGGGAGGCCTGTATATAACTGCCATCAACCTCCTTTTACCCTTGCAGTTTCTTAACTCAACCCACAAGGATTCAACAACTTCCAATACAATGTCACATCTTTCTACTGATTAGATTCCATTCTTTACAAGTAGAGCCGCACCACCCCCTCTGCCTACCTTCCTATCCCGCCGATATAACATGTAACCTTGGACATTTAGTTCTCAACTACAACCATCCTTCATCCACGATTCAGTGATGCCCACAGCATCATACCTGGGAATCTGTAATATTGCAATAAATCATCCACCTCATTTTTTATACTTTGTGCATTTAGATACAACAGCTTGAGTACCATATTTGCTGTCCTTTCTGCCTCTGAATCCCTAATGATTTGATACTCAAGCCTTTTGGCTGCAACTAAGTCCCATCACCTGCCTGCCCTTCCTGACAATCTGACTGCATGTTATCTTTACTTTTTTACCATCCGTCTTTTCCTGAGTCCTTTACCTGGTTCCCATCCCCCTGTCAAGTTAATTTAAACCCTCCCCAACAGGTCTAACAAACCTGCCTGTGAGAATATTTGGTCCCCCTCAGGTTCAGATGCAACTCATCACTTTTGAATAGGTCATACCTCCCCCAGAAGAGATCTCAATTATTCAAGAATCTGAAGCCCTGCTCCCTGCACCAGCTTCTCAGCCACACAATTATCTGTTTCTACTCTTGCTGGCATATGGCACAGGCAGCAATCCAGAAATTACTACCAGAAAGGTCCTGCGTCTCAGCTTTCTACCTAGCTCTCTAAACTCTCTTTTCAGGACCTCATTGTTTATCGTTCCTATGTCATTAGTGCCAATATGTACCAGGACATCTGGCTGCTCCCCCTCCCTCTTCAAAATATTGTGGAAGGCGATCTGAGACATCCCTGACCCTGGCACCTGGGAGGTAACATACCATCCAGGTGTCCCGTTCACGTCCACAGAATCTCCTGTCTGCTCCCCTCACTAGCGAGTCCCCTATCACTACAATCATCTCCCTCTTTCCCTTCTGCACCATGGACCCATGGCCCGTGCCTGTAACACGGTCATGGTGGCATTCTCCCGGGAGGTCATCCCCCACAAACGTATCCAAAGCGGTATGCTTGTTTCTGACAGGAATGGCCACAGGGGTGCTCTGCTCTAACTGAATAAGTGTTCTTTGGATCTCTGAAGCTTGAATCTGATGCACTTGGCTGAATTGATCCCCGGTACCTTCCCCACTTTGAAAAAGTTGCTCAAATTGAATATGCATTGTGGCAGGGAATAAGGTGATCCTTTATATATTTATGTAGCTTCTAACAAAGGCTCTCAGATTCTGTGTATTATCCTGCCAAGTAGGAAAAACAGTATTCAATCGGGAAAGAGACCTGGGTATTGCTGTCATGACAACTGCAGTGTAACACTTGATTTGCTGTCATGGTGACCTTGATGCTCTCTTCATTATTCTGACATGCAGGTGACTTGACCTGTTTGGAAGTGTAAAGCAAGACTTACGATAACTATAGGAAGAGATCCTTCATTTAACGACATATAAGGAAATAGCAGTAATCTGTCATACATCTATTTTTAAAAAAGGTGGCAAATTATACATTGAATCTGCTGTTTGCTATTTTGTTAATACAGTGCAATAATATGTAGATTACTGACTGATAAGTATCTGTAGCACATGAAGATCTTTAAGCTAGAGAATGCTATTGAATGCTTTTCAACATAGAAAAAATGCTTGCATTGAATTGACTTTCAAATTTCAAAATTTGAAAGCTCAAAGGAAATTTATTATCAAAGAACATTCAGTATACGTCACCATATACAACCCTGAGATTCATCTACTTGCAGGCAAAGGCAATTCAAGAAACACTATGAAATCAGTGAAGGACTGCACCCAACAGGAAGGACAAACGGTCAATCTGCAACAGACATCAAATCTCCATAAATTGTGCAAATACATAAAGAAAAAAATAATGATAATAATATATAAATAAGCAATAAATATCAAAAACATGAGATGAAGAGTCTTTGGAAGACAGTTGAAAGGCTGTGGGAACAGTTTAGTGATGGGGTGAGTGAAGTTAACCCCTCTGGTTCAGGAACTTGATGGTTGAGGGAATAACTATTCCTGAACCTGATGCTATGGGTCCTGAGGCTCCTGCACCTTCTTCTTGATGACAGCACCAAGAAGAGAGCGTGGCCTGGGTGGTAGGGGTCTTTGATGATGAGCCTGCAACAGCTTTCAATGTAGATGTGCTCAACGGCAGGGATGGCTTCACTTGTGATGGATTGGGCTGTATCCGGTAATTTTTGTTGGTATTTCTGTTCAAGGGCATTGGTGTTTCCATACTGGGCCTTGATGCAACCTGTCAATATACTCTCCACCACATGCCTATGGAAGTTTGTCGAAGTTTGATATGCTGAATCTTCACAAACTCTTAATAAAAGTTGTTAAACTACTATGTAATACAACTTCCCTCACTTTTTGAAGCAATTTATTGTTGATGCTTTTGACTTCACTTTTTAGCTATATTTAGGCTAGGCGTACTCATTTTATTTCTCTTATCTTTAATAGTGTAAAGAAGGCCATTCAGTCATTTGAATCCATGTCGGCTTCCGGAGCATTCCCACTAGTCCTGTTCCCCACGTAATTGCCTGTAATCTATTTTCACATGCCCATTAACTCCCCTAATTCTCTTGACACTCCCAAACATTAGGGGCAACTGACGGTGGCCATTTAACCTACCAGAATGCTTTGGGGTAAGGTAAGTAAAAAGGCCTTCAGAGGGAAACTTGTAACAGGGAGAGACTGTGAACTCCACATGGACAGCACTCTGGTCAGCATTAAACCCTGGCTGCTGCAGCTAAGCAGTAGCCCAAGCTGTAGTATCAGCTTTTCCAAAGAGGAGGACAGAATTACAAAATAAATGCCAGAAATTTCGGTCAGGTAACCTTGTCCTCTTTGCCCTGTATTACTGAAGAAGAAGCAGAAGAAGAAGAAGAAGAAGAACATCTTTACGTGCTATATTTTACCAAAAACTTTGCCAAATTTATGGACTGTGATATTGTTCAAGTGCCCATGTTTAAGCATACATGTATAGAGAGAGCAAAATTTGAGAAATTGTAAAAAAAATTAACAAACCCTACCTATGAATTCCAGACCTAGTTTTAGAGAGTGATGTTGGGAAGATGGAATGACATCACGGGAACTGTTTTGGTGGTAGAGATCTCAGTTTAAATCGATAGAGCAAAGTATGTAAAAGACTGAGATCAGCAGCCCACTGTTGGGGTGAGATATGATTAAGCAAAAATGGACAGGAGGTATTTCATTGGAAGTAAATCTGTGACAGGTCTTTGTCAGCTGTAGCTTTTGAATTTTGTCATGAATTTCAAAACTGAGGTTGGACTGCTGGAATGACAATATTTGCTTTTGCGATCACTGAAGATTGTGACCAGTTTGCCATCGATTTCCATAGCTATGGTCTTGGATCTGCTGTGAGTTACATAGAAACATAGAAAACCTACAGCACAAGACAGGCCCTTCGGCCCACAAAGTTGTGCCAAACATGTCCCTACCTTAGAAATTACTAGGCTTACATATAACCCTCTATTTTACTAAGCTCCATGTACCTATCTAAAAGCCTCTTAAAAGACCCTATCGTATCCACCTCCAGCACCGTTGCCGGCAGCCCATTCCACGCACTCACCACTGTACCTACTCCCCAGCACCTTAAACCTGTGTCTTCTTGTGGCAACCATTTCAGCCCTGGGGAAAAAGCCTCTGACTATCCACACGACCAATACCTCTCATCATCTTGTACACCTCTATCAGAATACCTCACATTCTCCTTCAATCCAAGGAGAAAAGGCCGAATACACTCAACTTATTCTCATAAGGCATGCTCCCCAATCCAGGCAACTTCCTTGTAAATCTCCTCTGCACCCTTTCTATGGTTTCCACATCCTTCCTGTAGTGAGGCGATCAGAACTGAGCACAATACTCCAAATAGAGTCTGAACAGGGTCCTATATAGCTGCAACATTACCTCTTGGCTCCTAAATTCAATTCCACGATCGATGAAGGCCAGTATACCATACGTCTTCTTAACCGCAGAGTCAACCTACGCAGCTGCTTTGAGCGTCCTGTGGACTTGGACCCCAAGATCCCTCTGATCCTTCACACTGCCAGGAGTCTTATCATTAATACTATATCCTGCCATCATAGTTGATCTACCAAAATGAACCACTTCACACTTAGCTGAATTGAACTCCATCTGCCACTTCTCAGCCCAGTTTTGCATCCTATCACTGTCCCGCTGTAACCTCTGACAGCCCTCCACACCATCCGCAATACCGCCAACCTTTGTGTCATCAGCAAACTTACAAACCTATCCCTTCACTTCCTCATCCAGGTCATTTATAAAAGTCACAAAGAGTAAGGGTCCCAGAACAGATCCCTGTGGCACTCCACTGGTGATTGACCTCCATGTAGAATATGACCCATCTACAACCACTCTGTGGGCAAGCCAGTTCTGGATCCACAAAGCAATGTCCCCTTGGATCCCATGCCTCCTTACTTTCTCAATAAGCCTTGCATGAGGTACCTTATCAAATGCCTTGCTGAAATCCAGATACACTACATCTACTGCTCTTCCTTCCTCAATGTGTTTAGTCACATCCTCAAAAAATTCAATCAGGCTCGTAAGGCATGACCTGCCCTTTACAAAGCCATGTTGACTACTCCTAATCATATTATACCTCCCCAAATATTCATAAATCGTGCCTCGCAGGATCTTCTCCATCAATTTACCAACTACTGAGGTAAGGCTCACTGGTCTATAATTTCCTGGGCTATCTCTACTTCCTTCCTTGAATACGGACCAATATCCGCAACCCTCGAATCCTCAGGAACTGCTCCCGTCCTCATTGATGATGCAAAGATCATCGCCAGAGGCTCAGCAATCTCCTTCCTCGCCTCCCACAGTAGCCTGAGGTACATTTCGTCTGGTCCTGGCGACTTATCCAACGTGATGCTTTTCAAAAGCTCCAGCACATCCTCTTTCTTAATATCTACATGCTCAAGCTTTTCGGTCTGCTGCAAGTCATCACTACAATCACTAAGATCCTTTTCCATAGTGAATACTGAAGTATTCTTTAAGTGCCTCTGCTATTTCCTCCGGTCCCATACACACTCTCCCACTGTCACATTTGATAGGTCCTATTCTTTCACATCTTATCCTCTTGATCTTCACATACTTGTAGAATGCCTTGGGGTTTTCCTTAATTCTGCCCGCAAAGGCCTTCTCATGGCCCCTTCTGGCTCTTCTAATTTCCTTCTTAAGCTCCTTCCTAGTAGCCTTATAATCTTCTAGATCTCTAACATTACCTAGCTCTCTGAACCTTTTGTAAGCTTTTCTTCTTGTCTAGATTTATTACAGCCTTTGTACACTACAGTTCCTGTAACCTACCATACTTCCCTGTCTCATTGGAACGTACCTGTACAGAGCTCTACACAAATATCCCCTGAATATTTGCAACATTCCTTCCATCCTTTTCCCTGAGAATATATGTTTCCAATTCAAGCCTCCAATTTCCTGTCTGATAGCCTCATAATTCCCTTAATTCCAATTAAACGCTTTTCTAACTTGTCTGTTCCTATCTTTCTCTAATGCTATTGTAAAGGAGACAGAATTGTGATCACTATCTCCAAAATGCTCTCTCACTGAGAGATCTGACACCTGACCAGGTTCATCTGACACCTGACAACTACATCTGACTTAGCTAGCTATCAGTCCTCAACAACAGTTAGACATACACATCCTCTGCTATTGCATGTTTGCCTTAGCAACACTGTAAAAGAGGCATTGGAGAATATTCAAATGGATGATAACAAGAATTCAGATCAAATACCTTCCTACTCAGGAAAAGGGCAGGGCAACCTAATATAGATATGCCTACATCTTACTTCACCTCATGGACATTAAGAAGCACATAGAGCAGGATAATATAAAAAGGGAAGCTGTGTTAGATACATTACATTAGATACATAGAATTGGAGAGGGTTACAAAATGCAGGTGTAAGATTGAAGAGGAAATTAGTAAATTAAGTGCATAGAAATGATGAGAAGTTAAGTCAACGAAAATCCAAAGGTGTTTATGGCTAAACAGCAAGAGCATTAAAAAAAAATAAAGAGAGTAGAGTGTCTGTTTATGAGTAGGAGTAACTGGTGTTCAGGGGCAGTCAATGCACCTGTTTCTAAATGAATATGTTGGGTATAGCTTCAAAAAGTAAGTAAATTGTTAGGTCGCTAAGTTGTATCCTAAGCTGTCAGTTGAAGTAGGGAAAAAAATCAGTAGAGACTCTAGCTAACTTATTCTAATCATCTAGTTGCAGGCAGAGGTCTGGAAGACTGCCAATGTGGCATCATTGTTTTGAGAACATGGATTCAACAACTGCAGGTGGTTGAGTCGAGCATTGACAGTCATCATATTACTAGAAAAGTGTTTTGTGGACAGTATAAATTGACATTAAGAAAGGCACAGATTAACAAGGATAACTGGTTGTGAGTTAACCGAAGATTGTGTCTGAGAAACAACTGAACTTTAGAGGAGATAATGAGAAAGATCAATAAGGTTAACTTGAATTTTCCATTTGGATTTTAGCAATACATTTCACAAGATTGCACATGACAGGTTGATTGGAAGAGTAAAATCCCTGGATAACTGGTGCATTAGGGGTTAAAAATCGAAACAAAGGAATACCAGTTTAACGAAGTCTGAGTTGTTTGGTAAAACAAAGGGAATGCATATTTTAGGATTCCTGTAAGTAATGGGAAGGAACTAAGAGTGGTAAAAAACACAAAAAAGATATATTCCACTATTAATGAAGTGTTGATATTAAGAGTTATGTAAGGACTCTAGATAACATTATAACACACTGGTCTACATAACACTGGGTTACAGAAGACCTGACACATGAAAATCTGACTTTATGCAAATTTTCCCAGACTCTGCTCTCAGCTGTGGTTTTCTAATCTCTTCACCAGACTCTGCTGTCAGGGATGGTTCTCTAATTCTCCCAGACTCTGTTCTCGGGTCTGGTTCTCTAAACCAGCAAAAAGCAATAAAATGCCCTTTCCAAACCCTCCTTCAGGTAATATCAAACGTTACATACCCTAAACCACTTTTTGATAGCACACACTTAGTTATTAAACTGCCGTTAGTTTTCTTGCTGATGTATAGACTCTTCATTTCTACCATCCCCACCCCTTTGCCTTCACTCCACACCTGGGCTGCATTCAGATAAACATTTGTCAGGTCATGTGATGGTAACATTTCCTGTTATGATGATGCCAAAACATGGAACGTGGCTTTGTTGCTTTAGTCAGCTACTCAATTAGTAGCATTTAGTCTCCTTAGGTCAGTGGTTCCCAACCTTTTCTATGCCCCACACCCCTAGGAAATGTTTGATTAATATTCACACCCCCTACAAAAGTAATATCACATTTGAAGATGAAGAAGTCTAATTTCTAATTTTTGAACCACATACAATACTGCAGGTGAACAAATTGAACTTAAAAAAATAAGCTTTTAACTCAGTGCATAAAATGCAAATATAAATCGAGTAATTAGATTCTAATTTATTCAGAAAAAATAGTGAACAGTAAAATCAATCCCAATTGTGAACATAAAATTCAATGACTTCTTTGTTCCTGCTTCTCATTCATGTTTTTGTCAAAACGTGGAACTTTCTTGCTGACTGTGATCTGCAGGTCTGCCTGTGGATTCAGATGATTCCTAGATTTTGTCTTGATTGACAAAAGGGAACTGAATCCAGATTCACACAAGTATGTTGTTGCAAATGGAATGAGGACACGAAGTGCTTTTCCACCAAGTCTTGGGAACATATCCAGTGCTGCACACAAAAACTCCTCCAAAGTCTTGCTTGCAAATTGCATTTCAAGAGCTCGATTTGTCCGCAAATCAATAAGATCTTCCTTCAGCTCTTCATCATCTGACATTTTCTCCAAATTGTAGCGATATGGATTCATGATCCATTCTTCTGAAATCTTCAGGTCTCCAGCAGCAAAATATCCATCAAACGATGCTGACAACATTTCCAAATAAGCCACAGTTTCTTCACGCACAGTAGGAGTTATGGATCCAGCATCATCAACCATCTCTTCTAGTGAAGGAAAATTTTAGAGACTGCCTCTTTCCATCCTTCGACTCCAAAGACGTAACTTTTCTTTGAAAGCGTTCAACTTTTCACAAGCCTTCAATATGTTAATTCTTTTTCCTTGAAGAGAAAAACTCAGGTCATTCATATGAGTGAAAATGTCAGCTAAGTAAGCCAGCATTCCATTGCCCCAACCAGATCACATTCACGCTCCTCCAGAAAAACTTTGATTTCTTCCCACATTTCGAAGAAGCAGGTTAAAGCTTGTCCTCGTGACAACCAGTGGACTTCTGTGTGGAAAAGCAAAACTGAATACACACTTCCCAGATCCTCTCAAAATGATTTGAAGATGCGATGGTTCAAAGCACACCCCCTGATCCAGTTGATGATCTTCTCACAAGTATCAAGGACTTTCTTCAAATTTGGAGGCAATGTTTTTGATGCCAAAGCATGCCGGTGAAGAAAACAATGGCTAACTTGCAAGTCTGGAATCTCCTTTTTCATCAATGCAGAAAAGCCAGATTTATTTCCAAGCATTGCAGGTGCCCCGAGTGCACACAGAACCAATGACTTTGATATCTAAATCATGTTTGGCAAAGGAGTGTTTCACCAGCTGCATCATATACTTTGTAGTTGTGTTTGTTTTCAGATTTTACAAAACAGGAAATCTTCCTTCACAGCACCATCATTGACATACCTCACTAATGTGATGAGTTGACTACAACTGGAGACATTAGTTGACTCATCCAACTGAATATAGATTTCAAGAGGGTTAGCTCTGACATCTGAGATGACTTGGTCCAAAATATCTTCACTCAAATCACTGATTCGGTTGTGAATTACATTATTTGATAGGGGCACCTGTTCAAATTTTTTTCTTGCTTCTTTGCCCAGGATAATTGTTGCCATTTCCAGTGCACATGGCTTGATGAGATCTTCTGCAATTGTATGGGGCTTCTTGGATTTGGCCACTTTATATGCCACTTGGTATGAAGCAAGAAGTAGTGGTTTCTCAAAAGAAACAAAACCTAATTTTGGAAGAGTTCCTTGTGAATCAAAACGAGCTCTTTTGATTTTCAATGACCCACCATCATGTCCTTCAACATCGGCTCCGCCATGCTTGTTCTTGGAGTGCTCTTGAAGCTTGGATGGCTTCAGATTTGAGATGGAAAACACAACACTACAAAGAATGCACTGGGGTTTTTGCAAGCCATCATTTCCTGTTGTGCAAGCGAAACCAAAGCACACATTGTCATTATTCCATTTCCTTCTTTTTGACATGATGAAGGGTTAAGGGTAAAGAGAAAAATATGAGCTAATATGAGAAAAACTATCTAAGTCAGGGATGACAGCTTTACTCAACCAGACATGCCTATAGCAAAGTATAGTGAGAAATACGCTTTTGAATATTATATAATGATATTATCTGCGGTTACACCAAGATAAATCGTCAGGTGGGAATGCTACGGGGACGCGACGTGAGTTTTTAGGCTACTCTCTACTGAATTTACACACCTATTTCCAATGATTACTGGAGATATGAACTCCCATCATGATTCAAAGTCCTCGGAGCTAACCATGATACCTCCTCAACTAACACAATTCAAAATTATCAATGATTTAAAAAAAAACTTTTACAAGGAAAAAAGCCTTTGAAATTCAAAAACCTCGTTAATGCATTGAGACAAATATGAATGAATGACTTCAGCTGCTTTTTATCAAAATGTGGCTTTTTAAGATTTTATAATTGAATAATTTACCTACTGTCTGCGGGTTTGGTTTTAACGCGAAGTCGTTGCTTGATGGTTGATTTGGGATGTATAAAGATTTTGGCATTATGAGATGATTTTGAAGTCTGAGGTGTAACTTCCCAGGTAACACTGATGAGAATCCTCAATGCTGACTCGGGCATCGGGAGACTGGAGTGAGTTTACGTCTCTCTCAACTGGGGCAGTGGGAGACTGGAGTGTGCTTGGGACAAATGTTATTACCACTTCTCAAGGCACACTGGCAGCTGGCTGAGTGATGATTCATGACTTGTCACTCAAGGACACAAGCCACTCTTTGTCGCACCCCCTGAAATTCCATCTCGCACCCACTGGGGGTGCGAGCACCCCAGGTTGGGAACCCCTGCCTTAGGTATCCATCACAGCTATATTCGCACTTGCTGAACATTGGTAACAAAAGTAGTTCAAAACCCAGTGCTGACCTTCTACTGTTTGTAAATTAATCCTTACCAGCTGTTGAGGCTAAAGATTTTACTTTGGGAGTAATTTTTTATTCCCAACTTAGAGAAAATTCAATTAATCTCAGGAATGGAACTTGGAGCAGGTACAGAGGCTACTCGGGAATCTTGCAGGGTTTCAATGATTTCTTCCTCAGACTTGAAGTAGAAATCTTGATCAAAAACTTTACAGATCATCTAAAAATTGTAGAAGAAAACTACAGGGCTGGAGGATAAGATCGAGAAAATATCTGACTAAAACCTTAAATTGGGTATGATTTATTCTTATCACCTTGATCTAAATAACCTCACATCAACCAATTACTTGAAACTATGCTTTGGTTCGACAGACTTTTTTCCTCAAGTGAGGACATAGTTGTGATGAATATTTAGAGAGACTAAATGTTATTGAGTTGCTGAATAAAGCAACAAGGCTGTGTTTCATGTTTTGGTATCATTATTTCTTCTCCACTTGCATCAATCTCCATTCGTCAACACTTTTCTTCTGTCAGCAATTTCTCTTGAGGCGGGTGAGAAAATCTCCATGTATGACATTGAATTACTGTATGCAGCTCAATTTTACCACTCAATAGCAGCCTGACTGCCGTGCAAATTTCAAGACTGCTTCTGCTCAATGCAATTGAGTACACTCCCAACACTACATGGCTTGACTGCAGCATAATTGAGGCGTAAGTAAAGCATATTATCGGTAATAGGTCAATGTTAGTTTTTATTCCCCTGGCATGAGACTAAAAGACTTCAGCAGGTCATGGCTGTAGGCAAGTAAGTGTCAGATACTGGGTGAAAATAAATCCATGTTTCAAGCAGTATGACTTAGTTTAGTGCAGTGCTGCACATTGATTATAAATGGATGAATGAATACTTAATATTATCTGTTTATGTCAAGCCTCAGAGCTACAATTTCACACCAGCTCTGTGAAGTAGATTTTGTACAATGGCTCTAATCTTAAGAACAGTGTGAAACCCCATTTTTAAGAAACCACTCTTGACAGCAACAAATGGCACCACATGGTCTGGTTTTACACTGCAGCTGCCATACTTCTTGCGATGTTTATTTCAAACTGGACGGCAACAAAAATCAGATACTACCAGAAAACAAAATATAGTGTTCTGCGTGCAGTACACAAATAGTTGTGATAATTTCACGGCCTGTGATAAACTCTGATGCCACCCCATTCAAACTTAAGAGGCCATTAAACTTACTGAATTACAATGGTGTCCAAAGGAGTTTCTGGGAGTGGTGCTTTGTGCTCTTTTTAATTCTTCTCAAATTGGTGAAATACTACCACAGAATACATATCACAGCTTGACCCTACTCAGCAGCTAGATCACAAATTAGGGTTGGTTCGTAGAACTTTCAGCCAAACATCAAATTCTTAGTGAAGGGTCTCAGAAATTATTACATATCTCAGACAGAACATGTAATAAATCCCTAGAGCAATGTACACAAAACGCTGGAGGAACTCAACTGGTCAGGCAGCTTTCTGACCTGCCGAATTCCCTGAACATTTTGTATATGTTGTTTTGGATTTCCAGCATCTGCAGAATTTCTCTTGTTTATTTTCCCCTAAAGCTGCACAGAGCTGCTGTGAAGTTATTTCATGGGAAAAATCATTGGTATTTTTGAAGT